>NC_052161.1:113749317-114050726 GCF_902713615.1 Scyliorhinus canicula | reverse complement strand
ACTCCATTCACACACAGTCTACCCACTCACTCCATTCACACACAGTCTAACGCACTCACTCCATTCACACACAGTCTACGTACTCACTCCATTCACACAGTCTACCCACTCACTCCATTCACACACAGTCTCCCCACTCACTCCATTCACACGCAGTCTAACGCACTCACTCCATTCACACACAGTCTAACGCACTCACTCTATTCACACACAGTCTAACGCACTCACTCCATTCACACACAGTCTAACGCACTCACTCCATTCACACACAATCTAACGCACTCACTCCATTCACACACAGTCTAACGCACTCACTCCATTCACACACAGTCTAACGCACTCACTCCATTCACACACTAACGCACTCACTCCATTCACACACAGTCTAACGCACTCACTCCATTCACACACTGTCTAACGCACTCACTCCATTCACACACTGTCTAACGCACTCACTCCATTCACACACAGTCTAACGCACTCACTCCATTCACACACAGTCTAACGCACTCACTCCATTCACACACAGTCTAACGCACTCACTCCATTCACACACAGTCTAATGCACTCACTCCATTCACACACAGTCTAACGCACTCACTCCATTCACACACAGTCTAACGCACTCACTCCATTCACACACAGTCTAACGCACTCACTCCATTCACACACAGTCTAACGCACTCACTCCATTCACACACAGTCTAATGCACTCACTCCATTCACACACAGTCTAACGCACTCACTCCATTCACACAGTCTAACGCACTCACTCCATTCACACACAGTCTAACGTTAGCACTCACTCCGTTCATACAGTCTAACGCATTCACTCCATTCACACACAGTCTAACGCACTCACTCCATTCACACACAGTCTAACGCACTCACTCCATTCACACACAGTCTAACGTTAGCACTCACTCCATTCACACACAGTCTAAAGCACTCACTCCATTCACACACAGTCTAACGCACTCACTCCATTCACACAGTCTAACGCACTCACTCCATTCACACACAGTCTAACGCACTCACTCCATTCACACACAGTCTAACGCACTCACTCCATTCACACACAGTCTAACGCACTCACTCCATTCACACACAGTCTAACGCACTCACTCCATTCACACACAGTCTAACGCACTCACTCCATTCACACACAGTCTAACGCACTCACTCCATTCACACACAGTCTAACGCACTCACTCCATTCACACACAGTCTAACGCACTCACTCCATTCACACACAGTCTAACGCACTCACTCCATTCACACACAGTCTAACGCACTCACTCCATTCACACACAGTCTAATGCACTCACTCCATTCACACACAGTCTAACGCACTCACTCCATTCACACACAGTCTAACGTTAGCACTCACTCCGTTCACACAGTCTAACGCATTCACTCCATTCACACACAGTCTAACACACTCACTCCATTCACACAGTCTAACGTTAGCACTCACTCCGTTCACACAGTCTAACGCATTCACTCCATTCACACACAGTCTAACACACTCACTCCATTCACACACAGTCTAACGCATTCAGTCCATTCACACACAGTCTAACGTTAGCACTCACTCCATTCACACACAGTCTAACGCACTCACTCCATTCACACACAGTCTAACGCACTCACTCCATTCACACACAGTCTAACGCACGCACTCCATTCACACAGTCTACCCACTCACTCCATTCACACACAGTCTAACGCACTCACTCCATTCACACAGTCTACGCACTCACTCCATTCACACACAGTCTAACGCACTCACTCCATTCACACACAGTCTAACGCACTCACTCCATTCACACACAGTCTAACGCACTCACTCCATTCACACACAGTCTAACGCACTCACTCCATTCACACACAGTCTACGCACTCACTCCATTCACACACAGTCTAACGCACTCACTCCATTCACACACAGTCTAACACACTCACTCCATTCACACACTGTCTAACGCACTCACTCCATTCACACACAGTCGAACACACTCACTCCATTCACACACTGTCTAACACACTCACTCCATTCACACAGTCTAACGCACTCACTCCATTCACACAGTCTAACGCACTCACTCCATTCACACACAGTCTACGTACTCACTCCATTCACACAGTCTACCCACTCACTCCATTCACACACAGTCTACCCACTCACTCCATTCACACATAGTCTAACGCACTCACTCCATTCACACACAGTCTACGTACTCACTCCATTCACACAGTCTACCCACTCACTCCATTCACACACAGTCTACCCACTCACTCCATTCACACGCAGTCTAACGCACTCACTCCATTCACACACAGTCTAACGCACTCACTCTATTCACACACAGTCTAACGCACTCACTCCATTCACACACAGTCTAACGCATTCACTCCATTCACACACAATCTAACGCACTCACTCCATTCACACACAGTCTAACGCACTCACTCCATTCACACACAGTCTAACGCACTCACTCCATTCACACACTAACGCACTCACTCCATTCACACACAGTCTAACGCACTCACTCCATTCACACACTGTCTAACGCACTCACTCCATTCACACACTGTCTAACGCACTCACTCCATTCACACACTGTCTAACGCACTCACTCCATTCACACACAGTCTAACGCACTCATTCCATTCACACACTGTCTAACGCACTCACTCCATTCACACACAGTCTAACGCACTCACTCCATTCACACACAGTCTAACGCACTCACTCCATTCACACACTAACGCACTCACTTCATTCACACACAGTCTAACGCACTCACTCCATTCACACACAGTCTAACGCACTCACTCTATTCACACACAGTCTAACGCACTCACTCCATTCACACACAGTCTAACGCACTCACTCCATTCACACACAATCTAACGCACTCACTCCATTCACACACAGTCTAACGCACTCACTCCATTCACACACAGTCTAACGCACTCACTCCATTCACACACTAACGCACTCACTCCATTCACACACAGTCTAACGCACTCACTCCATTCACACACTGTCTAACGCACTCACTCCATTCACACACTGTCTAACGCACTCACTCCATTCACACACTGTCTAACGCACTCACTCCATTCACACACTAACGCACTCACTCCATTCACACACAGTCTAACACACTCACTCCATTCACACACTGTCTAACGCACTCACTCCATTCACACACAGTCTAACACACTCACTCCATTCACACACTGTCTAACGCACTCACTCCATTCACACACTAACGCACTCACTCCATTCACACACAGTCTAACGCACTCACTCCATTCACACACTGTCTAACGCACTCACTCCATTCACATGCAGTCTAACGCACTCACTCCATTCACACACTGTCTAACGCACTCACTCCATTCACACACTGTCTAACGCACTCACTCCATTCACACACAGTCTAACGCACTCACTCCATTCACACACTGTCTAACGCACTCACTCCATTTACATGCAGTCTAACGCACTCAAATTCGGCCACATTATCGATTATCGGCGCGCATGCGCAGTGCGGCTGCTATTTTTTAAAACGGTTGCAGGTTTTTGTTTTACAAGTTCTGTAGTGGTTTTTATTCATTTATTTTGTTCATTTAATTTTTATTTTTTTCATTTATTTTATTCATTTTATTTTTTTTACAAGTTCGGGGGGGTTTATTCATTTTTTTCATTTATTTTACTCATTTCGGTTTTTTTTTACAAGTTTGGGGGAGGGTTTTATTCATTTTTTTCGTTAATTTTACTCATTTTATTTTTACAAGTTCAGGGGGGGTTATTTGATAAAAGTTTACAGGAAAAAAAGGCAGAAGTTTGGACAGATGGAGACTCCATACTCTCCGACACCGGAAGGCTTCACATTCATCCAACAGGTTCCATTGGAGGAGCGTGTACGAGGGCCAAAGGGACCCAAAACCATTTCCTCCATTTTTGCCAGCAGCAAACAAGGTCAGAGAAAATGGTGGGTCGCACAGGTCAGTCGGCGTGGGTCGAGAAGTTTGGCCGGCGTGGGTCACGAAGGTCGGCCGGGTTGGGTCCTGAAGGTTGGCCGGTTGGTAAAAATGGGTCCCGGAAAGAAAGTTTGAAGAACACTGGTTTAGCACACCCTCACTCCACTCACACACAGTTTAACATACACTTGCACTCCATTTGCACTCACTGCACTCACACAGTTGAATGCACTCGCACTCCACTCAGTTTTGAAAAAAATATTATTTAAACACGGCCAGGACTGAACCCGGGTCCTCGCACCGTGAGGCAGCAGTGCTACCCACTGTGCTACCCTGACTTACACACAGTTTACACACTCGCACTCCAGTCACACTCACTCCACTCACACACAGTTTAAAGATACTCACACTCCATTCACACTCACTCACACTCGTCACACGCTCTTCACTGACACTCAGTTTAACACACTCACACATTCACTCCACTCAGTTTAACACTCACACTCCATTCACAGTTTAACACACTCACTCAAAATTTAACACACTCGCACTCTATTCAGTCACATCACTCAAACTCACTTCAGTCACACCGTTTAACACACTCATTCACACTCACCCTGACTCCCGGACGTTCCCGGGAGCCGCTCCCCGGGCTCTGGGACTCTCTGCCGGTTCTCTCAGTCTCTGGCGGCCGGTTGTCTCCCTCTCTCTGTCTGTGTTGCAGCCGCGTTGAACCGGCTCCATGGAAACAACAGCTCCACCCCCCAGACAGCGCTGGCAGAGAGAGAGAGGGGGAAAGAGTGAGTGTGAGAAGCTAAAAGGAGGAGATGGGGAAGAGAAAATGGGGACAAAAGGGAGGCATTCAGCAGGGAAGAAGTGAAATACAAGAGGACAGGGGGATAGGTTGAGGGAGAGATGAATGGAAACTAGATAGAGGAGAAAGAAGAGACGGAGAGAACACTAAATAGAGGGGAGAAAAGTGGAGGAAAAATGGAGATAGAAGCAATGGAAGTAAAGGGACAAGGAGTTGGAGGGATTCAAGAAAGCCCAGAGTAAGGAAGACCTTTCAATCTATCGGAGTCCAAATGCCCATCATGTTCTTTATCCCCATCATTTAATACCCTGTTACCACACACACGCCACCAAAATGTAAATTACACTCAACTCCAGTAATTCCTCACACAAAGTTGGTACATTCAAGTGAAAATAGATCCACAGAACCAAACTGCTCATGAGGAAATTAGCAATGGCCCTCCAGCACCAAGGATGGGTCATGAGGAAAAGGAAGATGTCACACTTACCCAGGACTGGGTTTACTGAGCAGTCCTCTCCCTTCTTACCCACCAGGCGGAAGGAGACAACTGGGGTGGCCAAAGGAGACCTGGCAAAGATATTTAAGAAGGACCCTCTAAATTAGGCCTAAACCTCCTGGAGTTCACAACCTGGAGAGGCGAGCTCACTGATCAGCGATGGGCTTGACAGGGTAGATATGGTCAAAGTGTTTCCCCCGGCTGGGGAATCCAGAACACATGGACAAGGTACCAGGATAATGGGCTGATTCTTTAGGACTGGGACCTGGGGACATTTCTTCCGCCGGATGGGCTGTCAACCTTTGGAATTCTCTTTAGCCCAGGAACGTCTGAATGCTCCATGGGTGGATATGTTTAAAGCTGAGATCGGCCGATTTTTGGCCATTCAGGGAATCAAGGG
Source organism: Scyliorhinus canicula (assembly GCF_902713615.1). NCBI lineage: Eukaryota > Metazoa > Chordata > Chondrichthyes > Carcharhiniformes > Scyliorhinidae > Scyliorhinus > Scyliorhinus canicula. The sequence continues at coordinate 114,045,017 of NC_052161.1, read as the reverse complement.
ATTATGGGTCGGAAAATGGAATTGAGGCAGATCCGCCATGATCATATTGAATGGTGGGGCAGGCTCGAGGGGCCAAATGGCCTACTCCCATTCCAAATGCTGCTTCCTGGAGGAAAGCAGAATCTAATCTGCTCTCTGGCACCCTCCTGTGCTCAGGTTTACAGCAGCAGCTTGATGATCTTGGTTTGGTGTTGAATATTTAAGCTCTGCGAAAATGCTAAAATGTAAATCTGGTAGCTTGAGGGTTCTCTCCCCCCACCCTTGAAAATAGAAGGTAATTTTTCCTCCCAATATTGTTTCTTTTTCTCAACTTTCATTTGCACGGTCCCCTTTGAACATCCAAAGGCTGAATCACTGAGTCAATAAACATTAGCATGAATGATGATTTGATTTGATTTCATTTCATTTATTGTTACATGTACCGAATTATAGTGAAAAGTATTTTTCTGTGGCCGAGGGAACGTACACAGTGCATACATAGTAGACAAAAAAGAATAATCAACAGAATACATTGACAAATGGTACATCGACAAACAGTGATTGGTTACAGTGCGGAACAAGGGACCAAACAAAGCAAATACATGAGCAAGAGCAGCATAGGCTGTCGTGAATAGTGTTCTTACAGGTAACAGATCAGTCCGAGGGGGAGTTGTTGAGGAGTCTAGTAGCTGTGGGGAAGAAGCTGTTCCTGTGTCTGGTTGTGCGTGTCTTCAGACTTCTGTACCTTCTGCCTGATGGAAGGGTCTGGAAGAAGGCAATACCTGGGTGGGAGGGGTCTCTGATAATGCTGTCTGCCTTCCTGAGGCAGCGGGAGGTGTAGACAGAATCAATGGGAGGATGGCAAGCTTGTGTGATGTGTTGGGCTGAGTTCACCACACTCTGCAGTTTCTTACGACATCTGTGAAATTCTTGGACACAGAGATGAGGTTTAAGTCGAAGCTTCAAGGGGGCAGCACGGTGGCAGTGGGTTAGCCCTGCTGCCTCACGGCGCCGAGGTCCCAGGTTCGATCCCGGCTCTGGGTCACTGTCCGTGTGGAGTTTGCACATTCTCCCCGTGTTATCGTGGGTTTCGCCCCCACAACCCAAAGAGGTGCAGGGTAGGTTAATTGGCCACGCTAAATTCCCCTTTTTGGAAAAATAGAATTGGGCACTCTAAATTTGTTTTTTTTTAAAGTAGAGGATTCAAGGAGGAGAGAGATGGAGAGGCAGAGAGAAAAGCTGAAGATGTCACTGCCAATGTGGACCAAAGGGAGGGAAGAGACACAAGGTGCCCCTGAATCAGGGAGATAGGATGTTCAACGGGAGGAGGAATATTGTTGGAAATAGGCAATCAAGAAATTTAAACATGAGGATGAGAATTCTTCATTTAAAAAAATATATATTTACAGGAAGTGGGTGTCACTTGTTGGCACAGCATTTCTTGCCCATCCCTAGTTGCCCTTCAGAAGGTGGTGGTGAGCTGCATTCTTGAACTGCTGTAGTCCCTGAGGTGTAGATACACCCACGGTGCTGTTAGGGAGGGAGTTCAGGATTTTAACTCATCGACAGTGAAGGAGAGGCGATACATTTCCAAGTCAGGGTGGTCAGTGACTTGGAGGGGGAACCTCTAGGTGTGGGGTTCCCAGGTATCTGCTGCTCTTGTCATGGGTTTGGAAGGTGCTGCCTAAGGAACCTTGGCGATTTACTGCAGTGCATCGTTTAGATGGTACACATGGCTGCCACTGTTCATTGGTGGTGGAGGGACTGAATGTTTGTGCAAGGGGTGCCAATGAAATGGGCTGCTTTGTCCTGGAGGGTGTTGAGCTTCTTGAGAGTTGTTGGAGCTGCACTCATCCAGGCTAGTGGAGAGTATTTCATTACACTCCTGACTTGTGCCTTGTAGATGGTGGACAGGCGTTTGGTGGTCGGGAGTAAATTACTTGCCTCAGAATTCCTAGCTTCTGACCAGCTCTTGTAGCCACAGTATTAATATGGCTAGTCCAGTTCAGTTTGTGATCAATGGTAACCCCCAAGATGTTGACTGTGGGGGATTCAGCGATGGTAATGCCATTGAATGGTTATTTTTATTTAGGTATTATTTTTAAAATTCATTTACAGGATGTGGGCATCACTGGTTAGGCCAGTATTTGTAGCCCATCCCTAGTTACCCTACAGGAGGTGGTGATGAGTGGCCTTCTTGAACCGCTGCAGTCCTTTACAGGTAGGTAGACCCACTGTGCTATTAGGGAGGAAGTTCCAGGATGTTGCCCCAGTGACAGTGAAGGAGCGGCGATATATTTCCAAGTCAGGGTGGTGAGTGACTTGGAGGAGAACCTCCAGTTGTTGAGGTTCCCAGGTCTCTGCTGCTCTTGTCCTTTGAGATGGTAATGGTCGTGGGTCTGGAAGGTGTTGTCTAAGGAACCTTGTTGACTTACTGCAGTGTTTCTTGTAAATGGTACACATGGCTGCCACTGTTCGTTGGTGGTGGAGGGTTTGAATGTTTGTGGAAGGAGGAGTAATCAAATGGACTGCTTTGTCCTGGATGGTGTTGAGCTTCTTGAGTGTTGTTGGAGCTGCACTCATCCAGGCAAGTGGAGAGTATTCCATTATACTCCTGACTTGTGCCTTGTAGATGGTGGACAAGCTTTGGGGGGTGAGGAGGTGGGTTACTCGCCTCAGATGGACGACGGTTAGATCCTCTCTTATAGGAGATGGTCATTGCCTGGCACTCGTGTGGCGTAACTTTGTGTGGCACTTGTGTGGCGTGAATGTAACTTTGAAGCAGTAAGTGGGTTGGGGGACAACATGAGCCAGCGATGGTGGAGGCAGATTTGGTTCAGCTGAGGTGTGGATGATGGGGGACCAGGCAGGAAAACATTGGAACCGTCGTCCGGAGATAATAAAAAGCAGAGACTTCAGAGGATTGTATGAAAGCAAGTACAGGAATCACTATGGGGATAATTTTAAAATAAATTTAGAGTACCCAATTATTTTTTTTCCAATTAAGGGGAAATTTAGCATGGCCAATCCACCTATTCTGCACATCTTTTGGGTTGTGGGGGCGAAACCCACACAGACACGGGGAGAATGTGCAAACTCCACACGGACAGTGACCCAGGGCCGGGATTCGAACCCGGGTCCTCAGCGCCGCATGCAGCAATGCTAACCACTGCGCCACCGTGCTGCCCAACTATGGGGATCATATTGAGTGAGTAGGATTGAGAGACTCCAACAGCTGAGATGCTGGGGTAAAGAAGGTGGAACCACATGGTCTTTGTAATGGAGATTGTGTGTGGTCAGAAGCTCAACTTAACTGAATGATCGTAAAGATGGTGTATATTGCAATGCGAGGGGAGTAGACATGGAACTTGCCTTTACTTTCTGCAATTAACCAACACATATTCAGTACGTTCCTTTTCTTTTGTTGATTGCCTGTATCCTCACTAAATATGATCCCCATAGTGATTCCTGCACTTGCTTTGATACAATCCTCTTGGGCCTGCTTTCTCAATAATCCAGACGTAGATTAAATAACCCCTTTAAACACAATGTACTTCCCTCATCCATTCACTTAGTGAGAACCCTCTCGAACAATTCACTCAGTAAGCTACAAATGGATCTGCCTTCTCAATAAGATTCCTGAGACTGACACACAAAATGGAAACTCCATCAGACCACTTTCTAAATGAAGATCTCTCTCTCCCAGATCACTCACACAAGATCCCTCAGAACTGCTCTGAAAAAGATTCCCTCTAATCTGCTCTCTCCGAGAACACCCTCAAACGCCACGGTTGGGGATTGTTTTTTTAACAAAAAGAAAATACCGAAATGGGTAGCTTTCTAATATCGCAGCACAGTGCCATAGTGGTTAGCATTGCTGCCTCACCGCACCAAGGACTCGGGTTTGAATCCGACCTTGGCTGCGGACTCAGTCCAGGGCCGCCACAGTCGGGGGAGGGCCGTTCGGCGGGCAGGGGGTTCTTCATCGGGGCTGAGGGCGGGCGGTCCGGGGCACACGAGCGGCCGTTGCGGGTCACTACTTTGCTGGTTCAGTTCTGCAGGCCGAGTCCGCCACGGAGCATGTCGCAGCCGCTGCTGTGTGCATGTGAGGCCTCTGACTCCGGGTTGGGGGGGGGGGGGGGGCGTATCGGCAGCTGCGAGCTCTGCCCCCAGAAAAATGGGGAATCGTTGGCCTTTTGACGCAAGTAAATTTGACGCTCAATAAAACATTCTTCCCATGCCTGCGTGGGTTTCCTCCAGGTGCTCTGGTTTCCTCCCACAATGCTGGTTAGGTGGATTGGCCATGATCAATTGCCCCTTAATGTCCAATGGTTAAGTGGGGTTACGGGGATAGGGCGGGGGAGTGGGCCTAGGTACGGTGCTCTTTCGGAGAATTGGTGCAGACTTAATGGGCTGAATGACCTCCACTGTTGAGATCCTATGTTAATTTGAGCAGAAACTTGTCTCAAAAGGATTTGCCTCCTGCGACAGCTTCCTGGTAAACAATGTTTCCATAGCTAGATAAGAAATATTTAAAATTTGTTGTAGTAAAACCAAAAATACCTCAATAAAATGTTTATTAAAAAAAGAGAGTAGGAAAACCAGGGAAGGGAGAACCGTGAGATGTAGTTCCGTGGACTATGATAGTCAGGGTTTATGCCAGGGGGGAGATGGCCATGTTATTGTGGTTTGTTGGATCTCTTTGTTTAAAAATGTTAAAATTATAAATGCCTTAATACAATATTTTCTAAACAAAAAAAGAAATATTTAAAAGTCATTGTAGAGGATCTACTAATTATCATCTTCCACCCTCTATACATGTCAGATAATTCTCAGCCATTTCTATCCCCTTTAGCGGGCAGCACAGTGGCACAGCCGCCTTACAGCTTCAGGGACCAGGGTTCAATTCTGGCCTGGGGTCACTGTCTGTGTGGAGTCTGCACTTTCTCCCCGTGTCTGCGTGGGTTTCCTCCGGGTGCTCTGGTTTCTTCCCACAGTCCAAAGATGTGCAGGTTAGGTGGATTGTTCATGATAAATTGCCCCTTGGTATCCAAAAGGTGGGTTACAGGGACAGGGGAGGCAGTGGCGTAGTGATATTGTCATTGGACTAGTAATCCAGACACCCAGGATAATGATCTGGGGACCCGGCAGGTGATGGAATTTAAACTCAATAAAATATTTGGGGCTGGATTCACCGCCCGTGAACTCGGTGGAGAACTAGGTCTGCCCCGCGATGCTCCCTCCCAGACCGGCCGAATTCCCAACGGCATGGCCATCTTGGGAACCTCGCGAGGCGGCTGCGACAGTCGGGGTAGGGCCGATCGGCGGGCAGGGGGGGTCTTCATCGGGGCACTGGGGTTCTGTGGGCGCGCGAGCGGCCGTTGCGGGGCACTACTTTGCTGGTTCAGGTCTGCAGGCTGAGTCCACCATGGAGCATGTCACAGCCGCTGCAGGCCGCCGCCGTGTGCATGTGAGGCCTCTGACCCGGAAGTGCAGGGGGGGCGTATCGGCAGCTAGAGCTGCGAGCTCTGCGAAAGCTCCCTTTTGACGCCAGTTTTCCTGGCGTAAAGAACCACAAGTTTGCACGACGGCTTGGGGACTTAGTCTCCAAAACAGAGAATGCAGCCGCTGGAATTAAAACTCTATATGATGACCATAAAACCATTGTTGATTGTTGTAAAAATCCATCTGATTCGCTAAGGTCTGCTGTCCTTACCTGGTTTGGCCTACATGTGCCTCCTGACCCGCAGCAATGTGGTTGACTCTTAACTGCCCCCTCAAGGGCAATTAGGGATGGGCAATAAATGCTGGCACAGCCTGCGATGCCCACATGCCATGAACAAATTTAAAAAAACATGAGCTTAAGTAGTGTGCTCTCCCAAGAGCCAGTGCAGACTCGATGGGCCAAATGGCCTCCTTCTGAACTGTAAATTCTATGATTCCGCAATTTCACATTCAAACAAATCTTTCCCTCCCCTTCCTTTGAGCATTCCAAAGTGACCATTCCCACCATGACTCCCTGGTCACTGATGCATCACTTTGAGGATCTGATCCTTTCCCACCTGCTTGCACCTCCTACCATCTACATTTTTCAGAGTCCCAAACACCTTCTGGGAGAGACAGGAATTTACTTGTGCTTCTCCGTACCCAGTATATTGTGCTTGCATCTCACAATGTGGTTTGCTCAACATCAGGGAGACTAAAGGTGGATGAGGGGATTGCTTTGCTGAACACCTCTATTCGGTCATTAAGAACGAAGATCCCATCGGTTAAGAATGAAGATCCCATCGGTGGTAAGGGCTGGAAGGGCCCACTCCAGTTTCTCAATGAGGTGGCCGCCAATTTACTCTCTCCCCAATAGGACAATATTAAACAAATCTGTGCACTCTGGGGCTACAGCTGAGAATGAGCAGATGTAAACCTGTGGAAGAGCCCGGTTCCCAAGCAGAGGTGAGATACAGATTCTCATTTCTTTAGCCCTTTTGCAGTCCAGTCCACACAGTTGCCTGCTACCTCCATATTTTTTTACCAACCCACCTGCCCTTGGAATGGGGATCCAATCGTACGCCAGTGACTTTTTCCAGTCTTTCCCCAACAAAACAAACTTTAGATTTTGTTTCATATCTGTTTGGAAGCAAGTTTCAATTTTCCGCCAAATGTTCCCCCATCAAGCCTCCCTGGTTGGATAGGACCAGATCGTGAAATGGTAGAAGTCAAGATTCCCCCTGTGGAAGAGTCAAACCGCAGGTGGCTTGGTGGCAGAGTGGTTAGCACTGCTGTCTCACAGCGCCGTGGACCCAGGTTCGATTCTTTTGTCGATATCTCATGGTCAGGTTTGGAAGGAGAAAATTATTTTTTGTTTCCGAGATTATACGGGAGAGAATGTCTTTTAAACTCATTCATTTTGCTCCACCCACTCCCACTGTTGGTTTGGGGCCCCAGTGCCAGGGCAAGGTGTGTTCTATTGGAAATGCACCCCTATCCAGACTGTGCTCAGAGGGGGGGATGACATATGGTGGAAAGAGGAATGGATGTATACTGTATGTTGGTGCTGAGCTGGGGGCTGGCGGGGGGGGGGGGGGGGGGGGCATTTCAAAGATGATGACTTCAGACTTCCCCATGTTCAATTGGAAGAAATTAAGGGATGGTTCTCAAATCGCCCCTTCCCACAGCAATTGCAGAGAACGCGAATATCTGCTGTAATCTCGTTCTACCTTGTGTTGCCCTATTATGTATTTTCTTTTATTTTAATTTCTTTCCATGTACTTAATGATCTGTTGAGCTGCTCGCAGATGAATACTTTTCACTGTACCTCGGTACACATGACAATAAACAAAATCCAATCCCTTATGTCTGCAATGTGCCAATCTCCCCTCTCAAGGGGAATCAGATGGTAGAATCCGGCCTAGATGACTTACGTAGAAACAGCAATTATTGGAAACATACTTAAAACCAAACACGAGTTCAAGCGACGATTCACATCATCCAAACATTCCAAGCTGGCAGGACAAAACCAATAGAAGTGTTTCCAGGTAGGACCTGGATTGGATATGGATAGATTCATAGACATTTACATTACAGAAGGAGGCCATTCAGCCCAACGTGTCCAAACCGGTCAACAAGGATCTGACAGCACTAATCCCATCTTCCAGCTCTTGGTCCACAGCTCTGGTGGTGACGGTTGCACAAGTGAATATCGAAACATTTCTTAAATGTTATTAAGAGTTTCTGACTCAACCACCCTTTCAGGCAGTGAGTTCCAAAGTTCCAACACCCTCTGGGTGAAAACATTTCTCTTCACTTCCCCTCTTTAGCTTTCTACCTCTTATCTTAAATATATGCCTCCTGGTTATTGACCCCTCTATTAATGGAAAAAGTGCCTTCCTACCCACCCTTTGTACACCCCTCATAATCTTATACACCTCTATCAGTTCCCCGCTTTACCTTCCCTGCTCTAAGGAAACAGCTCCAGCCTATCCTATCTCTCCTCATTGCTGTCGCACTGTTTGAATCTCACCACCGTCAGTAAGATTAGTGAGATTCCCCTGACTCATTAAACATTATGCTGACCATCTGTTCCACCAGGAGGAAAACAGAAGAATTGAGGAAATACCCCACTCTATCAAATCCTGCAATGTCACTGAATGGATGGGATTTGAGCAATCCAGTAGATCTCCATCAAGGTTATGGAGTTCCAGCAACTTGGAATCTGAAACAAAAAACAGAAAATGCTGAACAATCTCAGCAGGTCCAACAGCGCCTGTGCAGAGGCAATGGGCGGGATTCTCCAACACCCCGCCGGGTCGGAGAATCAGCGGGGGCGGCGTGAATCCCACCCCGCTGCTCTAACGCTGGCTGCCGAATTCGCCAGTGCCGGTTTTCGGGTGGGGTGGGGATCACCCCCCCACCAATTCTCCAATTTGGACAGACGACATTCAACACTTCGGAACGCCAGCTCAGAGAGTTAGCACATCCAATACTTCAGACTTGTATAATGCAAATAATCTTCACCTCAAATCACAAATACTGAGAACTGATACCTTTGGAAACACTGGCCATAAAGCACACATTACTGATGTAAAATAGGACAGGAATCAGATGGTTTGATGCCACATTTGTGCTTGGTTGTTTATTTATTTATTTAGTGAATGCAAAGCCCCTAATCCAGGCAGTTTCTTCTGGTCTGCTATGAGAGTGTGGATAGACCACCGCTGCATCTGTGGTGCAGAGCATGCTTTCTCCCACCGGTACATGTGAGGGCTGACACTAATTAATGTCCCTGCAGAGGTTTGTCAGACCAGTGACCAGTCTGGAACCTGTTAAGGCTAGACCACTCTTTCCTTACAAGGTTGAACCCAGGCAGTAGTTAGGTTGACTTCAGGTTCTGGTTTGGGGGGGAATGATGTTTGTCAGGACAGGAAGCTATGGGACTGGTGTTGAACATTCTTCTCCAGTAATAATACACATGGGAGCACGTGTGTGTGTGTGTGTGTGTGTGTGTGTGTGTCTATGTGGGTGCTGATCTTGACCAAAGAGGGGTGTAGCATTCTGCTACTGCGGATGACAGTGTGAACATGGAGGTTTGGATGGTGCTTTTACCAATCAAGTTGTTTCTGTTGCTTAGTTAATGACTCTTAATTGTCTTGGGGCTGGGGATGGTGTTGGAGTGGTACAGAGGAAAACAGCCAATATTCATACCCCTGCTGGAAGATACAAGAGTTTCTGCAGAGGACAAGGATCAGGTTTGGTTATAATGCCCATACCATTGATTTGCCAACACACCATCTGGCCTCATACAATCAAATGCAGGCACTTGGCAAAGTCTCTGAGCTACTGGTACCTAGGGCATCAGATCCTTGCTGGAACCAACACCTTCCAAGCTGAGAGAGTGGGAGGAAATTGGAGACCTGCATTAATTTGGCATAAATTATGCTTTGCAGTTTGTCAAACATGGACAGGAATGTCTTTTCTCCTCTCTTTCTCTCCCCCTCCTTCCAAATTTACACATAAGGATCCCAGAGCAGAGTGGCAATGGGAAGAGTAGACCAGTTAATGACAACATGAGTAGGGCATATGCTAAGGCACGCAGGTAACATGCAGAAAACTATAAGCGCTGGCATTCGGAAATAAACACTCAAAGTTTGACAATTGCATAAGAGAAAGCAAAGTAACATTTTTAATATCGGACTCCAATATACTTAGTTGTACTTCTAGTCTGCCCTTGTTGGCTGATATGTGGCATACTTTCAGCTTTTTACACGATCACTGTATAAAAGGAGGAAGCAAAAAAAATAAATAATTTGCAGTAGCTAATTTTTGCCATTAGATGCCAGTGTCCCAGTTGTATAGCTTCAGTTCTTTCAACTATTCAAACCTTAGCAATAAATGCCGAGCCCCTTTCTTTCCTAGAGAACACACACCGACCAGACAGCACGATGGCACAGTGGTTAGCACTGCAGCCTCATGGCGCCAAGGTCCCAGGTTTGATCCTGGTCAATCTCCCAGTGACAGCATGGGTCTCACCCCCACAACCTAAAAAGTGTGCAATTTCACGGCGCAGAGGTCCCAGATTCTATCCCGGCTCTGTCCGTGTGGAGTTTGCACATTCTCCCCGTGTTTGCGTGGGTTTCGCCCCCACAACCCAAAGATGTGCAGAGTAGGTGGATTGGCCACACAAAATTGCCCCTTAATTGGAAAAAGAATAATTGGATACTCGAAATACAGGAAAAAAAAACATAGACTTGCCCCAATGCACTGAATAATGTGTCGGTGTCAATGTTTGGAATCATGGAACACCTACAAACATGAATTTTCTGTACACTTTTATTAAATGAATAAATATAACAAGAACTAAAAAAAGTCACTGAACATTTCTCCTCCCTGCCCTTTTCCCTCCCCCCTCACGTGCAATTATTTAAAGAAACATGCACCCCATTCACCCCTGCTTGGTTGAAGTGAAGTGTTTGGTACAAAACATATACTCACTTCAAACTGGCACCAACTGAGCAGAGACCGTTTTTCAATCCTGTAGGTGTTGGGAGGTCCAATCGAGTTGGATTGAAAACAGAGGTGGAACACCATAAAACATACTGGTGTGGAACAAAGGGGCATCCATTCAGATGGGCAAAGAATTAACACCCTTTTGGTACAGAACCGAACCCTCTTTGGAACAAAGAGTTGGGCGAGATTTGCGTCGCCGGCGACACGTGCAACAACTCGGGGAGGCCAGAGGGCATCAGGGGCAGTGTTCCCAATCACCAAAGCAGACGTTGGTTTTACCCAACTGAAAAGTGCACCAATGAACCATATTTAGAGTTTATTAGGAGTCGAGGAGGATGCTCTGAGGAAGGAGAAATGTTTTGTGTCTATCACATTTCTGTCAAAACAGAGTACAATTTCTCTCCCTCGGTCTTGTAGCAATAGACATCATGTAGTGACCTCAAGAGAGCTGTAGTGGTAGAGCCCAGCCAGCGAGGGTGCCATTTCCCAGACTATTATACCTTGGGCGAGTAGGAGCCTTTCTTGTTTCTAGTCTGAGACACCAGGCACGAGAGCCAGCCTGTCCGACAAAGACACCAGTCAGAAAACTTCAGCCCAACAATTACAGATTCCCAAATCACTTCCAAAACAACAGATTCCTAAAGTAGGTCACCAATTTCCAGGCGGAATGTTTAACAAAATGCAAATAAATAATAGGAAATCTTTTAGTCCAGTTCAGTCCATGATTTAGCACAAAAAAGCAAATTAAAAATGTTTAGAAATAAATGTTTCTCAAATATTGAAAAATCAGAATCAAAAAAGGTGAGGGAATTAAATGTCTTCTAACGGCTCAAGTTTTTAAAATCGTCAGTGGGTTTTATCATGTGCGATAGGAGTGAACAGGTGGAATTCTGGAATACATGAGCTTTCAGTAAAAATGTAACCACAGGAATTGTGAAACTTTCACACTTTTTAAAAAATCTCGCACAATTCTCGCATCTGCCCTTCCAGAGACGTACTGCAGAAGATGGTGAGCAGTTTAACATTTAGGGAGAGTATAGTCGAACGGGACGTGATAACGGGTGGGACTTTTCCCAAGTGCATCAATATTAAATATGGAAGTGGGAACTCCCAGGCCCCTGTAAGCATCACGCACCTATTGTGCCCCAACAAGTGAATGACCACATTGGTGTGTGCTGCAGTGATGGGGAGGTGATTGGCTTTGTTGGAATTCAACAGAAGGGGAATTACAAGAATGCAGCGGAGACCGTTCACACAAAATAACTGCTGGTGAAATGGCAGTGTAGTCACTTCCATCATCCCCCATTCTCAGGAGGCACAAGAGAGCAGAAATACAAATATTCATAAAAATAAACAGTGGAACCAAATTTGCCTCATCCTTTCCCCACACACAATAAAGTGAACCACCCAAACTAATTAGTGCTAATTACTTTATAAAGTGAGGGGCAGTCAACACACAACTGTCCTCTGCTAGCACTGTGCATGTAACCTACAGATTGCCACCTTTCTAAATCCAGATTTCATTTTGTTTTTTTAAATGTCATATTGAATGCCCAGCAAAAATTCATGCGATTAACAGACTCTACTTGTAATTTAAAAAAAAAAAATACTCGGCAGTGGTAAAACTGCTGTTATATACCTTCCCCATTCTGCCTCCCGTTGGCAATGGTTACAAAAATGAGACAGGGTGCCTGATGGTCAGTTAGGGTGCCATTGTCCATTTCCCAGCAGTGCCAAAATATCACTTGATGGTCCCTTTTGCAAATTCTGGTCATATGGCACTGCAGACTTGGCTTAGTTATGGTAGACAGGGCCAATGTCCCCGGGTGAAACATCCATTTGTTAAATGAATTGAAAGTTCGGGCTCTGAACAATCTGGCTTTTGGTACTAAGCTAATGAATGGAGACAAAGACACGTTTCCATTTCTCACTAGAATGAGGACTCTCACCCGCCCACGGGTTATTCGTTATTCCCAATGAGGTAGTTTGGTGGCCCCACTCTTGTGTAAATGTTGGTCCAGTTTTCTCCAAAATGGTTATCAAGAAGGCGATGGGTGCTCAACGTACAGAATGGGTTCATTCAATACAGGCTGACAGGACAGAGATTATTGCTGCCATTGTTTAGGACTTTTATTTATTATACGTACCAATCCCCTTCTGAAACAGTTTTTTAAACAAGTAATCAGCCTAACCAGCTTTGGACCAAACATATCCCTTTATAATGTTTAAATAGCTAATTTCACAGAGGTAGAAATTTTGAAACAGAAATTACCCTCCTACTGGATTTGAATCTGGTACAGCAGCTAAATCACCCTTAAAATCCCTGGTTGAATGTGGAATGCCTTAGAGAGCAGCCCGGTTGTTCTACTCCTCTACACACCAACGCTCCACTAACGGCAGGACCACCGTCCATGAAGACAGTGGAACATAAACAGGGCAATAATTAGAATAAATCACCCATCCATTAGGCCCATTAGTTTCAGACTCTTGGAATCTGCATCATGCCAGTGGAGTGCACGAAACACACGTAGGTGGAGAGGTCACAGCAACCTTCACACTGCAGAAGTAATTCCAGGAGCTGCAGAATCCGATACACAGAGCCAAGTGTTCACATATCGCAAAACATGCACACGGATCAGATCTGATCCATCAGATTCGAGAGAGAGAGAGAGAGAGAGAGAGGAGAGAGAGTCACAGTCAATAATTAAAGCTCCTCAATTGGCCGTTTTGACATGAACACCAACTCAGGATGGCTTTTGGTTTTCAAAGATTTTCTCCACTCCACCCTCGTACTGTGGGGGAGGGGTGAGCGGCTCCAGGTTAACGACGGTACTGTTCAGGTTGCTTAGACGCAGTCTAAAATTCTTGAGGTGCGTCTTGTCTGACAAGATCCGTCGAATGCTTTTCGAGCTGAACCGCCGACCTGGGCGGGGGGAGGGCGGCTCGTTCCCCGACTGCGCGGCGGCTCCCGTGCTCGCCGACGGCGCCACGTCAACCTCCACGAGCGACTCGTAGGACGGAAGGGAGGCCATGTTCTGGTCCCCTAGATTGGGCTCGGGACCTTCGGCTGGCTGGATCAAGTCTCCTTGCATGACTTCATCATAGCTCGGCACAGCCAACCGCTCGCTGTTTTCGGCACCCCTGCAAAAAAAAAAGGAGAATTAAACAGCAAGTGATCATCTGGATCAAGCGTGCCCGAACCACAGGAAGTGGCTGTTTGCCAATGTAGCCCAGGTCTACTTTTGCTGTTATTTTGTTCTTTATTTGCTGGGTTGTGCTGGAGAACTTGGAAACTGCTGATGTTAAATTGTTCCACAATCAGTCGCTGCCTTAAGTTCCCTAGGCCCCAAACTCAACCTATGCAAGAGGGGCTTGCTGGGAACAAAGGATATAAACCGACTCAGAGTCTCCATCCGTACAACTCCTAACACGGAGAGCTGGTACACCTGTGCTGTGGCTACACAACTCCTTCCCGTATATGGGCACCAACTAACAAATGGACCAACACAGCTGCGGTTCCACTACAACACAACCTTTTAATTCCTTCCTGCTTGCTTCTGAAGGTGCCAAGGGGAATAATCCCAAACGCAACATTCCTCCAGTGTCTCCGCGTGGGCTAACCTGGATGGCACGCTCCGGCTGGTTATTCCACTGCAGGGCCCACATCAACTGCATACAATTTAGTAGGTGTTTCTCTGGTGCAGTCAGAAAGTGGGGAAACCCCCACAGCATAAACAAAATGGGCAGCACGACACTGACAACAGCCCGAACATGAAAAAAAAGACAGGAGAGAAACCAGAGCAGTTTCCATACTGCACCATGTCAGCCACAGAATCGGGGGAAGTGGGAGCGTCGGTCTGGTCCCCAATATGTGACAACCACCGATTTGTCCCGGGGAAGATGGACGGCGGGTTTAGAGCGTGGCGGAGGGAAGGCGTGGGAAGGATGGGCGACTTGTTCCTGGAAGGGAGCTTCGCGAACATGAGGGTGCTGGAGAAGTTCCGGCTGGCAAGGGGTACTTGCAGGTGCGGGATTTCGTACGTAGACAGATCCCGTCCTTTCCACGCCTTCCACCAAGGGGGATCCCGGAAAGGGTAGTTTCCAGGGGTGAGGTAGGAGAGGGGAGAGTCTTGGATATTGATAAGGAGCTTATGGGAGCGGAGGACACAGGGACCGAGGAACTGAAACTCAAGTGGGAGGAGGAGCTTGGTGGGAAGTTGGAGGGAGGCGTATAGGCAGACGCTCTGAGGAGGGTAAATGCAACCGCAACATGTGCCAGGCTCGGCCTGATTCAGTTCAATGTAGTTCACCGGGCCCACATGACAGTGGCCCGGATGAGCAAATTCTTTGGGCTGGAGGACAAGTGTGCTAGATATGGGGGGGGGGGGGGAGGACCAGCGAACCATGTCCAGATGTTCTGGGCGTGTCCAAAACTCAGGGGATACTGGCAGGGATTTGCAGACGTCATATCCTGGGGACTGAAAAAAAGGGTGGCGATGATTCCAGAGGTGGCGTTTTTTGGGGTGTCGGGAGACCCGGGAGTCCAGGAGGGGATAGAGGCCGACGTTGTGACCTTTGCTTCCCCGATAGCCCGACGACGAAATACTGTTGGCCTGAGGGACTCAAAGGCCCCTAAAGACGAAGTATGGCTGTCGGACATGGCAAGCTTTCGGCTTGGAAAAAAATCAAGTTCGCCATACGAGGATCACTATCTGGGGTTCTCCCAGAGGTGGCAACCATTCATCGGCTTCTTCGCGGTGACTAACGTCAGCGTCGGGGGGGGGGGGGGGGGGCCAAGCTGCTGCTTCGGTAAGAAAGAGTTTGATGCCTTGGGATACAAGTGGCGCCGAGTTCAGCTCTTCTGCTTAAGTTGAATTTGGTGTGGTTGGTCGAGGGAAATGAAGTCGGTCAGACTTAAGACGTGGAATGTGCTGCCACTGTCATTGGCTGGTCAGGTCCAGACGATAAGGTGATGGTGTTGTCGAAGTTTGTGTTTCAGACCCTCCTGATCTTTGTGCCCAGTCCTTTTTTAGGACGGGTTAATGGAGAGGTTTTTTGAGGTTCGTGTGGGCAGGTAAGGCTCCGCAGGCCAGCATTGCTAAACTTGCAAAACTTATTGGGCAGCAAACATTGCAATGGTTAGGAAGTGGGCGGTGGAGGAGCTGTTGGTGTGGGGGCAGACGGAGACCCTTCCGTTCTCGCCGGCCAGGTTCTCCACGAGCCCAGTAATGATATCAGCGTTGAGGGTGTGGAACCAGTGCCAGCAGTATTTAAGAATGGAAAGCATGTCTTTATTATTGTCACAAGTAGGCTTACTGCAATGCCTGTTAGTCGCCTGTTCAGGTACACAGAGGGAGAATTCAGAATGTCCAAATCATCTAACAGCACGTCTTTCAGGACTTGTGGGAAGAAACCGGAGCGCCCGGAGGAAATCCACACAGACACCGGGAGAACATGCAGACTCTGAACAGACAGTGCCCCAAGCGGGAATCGAACCCGGGACCCTGAGCACGCCCCAGTGGAGGAGGTTAGACATAAAAGTGAGGGACAAGCTGGGGGCTGGCGTATGGAGTGAGGTTTTGCAGAGGGTTAATGCATCCTTGTTGTTAAGTCTCATCCAATTTTTTTTAAAAATGTAAATTTAGAGTACCTAATTCTTTTTTTTCTCCCCCAATTAAGAGGGAAATTTAGTGTGGCCAATCCACCTACCCTCCAGGTTGTGAGGGAGAGACCCACTTGGATACGGGGAGAATGTGCAAACTCCACACGGTTCAGTCGGTTCATTTTCAGGGGTGGAGGATAGGTTGTGGGTGTGCGGAAACATGTCCATAACGAGTTTTGGGCATGTTGGACGGATTTGCAGATATAATGTCAAAGACTTTAATGGTAACAGAGTCCAGAGCTGCCAATATTTGGAGTGTCGGTGGACCGGAGAGTGGGGGCCAGAGGGACAGTATACGAATACGGTGAGAAATTTGCTGTAGGACCACCAGTTGAGGAAGCAAGAGGTGGCGACGGAGATTAGCAAAGTAAAGGATGAGATGGGTAGGGTGGTGTTGGACTCGGAGGGGGCGAACAGCGTGTTTCAGGAGATTACACAAGTCAGATCCCCGGCCGGTTGGTGGAGTGAGTGTGCGTGAGTGCGACGGTTCCTGGACAGGCTGGAGTTTCCCAAAGTAGAAGGGGAGTTGGTGCAGGCAGGTGTTGGCTTAGTGAATCGAGGGCTGGGTCATGTTGATAAGCCAGGATCAAACAGGTTTTGTGAAAGTAGGCTGTTGTTGCCAAATGAGAGGAGGCTAGTGTAATTATTATGTTTTTATATTTAAGAGTGCCCAATCACTTTTTCCCAATTAAGGGGCAATTTAGCGTAGCCAATCACTTTTGGGTTGTGGGGGCAAGTCCCACGCAAAACACGGGGAGAATGTGAAAGCTCCACACGGACAGTGACCCAGAGCCGGGATCGAACCTGAGACCTCGGCGTCGTGAGGCAGCAGTGCTACCACTGCACACCGTGCTGCCCTACTCAGTGTAATTATGATGCCTTCAGAGAGGCAGCAGGTGGAGGGTGGTGATGAACGCAGAGAAAGTGTTTGACTGGATGGAGTGGGAATATCTGTGGGAGGTGCTGGGGTAGATCGGGTTCGGGCAGGGGTTTGTGGACTGTGTCCGGTTGCTGTACAAGGCTCCGGTCACAAGTGTGCAGACGAACCGAGTGAGTTGAGGATATTTTAGGCTGCAAAGGTGACGAGACAGGGCTGCCCCGCTCTCCCCGTTGCTCTTTGCCTCGGCGATGAGCCGGTGGCAATGGTGTTTAGGGCGTTGGGGATTGGAGAGGGATTGTGCGGGGGGGGGGGGGGGTGGTTTGCCGAGCATGGGGTCTCACTGTAAGCGGGTGACCTGTGTTATATATTTCGGACCCATTGAGCGGTATTGGGGGTATTCTGGAGGAATTTGGCTGGTTCTCTGGGTACAAGTTGAACATGGGAAAGAGAGAGGTGTAGCCGATTGAGACTAGAGGGCAGGAGAAGAGCTGCTGTTCAAGGTAATGGGGGTGAGTTTTACATACTTGGGCATTCAGGTGATGCAGAGTTGGGCGCAGCTGTACAAGTTGAACTTGACTCGGTTGGTGGAGTAGATGAAGGGGGACTTTTAAGAGGTGGTATGTGCTGCCATGGTCACTGGTGGGTTGGGTGCAGACAGTAAAAATGACGGCGCTGCCAAGGTTTCTATTCATGTTTCAGAAACTCCCAAATCTTCATCCCGACCTGCGGGTCAGGAGGGCTGCTGGCGTTGCCGAACATTAACTATTACTAGGCGGCGAATATGGTCATGAAATGGGTACTGGGGCAGGGGTCGGTATGGGGGCTGCTTAAATGTAAAGGATTGAATCTCAAGGCGCAATGATTCCTACTGAGGCCCAAGTTGGTGTTACTGAGCTTGGAGCCAATGTCAGGAAGTTAGTGCTTGTGGGTGAGGCCGTGACACAAAAAGCGAAATGTTTAATGAAGGAGGTGGTGATACAAATCAATCAGTGCAGAGGAATACAATTCCCAATGACTCAGTGACAGCACCTGGAGTGGAATGGAGTCATACAGACTGAGGAAATCCCACCCTTCGTCTCTGTCCAATTAAATCCGGTTTAACCTCGTCCAGCAGAGCTGTTGAAGGTTGCAGTCCGTAATCAGAAACATCAGCCACATTCTACGCAAACCCTTTTATTGGTCAAAGTGCAGCCGCAGCCGACACAGGCCTTTATTGCATCAGATCTTGCTTACACGAACACGCCTCTCTGCTGTGACGGTAGTCCAGCGAGGGCCTGAGGAAATGCAGGGTGGGGCTAAACCTACTGAGTAACAGGTGTCCCATCACGTCCTCATTTAATATGGCCATGAGAACACCTTTACCCTGAAAGATCCCTCATCCCATCTCCCCTCCATTTCTTTATCCTTGGGTACACACACTATTAATGACCAGCAATTCGACCAAAGGGAGCTTCTAGGCCAAGCCAGGTGCTTTCCTCACCCACCTTTGACAAGCAAACATTTTCCAGCAGGGGGCAATCATGAGTGGAGGCCTTTTGGACAGGGAGATAGGGTCCACCAACTACAAAACATGGATTTAATCTGGGAGTTGCTATTCTGTGGCAGTTTTAAAATGAAATGAAATGAAAATTGCTTATTGTCACAAGTAGGCTTCAAATGAAGTTACTGTGAAAAGCCCCTAGTTGCCACATTCTGGCGCCTGTTCGGGGAGGCTGGTACAGGAATTGAACTGTGCTGCTGGCCTGCCTGGGTCTGCTTTAAAAGCCAGCGATTTAGCCCAGTGTGCTAAACCAGCCCCTATGGTCGAGCCACACAAACAAAACATCTTATAGGGAGCAGTCAGTGCCACATGTACAGATATGCCAAGGGACTGACTGGCACACTCCTTTCTACAGTCAATTCTTTGGTACCAGTTCATAAATCTGGAATGGGGCAACGCGCACTGCTGCCTCACAGCGCTGAGGACCCAGGTTCGATCCCGGCCCCAGGTCACTGTCCATGTGGAGTTCGCACATTCTCCCCCGTGTCTGTGTGGGTCTCACCCCCACAACCCAAAGATGTGGATTGGAAAAAAATAATTGGGTGCCTAAATTTATAAATTTTTAAAATCTGGAATAAAACACCAGTCCAAAACCCATCTGGTTCAGTAATGTCCTTCAGGTGGAGGAACTCTGCCATCCTTACCTGGTCTGACCTACACATGACCCCAAACATGCAGCCACGTGGTCAACCAAAATGGCCTGGCAAGGCACTCAGTTGTATCGAACCACTGCAGGAAGAAACAAAGTCACACGGACTGCACTGCTTCAAAGCGGTTCTCCACGGCCTTCTCAAGGGCAATTAGGGATTGGCAATAAATGCTAGCGTAGCCAACAATGTTCATATTCAAAAGGTGAATTTAAAAAAAACAATGACTCTCTTGCAAAATGGGCTATTTTTCTACATCAACGGGCACTATATAAATGCAGTTAGTGACCTGGCCAGCATCCTGCCTACCCCAGCCCAGAGAAACTGAACCGTGCCAGACCAAGAATGGGAAGTGCTGATGTTCCTGGCGTGTCTATGACGAAGTTTCAGGGTCAGTGAAAAGGGTGAAAATGGATTCACAAGAATGTCAGCAGTGGCTTTACGATTCAGGAAACTGGCCACCGGTACCGCCAACCTTTTTCTTCACATCCTCCTTAGCATTGATTAACCATAGTAATGCTGTATCAATAGTCTGTATAGAATTAACTGAATTGTTTTGGGGAACTACAGCTGGGCCGATGTCCCCGAAGCAGGCCAA
This sequence comes from Scyliorhinus canicula, assembly GCF_902713615.1. Taxonomy (NCBI): domain Eukaryota; kingdom Metazoa; phylum Chordata; class Chondrichthyes; order Carcharhiniformes; family Scyliorhinidae; genus Scyliorhinus; species Scyliorhinus canicula. Next base: position 114,025,211 of record NC_052161.1, on the reverse strand, counting down.
GAATGAGAGGGAGGGGAAAAAGATGACACTTGCTCGCTCCTGAACGGTCACTGCCATATGGACACCAGACCATAGAATTCCTACAGTGCAGGAGGCCATTCGGCCCATTCAGTCTGCACCAACCCTCTGAAAGAGCACCCTTTCTAGGTCCACTCCCCTGTAAGCCACCTGACCCGTACATCTTTGGACTGTGGGAGGAAACAAGAGCACCTAGAGGAAACCTACACAGACCATGGGGGAAGTGCAAACTCCAAACAGAGTAACCCAAGGCCAGAATTTTTTTTAAAAATAATAAATTTAGAGTACCCATTCGTTTCTTTCTAATTAAGGGGCAATTTAGCGTGGCCAATCCACCTATCTTGCACATCTCTGGGTTGTGGAGGAGAAACCCACGCAGAATGAGCAAAAGTACACACAGACAGTGACCCAGAGCCGGGATCGAACCTGGGACCTCGGCACCGTGAGGCAGCAGTGCTAACCACTGCGTCACCGTGCTGCCCTTCCCAAAGCCAGAATTGAACCCAGGACTGAGGCAGCAGTGCTAACCACCGTGCCACCCCAGCGGAGTGCAGGCTGAGGCCCCAATCGAAGAATTAACTGGGCCACGGTTAAACTAATAGTCTGTTAGGTGAGGCAAGACCTCCGAGTGAATGCAGAATGTGTGCAACAACAGTCAGGACATACAGAGAAGATGGGGTTCCTGGAGGTGCTGCACAGGGAGGCCATGGCAGGAGAGCAGGACATCAGTAAGGGGGGGGGGGGAGAAGAAAAAAAGTGCATAACAGACCTGTCTGGCAACATGGTTGGCTCGTACTGAACATTTTCCCCTTCCTCCTGCGTTCTGCGTCTCCGCTTTTCACGGAGGCTCAGGCAGATTGACACTAGCAGTAGGCCGACTCCTCCAGCACACAGTATGTAGGACACCTGGGAGACTTTTGTCTTCGATTCTTCAGTAGCCGGAGAGCTACCGTTCCCACCTTGAGTCGTGTTGCCCTTCCCGAATCCCGGCACAACGCTCCAAACCATCATGATAATTCCCAGGGCAAGCATGCCAACCCCCAGCGCAGTGAGGGCATACTGGGAGCCATTGGAATTTTCAGAGGCCATGAGCACTCATCTACAGGAAGATCTCTGGCTCCAAAATCCTCTCGGGGAGGGGGGGGGGGGGTCACGCTTCTCCCATTCCGGCAGCTTCTCCCATCTGGGCAGCAAATGGAAAACCAGATGTAATGTCCACAGGCTCACTTCAGGCGTCACGACTGGAACCTGCAAAAGACATTTGCATTAGAAAACAGGCAAAGATACACTGTGCAATAAATAACCCTTCACAGGACAGCGCAAAGAACTCCACAGCTAATGGATTACTCTCCAAACGGAGCCCCTCGTCATGTAGAGAACCATTGAATTTTCACACAACCAGGTCTGCCACAATCAAAAAAACAAAAATGAAATATTTATTTATGGCGAGGTAGGAACGCAAGTCAGGGCACGAGGAATTCCCTGCATATTTCCCCAAACGGTGTCATGGAATCCTTGGAACAGATGGGCAGGTTGTTCAAGTTGCTGCTTCCTGCAAAAGACAGCACCCAGAGTTGTGGGAGTGGGACTTGAACCCACAGACATCTGGCTGAAACAAGTTAACTAACGAGTTAAGCCGACAAACAATATTGAAGATGCTGTTGAAACATTCCTAGGTTTTACTGATTAAAAACAAAAACTTAAAGCGTGATAAATATTCTCCCTGTGCTTGCGTGGGTTTTGCCCCCACAACCCAAAGATGTGCAGGCTAGGTACATTGGCCATTGCCCCTCAATTGGAAAAAATTAATTGGGTACTCTAAAAATTTATAAAAAGAAAAAAAAAGTCTATGGCTTTTTTATTCCAAGTTGCGCGATGGATAGTAGCCTCCATTATATCATTTTTCATACTCCTAATGCCTTCAGCATGGTAGCATACTGGTTAGCACTGTGGCTTCACAGCTCCTGGGGCCCAGGTTCGATTCCCGGCTTGGGTCACTGTGTGTAAAGCCTGCACGTTCTCCCAGTGTCTGTGCGGGTTTCCTTTGGGTGCTCCGGTTTTCCCCCCACAAGTCCTGAAAGATGTGTTTGTTGGGTGAATTGGACATTCTGAATGCGCCGGAGTGCAGCGACTAGGGGATTTTCACAGTAACTTCATTGCAGTGTTAATAAAAGACTACTTGTGACACTAATAAAGATTATTACGAATTCCCAGCTGAGAGAAAACTTGCATTTATATAATTCCTTTTATGCAGTAAAATATCTCAACAAGAGCCAAAAGATGACAACATTGCGACAGGTGGCTGTCAAAGCTCGGTCAGAGAGGCAGGAGGTTGTTAAAGCAGGGGAGAATGGGGTAGCGGCAGGGAGGGTTAAGGGGGGTGGAGGTTGGGAAAGAGGGTAATGAGGGACCTTGACAAATCCCTATCTTCCACTCACTTCCCACACCATTTTTCAGGCGACTATATAATTCCGTTTTTAAAATAATTTACAGGTCATTGCTCCAACAAACATAGTTGCTGGTGAGAACTCTATATTCCAACCAGACTCTTTCAAAGAGAATTCCAAATGTTTTCCTTTAATCTTTTTAATGCCAATTTGTTAGTGTCTTGCTAACCAGCTGAAACAATTCATCATTTTTTGAAAATTTTTAAGACCTTCTTAGCTCTATTGAAAACATCAATAACTTCTAGTTGCTCTTCAGAGCTGTAATCCCATCATCGTTGCATCTCTACATTTCAATCAGGGAGATGAGAAATCTAATCTAAATATAGGAGGGTGGGTAATTGTAGGGAGTGCATTTCTGCACAAGTGTTTGAATAACCTTTCCACAAAGCACAGTTAATGTGAAACCTGACACTTGATCCACAGCTACCATCACAGCTTCCGAAGTCAGATCGGCCTTCCTGAAAGTGAATCCGCGGAAGGCAATGGGCCCGGACGGGATCCCTGGCCGTGCACTCAGAGCCTGCGCAGACCAGCTGGCAGAGGTATTCACAGACATTTTTAACCTATCCCTACTCCACTCTGAGGTCCCCACCTGCTTCAAGAAGACCACCATCATACCGGTAACAAAGAAGAACCAGGCAACATGCCTCAAGGACTACCGCCCGGTGGCCCTGACGTCAGTTGTAATGAAGTGCTTCGAGAGGCTGATCATGAAGCGCATCACCTCCATACTCCCGGAACGCCTTGACCCACTTCAGTTTGCATACCGTTGCAACCGGTCCACATCAGACACCATTTCCCTGGCCCTACACTCATCCCTAGAGCATCTCGAAAACAAGGACTCCTACATTAGACTCCTATTTATTTACAGCTCCGCCTTCAACACCATAGTCCCAGCCAAGCTCATATCAAAGCTCCAAAACCTAGACTTGGCTCTCCACTCTGCAACTGGATCCTCGATTTTCTTTTGTTTTATAAATTTAGAATACCCAATTTTTTCCAATTAAGGGGCAATTTAGCGTGGCCAATCCACCTAGCCTGCACATCTTTTGGGTTGTGGGGGTGAAACCCACGTAGACACGGGGGGGAATGTGTAAACTCCTCACGGACGGTGACCCAGAGCCAGGATTTGAACCCGGGTCCTCAGCGCCGTAGGCAGCAATGCTAACCACTGTGCCACCGTGCTGCCCTGATCCTCAATATTCTGACCAACAGACCACAATCAGTAAGAATGCACACCAACACCTCCTCCACAACAGTCCTCAATACCGGTGCCCCGCAAGGCTGCGTACTTAGCCCCCTACTCTACTCCCTGTACACACACGACTGCGTGGCAAAACTTGGTTCCAACTCCATCTACAAGTTTGCTGACGATACGACCATAGTGGGCCGGATCTCAAACGACGATGAGTCAGAATACAGGAGGGAGATAGAGAACCTAGTGGAGTGGTGTAATGACAACAATCACTCCCCTCAATGCCAGCAAAACTAAAGAACTGGTCATCGACTTCAGGAAGCAAAGTACTGTACACACCCCTGTCAGCATCAACGATGCTGAGGTGGAGATGGTTAGCAGTTTCAAATTCCATGGGGTGCACATCACCAAAAATCTGTCCTGGTCCACTCACGTCGACGCTATCACCAAGAAAGCACAACAGCGCCTATACTTCCTCAGGAAACTAAGAAATTCAGCATGTCCACATTAACCCTTACCAACTTTTACAGATGCATGATAGAAAGCATCCTATCGGGCTGCATCACAGCCTGGTATGCCAACTGCTCGGCCCAGGACCGCAAGGAACTTCAGAGAGCCGTGAATACCGCCCAGTCCATCACACAAACCTGCCTCCCATCCATGGACTCCATCTACACCTCCCGCTGCCTGGGGAAAGCGGGCAGCATAAATCAAGGATCCCTCCCACCTGGCTTATTCACTTTTCCAACTTCTTCCATCGGGCAGGAGATACAGAAGTCTGAGAACACGCACGAAGAGACTCAAAAACAGTTTCTTCCCCACTGTCACCAGGTTCCTAAATGACCCTCTTATGGACTGACCTCATTAACACTACACCCTGTATGCTTCATCCGATGCCAATGCTTACGTAGTTACATTGTATATCTTGTGTTGCCCTATTATGTATTTTCTTGAATTTTGTTTAATTCCTTTTCTTCCCATGTACTGAATGATCCGTTGAGTTGCTTGCAGAAATATACTTTTCACTGTACCTCGGTGCAAGTGACAATAAACAAATCCAATCCAATCAAATCCACAGGATCACCTGCTACTAATAGTCCAGTTGATTCCAGCACCCGTTATCGACATTTTTCAATGTTTGGTACAATTGATACTGCCAATCTCCACCATCAACGTTCCCTGAAGGCATAGACGATATGGCATTACCCCCAAATGGTGCCACACGCCTGTCTGCATTTTCCACAATCACCTCTCTCCTCCCAACTCCTCTCGCGCCAACTCCTCCAGGTTTCCTCTCAAGGCAGCACTATCCGTAATGGCAGGGGTTGATGTGCAGAGATGGAGCCCAATCGATCATGATATGCACTCATGCACATAATGAGATACAGACAGGCAGCGACAGACACCCAGTACAGCCAATCAACACACAGGACAGAACACAACCAATCACCAGACAGAACACTAGAGGTGGGGGGGGTTTCCCACTATAAAACACACGAGGCATCAGCACTCCGCTTCTTTCCATTGGTGACAACTGTAGTGACAGTCAGGGTGTATATATCAGTTAGCACCTTCTACACGTGGCTCAAAGCTAGTCTGGTCTAGTTAGTTATAGTTAGCACACTTGGATTAGTAGAGTGTCAACCCACAGCAAGCAGTGTGCACTGTTACAGAAGTTCAATAAATTGTATTGAACCAACGTCTAAGTTTGGTGTCTACTTTCCAGTACAACTGCATCCAGTTGCAGTCCGTGTTACCCCAGGGTAAATAACATGACACAATCTACTGTTCTGTTTTTCACAATCCCCCAACCATCCATTAATGCTGGAGTCGCTCTTCGCTATTAATGCCATCAAGCTGAAGCAGATTATGAAAGCTTCCACCCCTGCTACCAAAATCCTCCTTCATGCCACAGGAGGGCTGAGTCGACAATGGGATCCCTACATTGAAGGGAGACATGGGCCCTGTAACTTCCTCAGAAGGGGTGAGTGAGTCTCTATATACACTTATCGAGGATCAGTCTGGGCACTGAAATAGTTACTCCGAAGTTAGAAGTGATTTGTTTTTCTTTAACTCTTTTCAGAGTGAAACTGGAAGAATAATCCAGTGCTGGATGGTTCTTGGTCCAGCGCATAGTTCAGGGGAAGTTAGCATTTCTGGGAAAATGGCAGGTAAACCTTCACATGGAAACATCCTACACCCGTCACCAGGGTAGCAGAGGGTTATGGGCCATGGACTCGCACCCACACCTCATCTCCACCACACAAATAGAGCAAGAAACAAACAAGCAGTAACACAAAAGCAAAATGCTGCAAATCAAGCTGGAAAAAAACTCAGCGGGTCAGGCAACATTTGTGGAGGCAAACAGTTAACATTTCGAGTCAGTGATCTTTCATTAAACATCAAGCAAGTTGGGTACACAGAGTCCAGACAGGAAGCCTCAAACACCATGCTCACTAGTTTGAGTTCCTGCCAACTTGTGTTTCATCAGCCCGTTGAACATTTATTTCTCAAGTCAGCTGTTGCGAGCAACATTGCATTTGGAAGTATCTTCATTGTTGCAAACATGAGGCTGCTCATTGACAATGGAGTATTAATGGTGGGAACCAGTCGGCCTTTCACCATGTAACCAGCGTCTGACAGGATGTAGATGGGCTGGGCGGCACAGTGGCTAGTATTGATGCCTCACGGCGCTGAGGGCCCCAGGTTCAATCGCTGCTCACTGTCTGTGTGGAGTTTGCACTTTCTCCCTGGGTCTGCGCGAGTCTCACACCCACAACCCAAAGATGTAAGGTTAGGGGGATTGGCCATGCTATATTGTCCCTTAATTGGGAAAAAAAAGAATTGAGTACTCTATATTTATATTAAAAAATGATATAGATGGGAGAGTCAGTGACAAATGAAATTCAATCCAGGCAAGTGGGAGGTGATGCATTTGGGCAGGACAAACAAGGCAAGGGAATGATGAATGGCAGCACCATGGGAAGCACAGAGGATCAGATGGATCCTGGTGTGACTGGAGTTTGTACATTCTCCCAGTGTTTGCGTGGATTTTGCCCCCACAACCCAAAGATGTGCAGGGTAGGTGGATTGGCCACGCTAAATTGCCCCTTATTGGAAAAAGGTGAATTGGGTATTCAAGATTTATATTTTAAAAAAAGAAGCCAAATGGTATATCATAGAATCCCTATAGTGCAGAATGAGGCCATTCAGCCCATCGGGTCTGCACCAGTCCCCTCTGAACACGCACCCCACCTACTGTTAGACACTAAAAGGAGCAATTTAGCATGGTCAATCCAGCTAACCTGCACATCTTTGGAACGTGGGAGGAAACCGGAGCACCCGGAGGAACGCCAGTCACCCAAGGCCGGAATTGAACCTGGGACCCTGGCACGGAGGCAGCAGTGCTAACCAATGTGCCACCATGCCTTTATTAGCCGAGGTAGAGAGTTTAAAAGCACAGGGATTATGCTGGAACTGTACAAAACGTTAAGTCAGGCCACAGCTAGAATATTGTGTGCAGTTCCGGAATCCGCTTTATAGGAGAGATCGATGTGATAGCACCGGAAAGGGTGCAGAGGTGACTTGCCAGGATGTTGCCTGGATTGGAGATCTTTTAGCTATGAAGAGAGATTGGATAGACTGGGGTTGTTTTCCTTGGAGCAGAGAAGGAGGAGGGACACAATTGAGATGTAAAAAAAAGTTGACGAGTCATAGATAGAGTAGACAGGAAGAAACATTTCCCCTTGGTGGAGGGATCAATGACTAGGGGACATGTAAAAGTATTTAGATGTGCACTTGGCAAGGCATAAAAGGGTCAAGTACTGGAAAATGGTCAATATGTAGGTGGTTGTTTTTGACCAGTGCAAACGCGATGGACCTTTTCTGTGCTGTAGACCCATGTGTACAGACTGGAGAATCCAACAATTAACAAGGAAGAAAATCAAGAGAGACTGATTATTACAATCCCCTCAGGGGCCAAGCACTATGCGTATCTGATTCCCCTCCTACACCAGGGAATATGAACTCGATTAGTAAGTGAGGAGGCGGAGGCTCCTCCGACTGGGAGGTGCTTCAAAGCATATAAACCCCAGCCTGGGTGCAGGTCGGGGAAGGTGTCCCTTCAGGGTGAGGAGTGGTTATGGTGTATAGTGTAACTAAACCTTGTTTGCGTCCAGCTTACCGTGCATTCCAAGAAGTCTCTTCCTTCGGCTTCTACATAGACTTCACGGCAACGCTTACAAGGTAGTTGTTAAATACACAGCAATCTAAAATATACAATTCTCCCCATCTACCAGCAGACAGACTCAGACTAAACAGCAAACACCCAAGACATCAGGGCTTGGGGGGTGGGGGGTGCTTATAGCGAATTGCAACTCAGGCTTGCCCATGCCTGGGAGGAAAGAAAAACTGCTTTAGAGAAACTCAGCCATTTCAAACTGCACGTATTAGCTTCTTCAACATGTTGGAGACCCAGAGTTCCCCCTCCTCCTCCCTGTAGGGCTTCCAGGGCACAGGAAAGATCAAGCCAAGACAATACTGGTGTTTGATCAAGAAAAATCAAGTTTCAGAATGTGAACAGATCAGGATGTTGCCTGACAAGAGGCAGGGTGAACAGCCTGCCCCGCCAACAACTTTGCATGTCCGGACAAATAATGTGAAGCAGCGAATGAGAAAACAGCCAATTGCCACACACAGCCGTCATGTTTCACAGAAATGCTGTTCCTAGTCTTGCCAGCACTTGGGACAACTTTAATCATAACTCACTTCCTGCTTGAGCAACATAATTAAAGGAAATTATGATCAAGGCAGTGAATCTGCAGACACAACACAATTTTTAAAACATTCTTTAAATGGGATGTGGGTGTTGCTGGCAAGGCCAAGACGGTCTATCCATCCCCAAGTGGGCCTGGATTCACCTATAGGTCAGACTGAGTGAGGACGAATGTGAACACCAGGTGGATTATGTAGGAGTGCCGTGGCGAGATTTGAACCCTGGATTCACTAGTCCAGTGACAATACCACTATGCCACCACCTCCCCTCGGGGAGAGAAGGCAACTCAACGGCTTTAATGGAGGGAAAAGCAAAACACTGGATGCTGACCTCGAAAGACTGACCTGGAAAGTTAAATGACCACCAAGCAGAATAACTATAGAACTATTTATTAACTAGAATACCCATGTACAGAGAACGATAATGATAAACCGTCTCTGGTTTCGAGACTGCCCTGGAGAGCCCGCACTCAAGATTTACGCTCTTCGGCCTGACTGGGCGAACAGGTCACATGACCCCATGTAACCCCACCCCTTCAAAAGGGGACTTGCGGCTGCTGCTACTACACTCACGCAATCAAAGTAGTTAAAAAAACCAAGCCGGTCTTTAGACAAAATCCTGTTGCTGCTCAGGATATTATGGGAGGGATTTACAGACCAACCCGCTGTGTGTTTTAAGCAGCGGAGGTGGCCCGCCAGCGGATTCACCAACTCGCTGTTGTCAATGGGATTTCCCGGTGACCCTCGTCGCCAGGAAACCTGTGCTTGGGAGCGGAATATTCCACTGGCGTGAACAGCCTGTCGATTGCGCCCAACATCTTGAGCATTGAGAGCTCATTACAATTTTGTTCCAGTTTCACCATTTCTTGTTGGCAAAAGTGCAGATGAACAAGGGCCATCGTCACTTACTGAACCAGACTGTGTTGAGCACCTTGATGTATTCTAGAATACCGTCAAACTCTGTAGATCACCATGCTCAATAACTACCTCAACCCAACACAGATAGATTCTGACAAAGGAATTAGGAGAAGGAATTAGAAGAATTCCATCTCCATTCACCGCGGTGGCACAAGTGGCAGCACAAGTGGATAGCATTGTGGCTTCACAGCGCTAGGGTCCCAGGTTCGATTCCCCACTGGGTCACTGTCTGTGCGGTGTCTGCATGTTCTCCCAGTGTCTGCGTGGGTTTCCTCCAAGTGCTCCGGTTTCCTGTCACAGTCCAAAGATGTGCAGGTTAGGTAGATTGGCCATGATAAATTGCCCTTACTGGCCAAAAAAAGGTGAGGAGTTATTGGGTTACGGGGATAGGATGGAAGTGAGGGCTTAAGTGGATCAGTGCAGACTCGGATGGGCCAAATGGCCTCCTTTTGCACTGTATGTATAACCCATTTTTTTAAAATCAGAAATATATCTACCGCCTTGAAACTATTTAATGACTCAGATTTCACTGCACTATGGGGCAGCAGTTCCACAAATTCAGCACCCTCTGTGGTGAATTCCTCCTCATCTCAGTTTAAATCTACTGCCTCAACTTATATATGTGACCTCTTATTCTAGATTTCCTCACAAGGGAGTCTACATTTACTTTATCAATCCTTTTTAGTATTTTCTATACCTTGATTAGATCCCAATCTGGTGAACCTCCTCTGAACTACCTCCAATGCCACCACATCCTTCCTTAAACAAGGAGACCAAAACTGGACACAATACTATAGATGTGGTCTCACCAACACCCAATACAATTGCGACAACACTTCTCTCTAACAGTGTTCTTCAAAGTCGTGGGTCGCAGGAGGGTCGCGGAGCTGTTGTCTGCGGCGCTCCCGATCGCGCAAATCCCCTCGCAGCAGCCGGCTTTTCATAACACCGGCTGCAAGCATGTTAATAAAAAATAATTAAAAAATATATATATATAAAATCGGCCGCATTGCGCACTGCAGCTGCTACTTTTTTTTTATAAACGGTTGCAGCTTTTTGTTTACAGGTTCTGTAGTGGTTTTTATTCATTTAATTTTTTTCATTTATTTTATTCTTTTTACAAGTTCGGGAGGGGGATTGTAAACATTTTTAAAAATTTATTTTACTCATTTTATTTATTTTTACAAGTTCGGGGGCGGGGGGGGGGGGGGGGGGTTATTTGATAAGATTTTACAGGAAAAAAAATTCAGAACTTTGGACAGATGGAGACTCCATACTTTCCGACACCGGAAGGCTTCACCTTCATCCAACAGGTTCCATTGGAGGAGTGTGTACGAGGGCCAAAGCGACCCAAACCATTTCTTCCATTTTGCCAGCAGCAAACAAGGGAAGAGAAAATGGTGGGTCGCACAGGTCGGCCGGCGTGGGTCACGAAGGTCGGCTGGTTGGTAAAAAATGGGTCCCCGTAAAAAAAGTTTCAAGAACACTGCTCTATAAATACAATTCCATTTGCCTTTTTTTATTACGTGCTGTACCTGCATATTTTTTTTTTTTTAATTTAGAGTATCCAATTCATTTTTTCAAATTAAGGGGCAATTTAGCGTGGCCGATCCACCTAGCCTGCACATCTTTGGGTTGTGGGGGTGAAACCCACGCAAACACGGGGAGAATGTGCAAACTCCACATGGTGCCGTGAGGCAGCAATGCTAATCACTGCGCCATGCTGCCCGTACCTGCATATTGACTTTGTGTTTCGTGAACAAAGACACCCAGATCCCTCTGCCCAGACGCATTTTGAATCTGCTTTCCATTTAGATCATAATTTGCTTTTCTCATAGTCTCATAGTATTTTTCTAGTTTTTTGACCAAAATGGATAACCTCATATTTACCCACATTAAACACCATCTGCCAAATTTTGGCCCATTCTCTAAGCCCATTTATATCAGTCTGTAAAATCTTTTATTTTTTTTCACTGCCTGTTTGCTACTTATTTAAGTACCATCCACAAATATTGCAATGTCCATGCTTGCGCAGATTATTCTTTAGTCGAGGTCTGAGGACTGACCCCTGTGGTACCCCACTAGTTACAGTTTGCCAGCCAGAGAAGGACCCATTTATCCCAACCCTCTTGCTTTCTCTCAGTCAGCCAATTCTTTATCCAATCTAGTATTCTACCACCAGTCCCCTGCGACCTCACCTTCTGGATCAGTCTTTTATCAGCACCTTGTCCAATGCCTTCTGGAAGTCTAGATATACTGCATCCACAGGTTCCCCATTATCCACCTTGTTGGTTATGTCCTCAAAGAACTCAAGCAAGTTTGTCAAGCATGGACTTCCCCTTCATAAAATCATGCCGACAATGATGGGTTAAGCTTGGCCTTTCCAAATGTTCAGTCATCTCCTCCTTAGCGATTTATTCCAGTAACTTCCCCACCAGAGGTCAAGCTAAATGGTCTATAGTTTGCTACTTTTTGCCTCTCCCTTTTTGAAGCATCACATTAGCGTGTTTCCAATAAACCGTGACCGTTCCAGAATCCAGGGAATTTTGAAATATCATAACCAATGCATCCACCATAGAACATAGTACAGCACAGAACAGGCCCTTCGGCCCTCGATGTTGTGCCGAGCAATGATCACCCTACTCAAACCCACGTATCCACCCTATACCCGTAACCCAACAACCCTCCCTTAACCTTACTTTTTAGGACACTACGGGCAATTTAGCATGGCCAATCCACCATCTCGGCTGCCACTTCCTTTAATACCCTAGGGTGCAGGCCATCAGTTCCCGGAGACCTATCTGCCTTTATTTATTCAATACCATCTCCCTGGTGGTGGTTATTGCACCAGGATCCTCTGCATTAACTGCAGTTTTTGGAAATTTATTATCCGCTACCGTGAAGACAAGGCAAAATATTGGTTCAGTGCATCTGCCATCTGTGTTCCCATTATTACTCACCAGTATCGTCCTCTAAAGGCTGACATTTACTTTGGCTGTTCTCTTCCTCTTTATATACTTATAGAAGCTTTTGGGATCAGCGTTTAGGCTTTCTGCTAGTTCCCTTTCGTGGATCACCATAGCTCTTTTGATTTTAATTTTAGTAGCCTTTTGCTGAACCTTAAAAGTTTTCCCTATCCTCCCAGCTTACCACCAGCTTTTGCAGAATGGTATGCCCTAGTTTTTGCCTTTTATGTTCTCTTTGACTTAATCTTTTAGCCATGGAACATTTTTTCTTCCTTTTACAATTCCTCTAGGAATATACTTTAATTGAGAAGTATTTAATAACTCCCTGAACATGCGCCATTGTTCATCAACTGTCCTACCCTCAATTATTTGTCTACTTGGCCATCAGACCTGTATAATTACCGCTGCCCAACACTAAAACTCAAGATTAGAACTCTCTTCCCACTCAATCTGAATTTGAAATTCTAATATGCTGTGGTCACTCCTTCCAAGAGGGCCCTTAATGACAAGACTATTTATCAACTGTTCTTTGTTACATAGTACTAATTCCAAAATAGCCTGCTCCCTGGTTGGCTCTATAACAGAGGCTACCCTTAGCCAATTTGATTAATCCAGGGGTGGCACAATGGTTAGCACTGCTGCCTCATGGCACGGAGGACCCAGGTCACTGTCCGTGTGGAGTTTGCACATTCTCCCAGCGTTTGCGTGGGTTTCACCCCACAACCCAAAGATGTGCAGGATAGATGGATTGGCCATGCCAAATTACCCCTTAATTTAAAAAATTAGGTAATTTTAAAAAAAATTATTAATCCAGTCAATATGTGTCAAAATCACTCATGATTACAGTTGTCCCCTTCACACAAGCCTTATGCCCCACTTTAAGTATTTGGGGGCCTGTAAATTACACCTACCGGAGTTTTCCCCCTTTTTTCCTTTTTTCCCCCGCCCTTATTTTTTCCATTTCCACCCAGATGGATTCAACATTTTGGCTCTTCAGAAAAGTGCCAATATATTTTTGTTTTAAACAAACATTTTATTGAGGTATTTAGGCATATAGAAAAAGTGACATTGTACAGTACAAACACAAAGAAGTCAAGACACAAATTACAAATTAAACATAGTGCAAACCACGACTCTGTTCACACACGGACCTGCTTCAATATCCTCCTACTCTACTCTACCCTGCCCCCCCCCTGCTGACACTTACTCCTCTGCAAAGAAGTCAATAAATGGCTGCCACCTTCGGGCGAACCCTAGTAGTGAACCTCTCAAGGCAAACTCTACTTTCTCTAGGCCAAGAAAGCTCGCCATGTCCGATAGCCATACCTCAGCCCTCAGGGGCTTTTGAGTCCCTCCATGCTAACAGTATTCGTCTCCGGGCTACCAGGGAAGCAAAGGCCAGAACGTCGGCCTCCCTCTCTTCCTGGACTCCCGGGTCCTCCGAAACTCCAAAGATTGCCACCTCCAGGCTCATTACCACCCCAGTTTGCAATACCCGGGACATGACATCTGCGAATTCCTGCCAATACCCCCCGAGTTTAGGGCATGACCAGAACATGTGTACATAGTTAGCCAGCCCTCCGGCGCATCTAGCACACTTGTCTTCCAGCCCGAAGAATCCGCTCATCCGGGCCACCGTCATGTGGGCCCGGTGCACGATCTTAAACTGGATCAGGCAGAGTCTGGCGCATGCTGCGGTCATGTTTACTCTGCTCAGGGCTTCTGCCCAAATACCGTCCTCCAGCTCCCGACCAAAATAAATTTCTTAACACAGCCTTGATGTCATCTTTAACCAATAAAGTAACTCCACCTCCATCCTGTCTATCCTTTCTGAATACCAAGTACCCTTGAACATTTAACTCCCAGTCCTGGTCCTCCGGAAACCATGTTTCAGTTATCCCCACCAAATCATACCCATATCATATTATTGATTAACAAGGGGCCATCAGGGGCGGGCGGAAAGGTAGGATTGAAGTTACAATCAGATCAACAATATCTTAGTGGAATGGTGGAACAGGCTTGAGGGGCCGAGTGGCCTACTCCTGCTCCATATGTTGTCTAGCTGTCATTTGAACACAAGCAGCTACCTCAGTAGAATTCAATATGGCACAAAAAGACAGCATGGATCGAGGTGAAGATGCCGTAGCTCGTGCTCCAAGGCTAAGATTTGGCAAACAATATTCAAAGCGACATTCCAGCTATTCTCTCTTTGATTTTTAGATAGACCCACAAAGTTGGAACGTTTTCCAAAGAAATATATTTGCCACCGATTAAGGTAATTGTTGCTTTATACTAAAATTGTTCATCCGACATTTAGGTTATCATTGTGTATCAATATCGATGACAGGTAACATCCTAAATCTTCTTTTCATAAGGAGAAGCAAGCAGGTTAACGTTGCAAAATAAGTTAGCAGCTTTAAGATAGGAGCCGAAACATGTCAGTGATCGGCCACCTCAGCTCTTTTCTATGCAAGAGCTGACAGGATATTCAATCTTCCATTAATTATTTTACAATGTTTGGAACTGTGCTGCTTTGTGGCACTCAGTTTCACAGCAGCTGTTACATTTATATTTTACCAGGAAAGCGCCTGTCAAAGCACCCGTCAGCATTTTGAAAAGCTGAAAAGTCACACATTTGCTTCAAACAGACTCCTGCCCTGTATCCTCCAGAGTCTGACACTTTACACAAGAACTTCCACAACTGTAGATATTGACTGGACTTTTGCTCTGCAGCACAACTGAGCTCGGGAAGGAATAAAGTGCCTGCATAAAAAAACATGGTACAAACCAATATCTACGCCC
This sequence comes from Scyliorhinus canicula, assembly GCF_902713615.1. Classification (NCBI taxonomy): domain Eukaryota; kingdom Metazoa; phylum Chordata; class Chondrichthyes; order Carcharhiniformes; family Scyliorhinidae; genus Scyliorhinus; species Scyliorhinus canicula. The sequence continues at coordinate 114,010,092 of NC_052161.1, read as the reverse complement.
CCCCCCCCCCCCCCCCCACACCCCCGCCAGTGCGGGCATAAGGAATCATGTTACAAACCAATACAGCGCCTCCCCACACGCCCCCAAAACAGCAGGGAAGCGATTCTCCGCCCCCCACGACGGGTCGGAGAATAGCGGGAGGGCCTTCCCGACCTCCCGCTATTCTCCCCCCCAAACGACGTGAATCGCTGCTCGCGGTTTTTCTTTTTACGGCGAGCAGCAATTCTCCCCTATCCGATGGGCCGATTTCCCAAGCCTTTACGGCCGTTTTCACGAACTCCAACACACCTGCTTTCACAGTTCATGAAAACGGCCGCAAAGTGCCGTTCTCTAGAACCATGGCACCGATTGGCACGGCCGCACCACGGCATGGGCATGCGATCGGTGCCCACCGATCGCGGGCAGCGGGTCCGAACCCCGCGCACTTTGTTCCTCCGCCGCCCCGCTGGATCAGTCCACGGGGCGGCTGAGGGGCATAACGGCCCGCGCATGCGTGGGTTTCACGCATATGCGTGATGACGCCATCCGCGCATGCGGGGGTTGGAGCCGTCCGCTGACGTCATCGTGCGCGTCAGCCACCGTTACCCTTGGCGCGCGGACTTAGCGAAGTTCGCTAAGCCTGCGATGCCGAGGTTCACGGGGCCCCGCTGCTAGCCCCGACCGGGGAGGCTGCCGGGAAACACGGCCGGTTTCATGGCAGCCTTCACGACTCTCTGCATTTGCGGAGAATCGCGCCCCAGATTTCTAAACGTACAATGGGTGGGGGAAAAATATTATAATTAGAACTTAATTATGCAACCAATGACTCCTACTGCAGATCACAAACTGTAGGTGGATGGGCCACTGAGTGAGATCACTCCAACACATTTACCTAAATCATCAAGACACACTGCAGGCGAACAGAAGAGTCACATTTCAGATGCACGTTCTCCGTGTTTGCGTGGGTTTCGCCCCCACAGCCCAAAGATGTGCTAGGTAGGTGGATTGAACACGCTAAATTGACCCTTAATTGGAAAAATGAATTGGGTACTCCAAATTTATTTTTTAAAATTCAGATGTGTTCACCAAGATCCCACACAGGCAATGCAAGGACGCATGAATGAGAAAAAGAAGATGCCCAAATTTCCCTGCCCACCCCTCCAAAGGCCAGTAGAGAAACATTTGGAGATGCCCAGGGCCAAAACAATTGGTCCCCAAGAGGGCACAATTAAGGCAAGTACAAATTTAGAAAATGCAAGGTAAGTGATTATTCCAAAAAGTTTAGGTGGATTGCCATCGTAAATTGCCCCTTGGTATCCAAAGACATGCAGACTAGGTGGGGCCGAATGGCCTCCTTCTGAACTGTAGGTATCCAAAGACGTGCAGACTAGGTGGGGGAGTGGGGCCGAATGGCCTCCTTCTGAACTGTAGGTATCCAAAGACGTGCAGACTAGGTGGGGGAGTGGGGCCGAATGGCCTCCTTCTGAACTGTAGGTATCCAAAAACGTGCAGACTAGGTGGGGGAGTGGGGCCGAATGGCCTCCTTCTGAACTGTAGGTATCCAAAAACGTGCAGACTAGGTGGGGGAGTGGGGCCGAATGGCCTCCTTCTGAACTGTAGGTATCCAAAAACGTGCAGACTAGGTGGGGGAGTGGGGACGAATGGCCTCCTTCTGAACTGTAGGAATTCGAATTCAAAAAAGCCAAAATTCAGCCAAAAGCCTAACAATGACCACTGATTGCTGAGGCAAAGGTCAATTTTCCATATCACGCGAATGTGTAATTAAGACACATTCCCTATCTGAACATGTCAAGCCACAGCAAAAACAAACCGAGCATTGGAAATACTCGGCAGGGGAGAGGCACAGGAAAAGGCCATTCAGCCCCTTGAGTCTGTTCCAGCATTCAGTGAAACATTTCAGGCGCAGATTCTTATCTACCATTTCCACAGTTGCCGTCCGATCTGAACATTTGCGATTTTCAGCATCTGCGTTTTCCACCCTTTTGTTTGTACCATTTCAATGAGCAAACAGCTAGAAACAAACAGCTGGACTTGGGGGAGGGGGGTTTGCATCACAATAAAAACACAAGACTCTCAAGAAGTTAACCTTTGCTATTACATGATGCTGAAACCCCAGTAATGACAAGATTGGCAGTGCAGCTCACTGATCTACAGGGAGAGGGGTGGGAGCTGATCACAGCTCATTGGTATTCCATCCTTCCTGGAGACACAAACAAAATCACACACATAAAAATGATCAGGGAACAGCAGAAAGTCAAAATGTTGCTTCTGGCTGGTACAACCAGTTATGGCCTCATCATGACACATGGCCTGTTTCTCTGACAAATACTGTGTGATAAATTACCCGGAACATTAGAACAAGTGCTCAGCGCACCAAGAATTGCCTTTCTCAAATTGTGCAAAACTGGTCTTTGCACAGTGGCTCATTACATCTCTCTCAGTACATGGGCAGAATTACAATACACAGTCACCCGTGAGTAAATAAAGCAGCCATCATGCACATACAATCATACACGCAGCAACAATCATACACGCAGCAACAAAGATCAACGAGCAGATGACCTTATTTTGGTGGCATCGGTTGAGGGGGCATGTTGGCCAGGGCACAGAACTTGCTACCCTGTGTGTCTTGCTGGTTTTTAATATCGGTCTCAACCATTGAAGAGCGGCCGAAGAGGCCTTCCGTTTAACCACAGGTCACTGCATCTCAACACAAGTGCTGCTTCAATACAGACCGACATGCCGGCCTAGGCGAGATGCCCAGATCTTGGAACGGAGCCCAACTCACGTTGAAAAGCATTTTTTTTTAAAATCACTCAGGCTTTAAGGTGACACTATGGGACACAAAGCAATTCCCATCTGCACTGAAATAAGGTGCCCACCAGTTTTAAATGGGCTCACACAAATGTGTTGAGTCACCTACTGGAATGTCACACTGCAGTAAAGGCCAGAGACTCCAGTAGCCATGTATACTTTCTGGCACTGTTGCTGGAACGTGCACTGATCCAGTTCCCAGCCTGTGCACAATTACCACATCTTGTGCGTCATCGCCTGCCTTTGCTGGAATTTTGATGATCTTTGTGTCATGTTATACTTTCCCCTTTTTGAAATGGGTTGTGTATTTCATTCTGAAATGTAAACCAGCAAAGGTAGGCGATGATGCACAAGATGTGGTAATTGTGCACAAGCTTGGACAGTGCAAACATCCCATGTAGTCAAGGAGAGTACAACAATTGTCCAGTATCAGATAGGCTGAAATCTCTGGCTCTATCTCTACGTTGAACAAAAGGCAGCCGCTAGGGTGGTGTGCAGTGCTGCCAGGCCTTTTGTTAGGAGGAGGAAGAAGTAGGAATCAGCCATGGTTCTTGGCCCTAATACAGTAACCTCTCCTGACAACACCATCTAGATACAGAATGGCTTCAGGGATCTAGTCTGATCTGACTCACGTTCAAGCAATAAAACAAGACCGCAGGATAGGGAAAACAATCTATATCCCTGTAATCAGAGGGAAACATCAAACATCTCATCCTGGAAGTCATCAGGGAGCGATTGCACTGGAAAATGGTCGATGGACATGGAATAAAACGGGGGTTCTAACCACTCTGCAGGGAGTGGTTCTAATTAAGGCAAGAATTCAATTTACAGGAACACACTATTTATCATGCTGAACCAAACTCTCATCTCCTCTTGTAAATTACACTACACACAGATTAAACTGCGTCGCATAAAGGGTTAATGCTAAATATGTAAACATAACCTACATTAATGATGAGTCTGCCTTGTCAGTAGTTAGCATAACATTCAATTGAGTTTTCTAACCATCGCCTCCAGCACTATCTGCAAGTTCAGGACCACGACTACCACACCCGACACCAAAAACAATATGCCTTCCTAAGACACTGGACAATGCAATAAGAGAAACTGAACTCCAGAAATAGCAACTGCAAAGGGAAGAGATGAGGAAAAGAAATCCTACCTTTACCAGAGCGCTTCAACCATGTGGAAGGCCAGGGTTAAGCCGAGAAGTGGCAGAACCGACGCTGCCTGTTCACCAGGTACAGAACAGTTTGGGACCAGCAAAGTGCAGGTCAGTACCTTACTCTAAAGTCATATGTAGCGTAGCAGTGCAGATGATATAATGGTCAGATAGGGCATAAACAAGAGACTGCATCCCACATTGTGGGTTAGCTCCATCAGAGCTTCTGATGGGACGACACCTTCAAATTCCTGTTTTTCCGCATACACTCATGCCATGTTGCCATGTCTAAAATAATCTGTGTCCAAGAGAAAGTAAGGGTGAAGGAAAATGAGGATCAAGCAAATCGGGCAAAGAATTACAATGACCGACAGAGTGCACAAGTTACCAGCATAGCTGAACCAGTCTGGATTAGAGACGAAAATACATAAAAGTGAAAGTTCTGGAAACACAGAAGATATGAGCAGGAATAGGCCATTCAGCCCCTCAAGCCTGCTCCTCCATTCAATATCATGGCTGACAAAGACCAAGATCTTGTTGAGATGGAGAATAGGAGATTAAGAAGAACTAAAAGCATATTCACATCAACATGAAAACCACCACCAATTGAAAAGACCAACGAAGAATCAGGAAGACAACCTGATCAGAGAGCCAACCGCCTCTGAAGATTCACAAGCTTTTCTACAGACTTAAATCCTATGCAGCCTCCAAGGGAGAGATGCGGGGAAGGTTAGGGAAATTGGTGGAACCGCCACAATATTTACCCCTCCGAATCAGAGACGAGGGCAGGGAGTTTGGTGGAGGGGGTGAGGAGATGCCGGACAACGTAAATAATATCCATCGAGTCAGACTTTAGGGGGATGCAAAAGGTAAGGTCGCCATAGTCCCAGATGACCTTCAGCTGCTTTCTCTTTTGAAAAGGGAGGAAGAGAGTTGACTGGTGGTGATTTAACCAGAGGATCACCACACCTCTGGCAAGGGGCAAGGTTGAGCCTTCAGGAAGAACCTCGGCTGGTACGGAAATTGTACCTGCGCTGCAGGTCTTGCTCTGCATCACGAACCAGCTGTCTAACCAACTGAACTAAACCTGCCACGGGGGGGGGGGGGGGGGGGGAATTAGGTTAATATTAAACAGGTAAATATATACCCTACGACAGTGATGAAAGATCACGTGATAACAGAGCATGGAGAGACACCGTTCCATGTAGAGACTACCTTGTAATTAATTAGCATAATGTTCAATAAAAGATATATAGAATTTTTTTACAGTATCACCGTTCGCATTATCTGCAAGTCTGGATCACGGCCTTTATGTCTAAAACCAAAAACAATAAGAGAGGAACTGCAGTGAGTCAAAGATGGTATCTCCTCATTCAGTCAGAAAGCAAAGAGAGCAGCATGCCAGAGGAATTCCTGACTCACATTCCTCTACCTTTCTGCCCTCTGTGGGAACAGTTCACCTCGAGACACTCACAGGGTCAAACCCTGGCTCCAAGTATCAACAATGCGGATTTCACACCCGTCAAGTCACCTGTACCGTGGCTGTAAAATGCAGCTGTGCCTGTACGCTGCTGATCCAAACCCACGCTGCTGATCCAAACCCACGCTGCTGATCCAAACCCACGCTGCTGATCCAAACCCACCTATGGAGGAGGTAACAGTTATGTAGAGAAACCACTTCAACGTCTGCCTTTGGTGGCCAGGAATCCCCAGGTAATTACGCAGTTTCTGTCTGTGTGGTCGCCGCGACATTCAACCTTGCAATCGGCGGTTGCAATTTTGCAAGACCTGCAGTGGGTTTTGTACATTCCAGACTCCCAACTCTTCACTCTCCTCCCGTAACGGTCATCAATGTGGGAATACCTTCACAACACCGACTGCAGCAGTTCCAATTGCCACCTTCACATTGATGCCCATATCCCAACACTAATGAACTTACTTTCTCTCTATTACACTACACTTCTTGACACGTGTCCAACGTATGGCTAGAATTCAAATACAGCAAACAACCCCTTCAGAATACCAAACTCAGAAAAATGACAGTCAAAATACTTAAGGGGCAGGCAAGATATAGAATTTGGAAGGGGGTGGGGGAATAGTTAGGTGACACACGGTTTATCTCATACCTCCTCCAAATCTAGGCAGGAACTAGGACCCTGTGGGAATATTGTTCCTAGAGAAACAGTGAAAAGGTAGGGCAGTCCTGCCTTAAATGAATAGTGGGGACATCATAGGAGGAAGACAGAGAGAAGCTATGTTGCATGGAGCTTTGACCAGTGCAGCACTCAACAAGTTAGAGAAAAAGGGGAGAATCCATCCAAGATGTTAGGGGGCAGTTTGTACCAAATTCTTGAAATACTAAACAGCCACGGTGGTCAAGATGGGGTCCAGTGTCAATGCTGACCCAGCATGCTTTTGGTGCTAGACACCATCTTGGTAAAGGAGTTGAAGCCAGCACTGGATGTGGCCACCCAAACAGCTGATGTCCCACCCAAAACACCCTTTAGCCTCAATTAAAGCAAGTGCACAGCATTATGATGGCCAGAGTTTCAACTAACACCCTATCCTAATCAGCTGTTTGGGAGTAAACAGGATGTCGGTGTTGATACTCACCATTTCATGCTGAATGGTTGCTGCAGCTGTGATGTGGATCTCCAAACACAGGAGGCTTTTATCAAAACATCACCAATGGATGTCCTTCAGGATCCATGCCCCAAGAGGACATTGCCGACCGTGAACTTCCACTGGATTGCTCAGATGTTATGCTTGGCAAGGTGCTGCAGTGGTTAACGTCACCTTCTGAAGTATGGCTGGCCAGGAAACTCTCCCAGTCTTTACCACCCGCCATCAAGAATATTGGAAGATTGACAAGCCGATATCAACCGGCTTGGCTATGTTATACACACACCTTCTATGGCTATCAAGTCCTGAAGTGGGACTTCACCCCAGAGCTCCTGGTCCAGAGGCAAGGATGCTACCGCTGTGCCACAAGGCTTTAGCTAGAGAAAACTCAATGCTGTGCTACGACACCAATAGGACTCATCAGGAGAAAAGGGAGCGTTTGGACACTGGCATCTTGCCAACTGTACCTGGAGGTCTGGCGAGAAAAGAAAGGAGATGACCAGGTAGAGCAATACCAGCTGCTGGAGAGGGGGCAAGATGAGCAGGAGAACAAGATGGCCTCCCCCCACCACCACAAGCAGGTACAAGACACCCATCCTCCTCTGGACTTCCTCCAGCAGGATCTCCAGTGCAATATTCAAGGACTTGTACACCCTTCTCCTTCAGTCCCCGAGCCAGCCAGGGCACTTCACACTTTCAGTGGGAGTGGTAACAGGGAGCCCACATATACTGTTCCACAAATATGCTGTCTAATCAGGTGACTGCTATAGCAGCAGGTTTCTGGTTTCACTTCAGGTTCAAATAATGGTAACCAGCAATTAGGATGGTAACCAGCAATTAGGATGGTAACCAGCAATTAGGATGGTAACCAGCAATTAGGACGGACGATTTTGCACCAAACACACACTTTGAAAAAAAAAAAAAAAGAGGTTTGGTTCGTTCGTCCAATGCACAATAGGCACCTGCTCTCAGTCTTTGGGCAAAACAACCTCCAGAATCTTAAAAAGACACGTACAGGGGATATGAGGCAGCGTGCATGATGATGACGATGATTTATGTGGCTCCTTTAATGTACTAATGCATCACAAGGTGCTTCACAGGAGGCTTAATAAGCAAAATGAGCCACATAGGGATTATGGGAAATGGCCAGAGGTTTGGTCAGACGTTTTAAGGAGCATCTTAAAGGGAGTGAGGGAATTTAGTTTCAGAGCTGAGGTAGCCACCAATGGAGGATTAATTACATTTTGGGAGGGCCAGGAGGCCAGATTTAGAGGCAAGCACATACCTTGGGAGGTGGTTATAGGAGATAAGGAGGGGGTGAGGCCATGGGAGGAATGTGAAAACAAGATGAGAATTTAAACACAAGACCTGTGGTCCAACCAGCAGCCAACATAGGTCAACGAGCACGGAGACAATGGAAGAAGAGAACTTGGTGCAAGGTTTGACACCAAAGGTTACGGTGATGAATGTAGGATTTTAGATATATTGGATTATAAGTATTTGGTGAAGTAAGGGCCTGGGTTAGAGTGTGTTTGACTGCTGAAGTCATGCTTTTAAAAGAACCTTTGAAAAATTAATTTAGAGTACCCAATTATTTTTTTCCCCAATTAAGGGGCAATATAGCGTGGTCAATTCACCTACCCTGCACATCTTTGGGTTGTGGAGGTGAGAGCCACGCAGACACGGGGAGAACGTACAAACTCCACACGGCTGGTCTCAGAGATGGCATCAAACCTGGGTCCTTGGTGCCTTGAGGCAGCAGTGCTAACCACCACGCCACAGTGCCATGCCATTTTTAAACAAATCTTGGTTTGAAAGACAACAGTTTTAGGAGCCAGAGATGCAATTAGGCATCATAAAAAGCTTGGCCTAATGAACTTTTTGTTTGATTATAGGGATTCCCTGGAGTGTTAATTAGTTTTCAGCTTGGCGAGATGGCATCGCCGGGTGGCGCCAAGGCTTTTTGAGAAAGTATTTTCATTCGAGTTCTGATCTGGCTGAATGTGTGCACAGTGAAACAGCTCTGCTCTCACTAAGTTAGTTAAAAGAAATGAACTGTATTAAAAGCAGTGCAGACTTGTTAGAGGATAAGGGGGAGCTGAAGCAAGCCAGTTGAAAACAGCTTTAAGACATTCAAAGAACAAAGAACAGTACAGCACAGGAACAGGCCCTTCGGCCCTCCAAGCCTGTGCCAACCATACTGCCCATCTAAACTAAAATCTTCTACACGTCCTGGGTCCGTATCTCTCTATTCCTATCCTATTCATGTATTTATCAAGATGCCCCTTAAATGTCACTATCGTCCCTGCTTCCACCACCTCCTCCGGCAGCGAGTTCCAGGCACCCACTACCCTCCGTGTAAAAAAAAAAAACTTGCCTCGTACATCTCCTCTGAACCTTGCCCCTCGCACCTTAAACCTATGCCCCCTAGTAATTGACCCCTCTACCCTGGGAAAAGCCAGAGTTACTGCACAGGTTTGGACTGGAGTCAGATCGGTTTTGTAAAGCAGTGTCAAGGGATCTCTTCCTCAAAGAATAAATCTGTAAAGCCAGTATTACTTTGTGCCATTAGCATTTAAGATGGAGGAAGAGATGAGATTGGTAGTAATTAAGGGTATTCAATGTATCGATTAGTATTGCTGGAGTAATTGTAAGCTTTTTTCAGTTGATGTTAATAATAAAGTTTGTTTAAATATACCATATCCTATTTCTGTGCAACACTCCTGGAACAAAGTGCCCTTTCTTCACAGTCTTACAAAACTAAAACATTGGAGTTTCTGTCCAGTATCCTAGCCACTGTTGGGGCATCCGGTCTGGGATCTAATTGTTACAAACCGTCTGGTATAACCTCGGCAATTGCCAGGAAGAGGGGCGGAGTCAGTGGTAATGATATCCTAAACCCACAGCTCTGGGAAATGGAGAGAGAGTGAAAGAAACAAACAGCAAACTGCACACAAGGGAGGAAAAGCCAACAGCACAACATGGGGTCAGTGAAAAGTAAGTTTGAAGGAAGAAATAAAAGGGGGTGGGGGGTGGGGGGGGGGTGGGGGGGGGTGGGGGGTGGGTGGGGGGGGGTGGGGGGGGTGGGGGGGGGGGGGGGGGGGGGGTGGGGGGGTGGTGTGGGGGAGAGAGGAGGAGGAGGAGAGATTAAATTAAGGCAGATTGAGAGCAAAGTGCCTGAAAACGAAATGCTCAGCAAGGAACAAAGTGCTGAGGCAGAGGAAGCGGAGGTGGATTGCAACAGTCAATTGAGTATTGAACCTTACCGACAGGAATTCTCCCCAGAAACAGTGATTCACACTGCTGCATAATCTCTCTTAGCCAAGGGAGCTGGAGTTTTAGAAAGCCAATGAAACATGAAGCTATCTACTCAATATTTCATCTCGCCCTCAGTTAATGCACAGAACACATGGGGGTGATAGTGGTATAGTGGGAATCCTGCTGGGTGCTGATCCAGAGGCCTGGCCAAATACTCTGGAGATACGAGAGCTGGGAGAATTTAAATTCAATTAAGCAAATATGGATGACATGCTCATGAAACGGGTCTTAAAAACCCATTTGATCCACAAAATAACCTTCCGGAGAGGAAATCAGCCACCCGTACACGGTCTGGCCTACATAGGACTCCAGGCACATATTAAAGTCACAAATTCTATCTTGCATCACTACGATAAAACCATGCGTTGTCATCTTGAGACAGAACGCAAAGTACAAAAACTCTTGGATACCATCGGAATACTGGCATCTATTGACTTATCAGCCAGCAGGGACACAAAAGATGTTACAATCCTTAGGGTGATGAGGGGTGGAATGTTCCATAGATGACCAAATATAACGAGATGCATGTGATGGAGTTGGTCAAGGTCTGCACACCAGAAACAAAATGGCCACAAGTTGTTTACAGTGGGGATGGATTGCACATGGCCAGCAGATTACAGTGGGGATGGATTGCGCATGGCCAGATTACAGTGGGGATGGATTGCGCATGGCCAGCAGATTACAGTGGGGATGGATTGCGCATGGCCAGATTACAGTGGGGATGGATTGCACATGGCCAGCAGATTACAGTGGGGATGGATTGCGCATGGCCAGCAGATTACAGTGGGGATGGATTGCGCATGGCCAGCAGATTACAGTGGGGATGGATTGCGCATGGCCAGCAGATTACAGTGGGGATGGATTGCGCATGGCCAGCAGATTACAGTGGGGATGGATTGCGCATGGCCAGATTACAGTGGGGATGGATTGCGCATGGCCAGATTACAGTGGGGATGGATTGCACATGGCCAGCAGATTACAGTGGGGATGGATTGCAAATGGCCAGCAGATTACAGTGGGGATGGATTGCGCATGGCCAGCAGATTACAGTGGGGATGGATGGCGCATGGCCAGATTACAGTGGGGATGGATTGCGCATGGCCAGCAGATTACAGTGGGGATGGATGGCGCATGGCCAGATTACAGTGGGGATGGATGGCGCATGGCCAGCAGATTACAGTGGGGATGGATTGCGCATGGCCAGCAGATTACAGTGGGGATGGATTGCGCATGGCCAGCAGATTACAGTGGGGATGGATTGCGCATGGCCAGCAGATTACAGTGGGGATGGATTGCGCATGGCCAGATTACAGTGGGGATGGATTGCGCATGGCCAGCAGATTACAGTGGGGATGGATTGCACATGGCCAGCAGATTACAGTGGGGATGGATTGCGCATGGCCAGCAGATTACAGTGGGGATGGATTGCGCATGGCCAGATTACAGTGGGGATGGATTGCGCATGGCCAGATTACAGTGGGGATGGATTGCGCATGGCCAGATTACAGTGGGGATGGATTGCACATGGCCAGCAGATTACAGTGGGGATGGATTGCAAATGGCCAGCAGATTACAGTGGGGATGGATTGCGCATGGCCAGCAGATTACAGTGGGGATGGATTGCGCATGGCCAGATTACAGTGGGGATGGATTGCGCATGGCCAGCAGATTACAGTGGGGATGGATTGCGCATGGCCAGATTACAGTGGGGATGGATTGCGCATGGCCAGCAGATTACAGTGGGGATGGATTGCGCATGGCCAGATTACAGTGGGGATGGATTGCACATGGCCAGCAGATTACAGTGGGGATGGATTGCACATGGCCAGATTACAGTGGGGATGGATTGCGCATGGCCAGCAGATTACAGTGGAGATGGTTGCGCGTAGCCAGCAGATTACAGTGGGGATGGATTGCGCATGGCCAGCAGATTACAGTGGGGATGGATTGCGCATGGCCAGCAGATTACAGTGGGGATGGATTGCGCATGGCCAGATTACAGTGAGGATGGATTGCGCGTAGCCAGCAGATTACAGTGGGGATGGATTGCGCATGGCCAGCAGATTACAGTGGGGATGGATTGCGCATGGCCAGCAGATTACAGTGGGGATGGATTGCGCATGGCCAGCAGATTACAGTGGGGATGGATTGCGCATGGCCAGCAGATTACAGTGGGGATGGATTGCGCATGGCCAGCAGATTAAAGTGGGGATGGATTGCGCATGGCCAGCAGATTACAGTGGGGATGGATTGCGCATGGCCAGCAGATTACAGTGGGGATGGATTGCGCATGGCCAGCAGATTACAGTGGGGATGGATTGCGCATGGCCAGCAGATTACAGTGGGGATGGATTGCACATGGCCAGCAGATTACAGTGGGGATGGATTGCGCATGGCCAGATTACAGTGGGGATGGATTGCGTATGGCCAGCAGATTACAGTGGGGATGGATTGCGCATGGCCAGCAGATTACAGTGGGGATGGATTTCGCATGGCCAGCAGATTACAGTGGGGATGGTTGCACATGGCCAGCAGATTACAGTGGGGATGGATTGCGCATGGCCAGATTACAGTGGGGATGGATTGCGCATGGCCAGCAGATTACAGTGGGGATGGATTGCGCATGGCCAGCAGATTACAGTGGGGATGGATTGCGCATGGCCAGCAGATTACAGTGGGGATGGATTGCGCATGGCCAGCAGATTACAGTGGGGATGGATTGCGCATGGCCAGATTACAGTGGGGATGGTTTGCGCATGGCCAGATTACAGTGGGGATGGATTGCGCATGGCCAGCAGATTACAGTGGGGATGGATTGCGCATGGCCAGCAGATTACAGTGGGGATGGATTGCGCATGGCCAGCAGATTACAGTGGGGATGGATTGCGCATGGCCAGATTACAGTGGGGATGGATTGCGCATGGCCAGCAGATTACAGTGGGGATGGATTGCGCATGGCCAGATTACAGTGGGGATGGATTGCGCATGGCCAGCAGATTACAGTGGGGATGGATTGCGCATGGCCAGATTACAGTGGGGATGGATTGTGCATGGCCAGATTACAGTGGGGATGGATTGTGCATGGCCAGCAGATTACAGTGGGGATGGATTGCGCATGGCCAGCAGATTACAGTGGGGATGGATTGTACATGGCCAGCAGATTACAGTGGGGATGGATTGCGCATGGCCAGCAGATTACAGTGGGGATGGATTGCGCATGGCCAGATTACAGTGGGGATGGATTGCGCATGGCCAGCAGATTACAGTGGGGATGGATTGTGCATGGCCAGAAGATTACAGTGGGGATGGATTGCGCATGGCCAGCAGATTACAGTGGGGATGGATTGCGCATGGCCAGCAGATTACAGTGGGGATGGATTGCGCATGGCCAGATTACAGTGGGGATGGATTGCGCATGGCCAGATTACAGTGGGGATGGATTGCGCATGGCCAGATTACAGTGGGGATGGATTGCACATGGCCAGATTACAGTGGGGATGGATTGCGCATGGCCAGATTACAGTGGGGATGGATTGCGCATGGCCAGATTACAGTGGGGATGGATTGCGCATGGCCAGCAGATTACAGTGGGGATGGATTGTGCATGGCCAGCAGATTACAGTGGGGATGGATTGAACATGGCCAGCAGATTACAGTGGGGATGGATTGTGCGTAGCCAGTCTTGTTCTGTGCGTCCGTTCCCAGTGGCTAGATAAGTGAAGACAACTGGAGATATGGTCAACTACAGTGAAAGATCTGCAGCAGATGTACTGTACAGCTGTACACATACCTGTGCTGCAATGCTTTCAGCATCAGCAAGGGAATACCATTTCCTCAAGTTACATCGATCAGGGCAGCTTTCTTTTTTACATTTGAAAAAGGATGTTTGGAGATAACCAGTCCATGTGTACACCAACCCACCTACTAACCTCACCTGGTCTGGCCTGTGAACTGGTGCAGTGACTGGGGTGTGGCTACTGCTATGCTCAAGCAGCTCCATGCAGCCGCTGGTGAGAACTGCACAAGTGTCAGGAACCAGGTGCAGGTATCAGACTATAAAGTAGGATTGGACTACACTGATACAACCCTCCCTGGTCCATTAACCAGTCTTCCACCCATGCAAATATATTACCCTCAACTTCATGAGCCCTTATCTTGTATATTCAACTGTTTTGTGCGATGCCTGACCAAATATTTTGAAAATCCAAGTAACCTACATCTACTGGCTCTTCTTTATCAACCCTAATGGGCGGCACGGTAGCACAGTGGTTCGCACTGTTGCTTCACAGCGCCCAGGTTTGATTTCCGCTTGGGTCACTGTCTGTGCTGAGTCTGCACGTTCTCCCCGTGTCTGCGCGGGTTTCCTCCCACAAGTCCCGAAAGAAGTGCTTGTAGGTTAATTAGACATTCTGAATTCTCCTTCAGTGTAACCGAACAGGCGCCGGAATGTGGCAACTGGGGGAATTTCATAGCAACTTCATTGCAGTGCCTACTTGTGACAATAATAAAGATTATATACTAGTTACATAAATCAAGATCTCCCCTTCAATCAAGTCATGTTGACTTTGTCTGATTGACTATGATTTCCCAAGTACATCAAGACTTCCTTAATAATATATTTAAACATTTCCCCGATGACCAACATCACGCTGACTGATCTGTAGTTCCCGTTTCCTCCCTTCTTGATTAGCGGCATTACATTTCCCAATCTGCCGGACTGTTCTAGAACGAGGAAATTGTGGAGAATTGCCACCAGTGCATCTACCTCTTAACAATCCATGGGTGTAGACCGTCAGATCCTGGGGATTTGACTGCTATTTAAAAAAAAATTTTTTTTTTATTTTTTTTAAGGGTACCCAATTATTTTTTCCAATTAAGGGGCAATTTAGCACGGCCAATCCACCTATCCTGCACATCTTTGGGTTGTGGGGGCGAAACCCACGCAAACACTGGGAGAATGTGCAAACTCCACACGGACAGTGACCCAGGGCCGGGATTCGAACACGGGTCCTCAGCGCCGTAGGCAGCAATGCTAACCACTGTCACCATGCTGCCCAGGGATTTGACTGCTATTAGTCCCTCAGGTTTCATCAATTCTTCTCCTCTGCTGACATTAAATCACCTCAAGTTCCAACACTTTAGTCACTTGACTACCCTCTGCTCCTGGTATGGGACATATGTCTTCTACTGTAAAAACAGAGTTTAATGTCTTCATTTTACATGATAATTTTGCTGGTCTCTGCCTTCAATGGATCAATGTTTACTTTAGCTACTCTCCTTCTTATATACTTGCAAAATGGTTGAAAAAAATGGCAAGTGGGACATCCTACTGAGAGGAGGGTGCAGTAAAGCACAATCTGCACTAATGGCCTTTATGACTAATCTGAAACACTCCGTTAGGGAAGAAAGAGGCAGTTCAGGCACAAATTACAAGAGAGCACAACATGCTCACAGTTGGACAGTCTCACCAGTAAATAAGCATTGGCCCCATGGGCAAGGAATGAAGGAAAGCACCTGTGGTGCCCTAACCTGGTCCTGAAAGCAATCTCTTGCCGAGAGAAAGGGAGAAGATAATTAAAATATAGATGCCACAAAGGAAGCAAGCAGCTGACTGGAAATTGGCTGCAAGCCATGGTAAAACTTTACTCCAAGTCATAGGCAGGCACAAAGTCCTGGCAACTCTTTCATGTTTTGAACAAAAGGAAAGAAAAGACACAGCAGGTGTGCCCTCGCTCCAGCACAGCCAGCTCCGGCCTTCCCTATATTATACGGAGTGGTGAAAAAAAATAATTTGCATTTTAATGGAACCACATCTCAGCCACCTCACGCACTTCACATACAAATGAAGCACTTTGAAATGTACTGATTATTAGGCGAAGGCTGCAGCCATTTCGCACACAGCCAAGTCTATTAAACGGCGATGAGGTGAATTAAACTCCTGCCTTCTACCATCGATGCTTATCAAAGCAGCATTCACACTTGGGCAAATCGCTGACTATGTCGTTCCCTCTCAAATCTGTGTTCCCCTTTCTTGCAGTTCAATGTATGAAACCATCCGAAATTACAGGAGGAGATGTACGAGGCAAGTTGTTGTGTTGTTGTTTTTTTTTAAAAACAGAGGTTAGTGGGTGCCTGGAACTCGCTGCCGGAGGAGGTAGTGGAAGCCAGGACAATAGTTGAAGGGGCATCTTGATAAATACATGAATAGGTATAGGTTGGGAATAGAGGGATACGGATCCCGGAAGTGTAGAAGATTTTAGTTTAGACGGGCAGCATGGTCGGCACAGGCTTGGAGGGCCGAAGGGCCTGTTCCTCTGCTGTACTTTTTTTTTGTTCTTTGTTAAATCACAAATCAGCCCTTACTAAAATCACAAATTACTTGCATCCTACGTGACGGTGATAAACTATCCTCTTCATCCTTCTCAATCAGAATGCAGCCTTTGACATGATTGACCCACACCATTGTCTAACCACACCACCCTCTCGCCTTCTGCTCAATGGGACAAGCCTCGCCTGGTCCATCCAGTCAAAGCAAACAAAAACCTACAATGGTTTCTCATCACACGCTGGAGCCCACCCGGGACCTATCCTGGGTCTGCTTCTATTTCTCACGTGCACACTTCCCAACATTATCACTGTCCAAAACATACACTGACGCCACATGACTTTGCCCCCCTGCCCCCCCGGTCTCCAGTCCTCGAGACCAACTGTTCCCTAGTCACCATCATAGATTACATAGAATTTACAGTGCAGAAGGAGGCCATTCGGCCCATCGAGTCTGCACTGGCTCCTGGAAAGAGCACCCTACCCAAGGTTAACACCTCCACCCTATCCCCATAACCCAGTAACCCCACCCAAAACGAAGGGCAATTTTGGACACGAAGGGCAATTGGCCATGCTAAATTGCCCGTAGTGTCCTAAAAAAGTAAGGTTGGGTTACAGGTATAGGGTGGATACGTGGGTTTGAGTAGGGTGATCATTGCTCGGCACAACATCGAGGGCCGAAGGGCCTGTTCTGTGCTGTACTGTTCTATGTTATCATGGCCAATCCACCTAACCGGCACATCTTTGGACTGTGGGAGGAAACCGGAGCACCCGGAGGAAACCCACGCACACACGGGGAGGATGTGCAGACTCCGCACAGACAGTGACCCAAGCCGGAATCGAACCTGGGACCCTGGAGCTGTGAAGCGATTGTGCTAACCACAATGCTACATGCTGCCCCCTTCACCCCTCTCTCTGGCTGAACCAGACCTTGTGTCCTCTCTGATCCCAAGTTGAGCTGCTGACCGCACCCCATATTCTCTTCCATGGCCGTCAACTAACAACTCCATAATGTTGCCCATCACTGCTACACTACCCTAAATCAATCTGAATCAGGCTCAACCATTACCTCATTATTGGCTCCTGATCCAGCAAAACAACTTACATTAAATGTAACGAAATGTCCCAAGGTGCATCTCGAGCATTAGAAAACAAAGTGTGATACTGAGCCACATCAGGAGATAGTAGTGTCAGATGATCAAAGCTAAGTCACGGTAGGCATCTTAAAAGGGGGAGGGAAGTAACAGAGGGACTTCCTAGCTTGGGACGGAGACATTGTAAAATTCCCGTCTTTGTTTTCAATTCTGGCAGAGACTCACTGGCTCCATAATCCCCAGCAATTCCCAAAACCCAGCCTTTCCGGCCTCAAGCAACCTCAATTTTTATTGTTTCGTCATTGGTGGCTATGCCTTCAGCTATCAAAACCCAAAGTTCTAGAATTCTTGCTCTCCTTTTAAGACTCACTTTGGTCATTCGGAGTGAGCTTTTGGTCACCTGACCTAATACCTTATGTAGTTCGATGTCAAACTTTATTCAATAACAGATGCCCGAGGCACCTTTTTACAATGTTAAAGGCGCTATACAAATGCTAGCTGTTATAATAGTTTGCCATTTTCACTTCTTTTGACAGCACTGTGTCGCAGTGGGCTAGCCCTGTAGCCTCACAGCGCCGAGGTCCCAGGTTCGATCCCGTCTCTGGGTCACTGTCCGTGTGGAGTTTGCACATTCTCCCCGTGTTTGCGTGGGTTTCGCCCCCACAACCCAAAGATGTGCAGGGTAATTGCCCCTTAATTGGAAAAAATGAATTGGGTACTCTAAATTTATTTATTTTTTAAAATTCACTTATTTTAATTCATTAAAGAACCGCACGGCGGTTCAGCTGGCTAGATGGCCAGTACAGATCAGATTAATGCCAACGGCATGGGATTCGATCCCCGATCTGGTTGTAGCGGATTTGGGACCTGCCTCCTTGCCCTACCCGTGGCGCTGGCCGTGATGCTGTGTGGCTGAACTGCCTTCGGGCACAGAGCTCGAGAAGAAAATGCACCCCACACTGGGCACACTGTCACAAGAGCCTTTGTGGTAACAGATTTTCCACTTTCAATAACCTCAGAACGTGGCCCCTTATCCATTTTCTGGCCGGGGGAAGTTGCTCAAGAAAAAAAAAATAATAAATAAATTGCACTGATTGAAAAAATTATTTTGGATTTTGATATGATCAAAGGTTAAAAATCCTAGTGCTAAAAATGGGTGGGGGCTTAATTTTTAAAAAGTCTTGTTGGAGCGGTCTCCTGCCACTGTCTTAGGTTTACCACCAATATAATAAGAGTATCACATCAACACCAAATACATGGTGAGGAGCCAGAATTTATATTGTGTTGGTTTTGGTTGAGGGAGAACTATTAACTGGTCACCCGTATTCAGGTAGCACCAAAGGATCTTTCAAACCCACTTAGACAGGCGGCACCGTTGTTTAATACCCCCTCTGAAAGGCACGGTCAGCACTGGTGCAACAGCCAGTGACAAGGGTGGAGTTTAAAATCCACAAATCCAGAAAGTAAGCACATTAAAGATCCCTATTCCTTCAGCCAGTCTCCAGAACACATCCAAGGAAGCCACAGTAACAGGCCATTTGGCTCCACTGGCCCATGTCAGTGTTTATTTTCCACATGGGGAGGGGAAGACACATTTGTTATGAGAGGAGTCTGTGCATCTGCCCACGGCAGTATTGGTAGCGCTGCCCACCAGGTGGAGATGGTCCATTTCTTTACACAGAGGATCCTCCATTGTGTTATATTGCACTACCGCTAGAGCTCCAGTGGCGCAATCAGTACGGGTTGGTTTAGCACACTGGGCTAAATCGCTGGCTTTCAAAGCAGACCCAGGCAGGCCAGCAGCACGGTTCAATTCCCGTACCAGCCTCCCCTAACAGGTGCCGGAATTTGGCGACTAGGGGCTTTTCACAGTAACTTCATTGAAGCCTACTCGTGACAATAAGCAATTTTCATTTTCATTTTTCAGTTAGCGCGCGCTACTTATATGTTGCACTACCGCTGGGATGGAATAGAATGGATTCAGAACAGATCCAAGATCAGGCATTTGTCAGCCATCAGCTACAGAATTATATTCAACTGCAATCCATAACTGCGTGGCTCAGAATACTGCTCACTCGATCATTACCACCAAGCAGGACCGGGGAGGGTTCCTCTAACAAGGGGGTGAAAGATTATCGGGGTGACATCTTCAGACAGAAGTGTTGGGCGGATGATCCATCCCAGCCTCCTCCCGAGATCCTCACCCCCCCAGATGCCAGTATTCTGTCATTTCGAATCACTTAACAGCTGAAGCCACTGGATGCAACGAAGGCCATCAGCCCAGACATTATCCCAGCTGTAGCACTGAAGACTTATGCTCCAGAACTTGCTGCGCCCCTCATCAAGCTGTTCCAGTACAGGGACAACGCTGGTATCTACCCAGCGATGTGAAAAATTGCCTAGGCATACGCTGGTCACAAAAATCAGGACAAATCCAATTCAGCCAATTACTGTCCCATCAGCCCACTCAAAATTAAACTGATGGTAGCTATCAATAACCTGCTCAGCTCATGTTCCGCCAGGACCACTCAGCTCCTGGACTTGGTTGCAACATGATCAAACGAGCCGAATTCCAAAGCTAGAGACGAGGGCTACTGCCATTGACAGCATTTGACCGAGCTTCATATCCAGGCATCCTAGTTAAGTTTAAACCAATATGGATTGGTGGAAAACTGCCAGGAGTCCTGCCTAGCACAAAGGAAGATGGTTGTAGCACAAAGGAAGATGGCTGTGGTCACCGAGAAGTAAATTTTCACCGTGTCATAGCATCGCTGCAAAATTCCTCAGGGTTGTGTCCTGGGCCCAACCATATTCAACTGCTTCATCAGTGACCTTTCCCTCCATCATAAGGTCTCGAGTTGGGGTGTTCAATGATTGTTGAACAGTATTAAGTACCATTCTCAACTCCCAAGATCATAGAATTCACTGTGCAGAAGTAGGCCATTTGGCCCATCGAGTCTGCACCGGTGCTTGGAAAGAGCACCCTACTTGAAATGAAACAAAACTTAAACCCACACTTCCAACCTATCCCTGTAACCCAGTAAACCCACCTAACCTGTTTTGGACACCAATTGGACATGCAATTTAGCATGGTCAATCCACCTAACCTGCACATCTTTGGACTGTGGGAGGAAATCGGAGCACCCGGAGGAAACCCACGCAAACACGGGAAGAACATGCAGGCTCCTCACAGACAGCAATCCAAGCCGGGAATTGAACCCGGGACCCTGGAGCTGTGAATCAACTGGGTTAACCACTGTGCTACAGATAATGAAGCAGTCCATGCCTGCCTGCATAAAGACCTGGGCAACATTCAGGCGAGAGTTGATGTGAAATGAATGTTCCTTGCCACTAAAATGGCAAACAATGACCATCTCCAACAGGAGAAAATCGGACCATCTCCTTGACATTCAACAACATTTACCATCGCTGAAACTCCCCAGCTTCAATACAGAATCCCTACATTGCAGAAGGAGGCCATTCACACCATTGAGTCTACACCCACCCTCTGAAATAGCACACTACCCATGTCCACTCCCCCACTCTATACCTGTAACCCCATGTAACCTGTTGGATACTAAGGGACAATTTAGAATGGCCGTTCAACCTAACTGACACATCTTTGGTCGGAAACCCACGCAGACACGGGCAGAACGTACAAACTCCACAGTCACCCAAGGCTGGGATTGAACCCAGGTCCTGGTGCTGTGAGGCGAGCAGTGCTAACCACTGTGCCATCCATATCCTGGGGGTGACCATTGACAAGAATGTTATAACGTCATGGTTAGAAGGTGAGGTCAGAGACTGGGACACTGACAATCGCTCACCTCCTGACTCCTCCAAACCAATCCACCATCAACAAGGCACAAACGAGGCATGCGATGGAACACTCTCCACTTGCCTAAACAACGCAGCTTTAACACCATCTAGGACAAAACAGCCCGCTTTTTTGGCAACTAAACTAATGTGAGGGCAGCACGGTGGCCTAGTGGTTAGCACAACCGCCTCACGGCACTGAGGTCCCAGGTTCGATCCCGGCTCTGGGTCACTGTCCGTGTGGAGTTTGCACATTCTCCCCGTGTCTGCGTGGGTTTCGCCCCCACAACCCAAAAATGTGCAGAGTAGGTGGATTGGCCACGCTAAATTGCCCCTTAATTGGAAAAAATAATTGGGTAATCGAAATTTAAAAAAAAAAATGTGACCTCTGGCATTCGGAATGGCAAGGGACAGCTGATGCAGGGAGACATGCAACAGCTGCAAGTTCCCCTCCAATTCACTCAAAAGTCTTGATTGGAAACATAATCACCATTCCTTCACTGTCACATGATGAGAATCCTGGAACTCCCTCCCTAACAGCACTGTAGATGTACCTACACCACATGGACTGCAGTGGCTCAAGGTGGCAAGCACACCACCTTCTCAGCCACAATTGGGGATGGGCAATAAATACTGACCTCGTCAGCAACGCCCACACTCAATGAATTAATGAAAAATAAAGTCTCACAGAGAGAGCCAACATGAGTAATTGTGTAACTATTTCCTCCTCCATATCTAGGTACACAGTGACTTTAGAAACTGATGGATAAAGACATCCAAAAATTAACATACAAGCTGGAGGAGACTCAGATAAATAGTGTCCTCAAATGGAATCAGTTTGACAAATTGGATCAGGCGTTTATTTCAGAATCACTGGTACAACTCAGCTAACCCAAAAAAAATAAGCCAGCACTCGCAAGCATTTTGCCCCTTCGCTGCTAGAAGGGCTGAAACACAGTGAAACAGAACTCCAGGGTTGTAACTCGACCTGAAGGAGTGACTCATTGCCACTGTTAAAAATTGTTCAGACTGGAAAGGCAAATCTGACTGAAATTACCCACTCCAAAACTCTGGGTACTTTAAAAAAATAAAACTCCTGCTCAGGGCCCAAAAGGAGGGACAACAAAAATAAGCAATAGCCACCCTTCAATTAATTAATCAGCTCTAAACTGGTACTGGCACTTTGACACACTCGGGACGAATTTTAATAAGGGTTTAATTTCACCAACCCCAACCCCAGGAAAGAGGCCATTCGGCCCCCGGTGACTCTTTGAAAGAGGTAATCCTAGGTTTGAGGGCAAGGGCGTCTCCCGAAAGGTAGCCGACAAATCAGAGATTTAAGAAAAATAAACAGGTAGATCATCAGTAAGGCTGGGTTTTTACACTGGAGGACAGAAATAAAAAAACTCCAGAGATTTGAAATTCAGCAAAGTGAGTCTTCACAAGAGATGGGGGGTTGGATTCCAGTGATGTCCAGCGTTCGGGAGAAAGCGCGTGTGCATTATACACGGGCGGGGGTGTACAAGGGACTTCCACTGACACAGATCAGTATGACCCAGGACATGACATTGACCAAAAAGCAATTTCTGGTGAAACCTCCCGCCCAACCTCTGTTGCGACAGCCCCGTGTAACCGCGAAAATATAATGTGGACACATCCGGATTAGGCATTGTAGGACCTAATGTAACCTTTCCTCTTTTTGTAAAGCTTTACTTTGGAGGTCAGAAACTCCCCAACAAAATAAAAACTTTTTTAAAAAGTTGCGAACTTACATGAAAGGGCGAAACTGAAAGAAATCGCTGGGAAACGAGGGTTGTTTTTGAATCACCCCCTTTGCTATCGACCTTGCCCAGAAATCTCCCAAGTTGGAGGCAGTTTGAAAAGTTGGGGAAACTTTATTTCAAGTTGGCAGACTTTGCTCCTTTGTCACGGCTCCGGCTCCATTCCTCACTCACCTTTCACTCCCATGTTTGCTGAACTGGTTTGCGGTTTTTGTTCCCCTCTTTCAACCCCCCCTCCTCTTCTCCCAAGTTTTGCATCCACTCCCTCGCACGGTAGCTGGTTCCGTTTCTCCACGATCTTGCTTTTTAATCAGCAGTGGGGACTGCTGGCTCCACCTTCCTGCGGGGTCCTACATCCCAGCCGGGCTCACAGCCACCTCCAACTCGCTCCATCCCATATCTTGCACCCTCCTGCTGGCTGGACTGGAAATCTGAAACCGGGGCAGAAAAGGCTGCGAATACACAGCAGCTCGCCTGAATCTGAAATCAGCAAAGAGGCGTAACCTTTGTCAGCAACTCAAACATCGTCAAAGTAAGTCTGCCCCCTCCCACCTAAATAACATGTGGGCGCGCCCATCCCTAATTCCCCAGGACTGAGTGGTTTGCTGGGCCATTTCAGCGGGCAGTTAAGAGTCAACCACATTGCTGTTTTTTTAAGAGTCACATATGGGTCAGACCAGGTAAGGGCGGCAGATTTCCTTCCCTACAGGACATTAGTAAACCAGATGGAAGTTTTCACAACAATTGTTGACACTGTTAAAGAGCTATAGAGTTTTATAGCACAGAAAAAGGCCATTTGGCACATCGAGTCTGCACCAACCCATGGAAAGATCACTCTACCTGAGCCCACACCAGCCCAGTAACCCCCTCTAACCTTTTTTGAACACTAAGGGCAATTTAGCATGGCCTAACCTGCACATCTTTGGACTGTGGGAGGAAACCGGAGCACCCGGAGGAAACCCACGCAGACACGGGGAGAACGTGCCGACTCCACACAGACAGTCACCCAACCCGGGAATTGAACCTGGGACCCTGGAGCTGTGAAGCAACAGGGCTACCCACTGGGCTGCCATGCTGCCCACGGTGCAATCGTTCAAGAAGGCAGCTCACCAACACCTTCTCAAGGGCAATTAGGGATGGGCAACAAATGCTGGCCTAGCCAGCGACACCCACATCCCGTAAAAATTATTTTCTAAAACATTCATATGTTCAAGATCAATATTCCTTCAAATTTCGTGCTGGGAAAACATTTCCTCCTGTGTTCAGGCCTACACTTCTGTGGATTGAAAACAGGGCAAGTGGTAATAATCCAGAGGCTAATTCTCTGCACTGTAAATTCTATGATCTATGATTAGTCCATGTGGTGTAGGTACACCCACTGTGCTGTTATGGAAGAGCTTTCAGGAATTTGACCCAGTGACAGTGAAGGAACAGGTCCAAGTCAGGGTGGTGAGTATCTTGGAGGGGAACATCCAGGTGGTGGGGTTCCCAGGCATCTGCTGCCCTTGTTCTTCTAGATGGTAGTGGTCGTGGGCAGGATTCTTCGGAAACTGGCGGGGCGGGCAACTCCGGCGCGAAGGAGTGGCGTGAATCACTCCAGCGTCGGGCCGCCCTGAAGGTGTGAATCCTCCACACCTTCAGGGGCTAGGCTGGCCCCGACATGGTTTGCGCCATGCCGGCTGGCGTGGAAGGGGCTTGGCGCCATACGAACCAGCGGCAATGTTGGCGCATGCACGTGAGTGCCAGTATGTGCTGGCATCAGCCCAGCGCATGCACAGGTGGGGGGGTTGGTCACCACACCGGCCATGGCAGACCGGTACACCAGCCCGCGCGGAGGAATAGAGTGCCCCCATGTTCGGTGGGCTCCGATCGCGGGCCAGACCACCACGGGGCCACCCCCGGGGCCAGATCCCCAAGTCCCGCCGGTAAGTACCTGTCGTAACATATGCCGGCGGGGCAGGACAAAAACGGGCGGCCACCCGGCCCATCATGGCTGCCAACAGCCCCCGACCGGCGCGATTCCCGCCCCCGCCAAATCCCCGGCGCCAGAGAATTTGGCAGCCGGCAGGGCGGGATTCACGCTGCAACCCCCCGGCGATTCTCCGACCTGGCAGGGGGTCAGAGAATCCCGCCCCATGTGTTTGGAAGGTGTTGTCTAAGGAGCCTTGGTGAGTTACTGTAGTGCATCGTGTAGATTGTACCCACTGCGGCTACTGTGCGTCAGTGGCGGAGGAAGCGAATGTTTGTGGAAGGGGTGCCAATTAAGTGGGTTGCTTTGTCCTGGATGGTATCAAGCTTCTTACGTGTTGTTGGAGCTCATTAGGGGGGTTGGGGGCCGGGAGGGTTGGGGGGTGGGGCACTGTGAGTGTTAATGGGGACTATGGGTGATTCCTGATTCCTTTTTGTTATTTGTTTATGTGAACATGCGAGCCAATGTCTGAGGTTTGGTGGGGGGATGGGATCGTTGTTATTGATATGGGGATTGACATTACATTCGTTCCTGATTATTGTTTAGTGTTGGGTGTAAATTTGGGAGCAAATGTGAAAAAGGAGAATAAAAAATATTTTTAAAGAAATGTTGTTGGAGCGGTACTTATCTAGGCAACTGGGGAATATTCCATCACACTTCTGACTTGTGCATTGTAGGTGGTGGACATGCTTTGGGGAGTCAGGAGGTGAGTTACTCGCTGCAGGATTCCTAGACTCTGACCTGCTCTTAGAACATAGAACAGTACAGCACAGAACAGGCCCTTCGGCCCTCAATGTTGTGCCGAGCCATGATCACACTACTCAAACCCATGTATCCACCCTATACCCGTAACCCAACAACCCCCCCCCTTAACCTTACTTTTTTTAGGACACTACGGGCAATTTAGCATGGCCAATCCACCTAACCCGCACATCTTTGGACTGTGGGAGGAAACCGGAGCACCCGGAGGAAACCCACGCACACACGGGGAGGACGTGCAGACTCCGCACAGACAGTGACCCAGCCGGGAATCGAACCTGGGACCCTGGAGCTGTGAAGCATTTATGCTAACCACCATGCTACCGTGCTGCCCTCTTGTAGCCACAGTATTTATATGGCTGGTCCAGTTCAGTTTCTGCACAATGGTAACCCCCCAGAATGTTGATAGTGGGGAATTCAGTAATGGTAATGCCATTGAATGTCAAGGGGCGATGGTTTGATTCTCTCTTATTGGAGATGATAATTGCCTGGGACTTGTGTGGCACTTGTCAGCCCAAGACTGGATATTATTTGCCTTGCTGCATTTGGACATGGCCTGCTTCAGTATCTGCAGAATTGCGAATGGTGCTGGACATTGAGCAGTCATCAGCATCCATTCCAGATCTGACCTTATGTTGGAAGGAAGGTCATTGATGAAGCAGCTGAAGATGGTTAGGCCGAGGACACTACCCCGAGGAACTCCTGTAGTGATGCCCCGGGACTGAGATGACTGACTTCAAATAACCACAACCTTCTTCCTTTGTGCTAGGTATGACTCCAACCAGTGGAGTATTTCTCCCGATTACCATTGACTCCAGTTTTGCTAGGGCTCATTTAAGCCATGCTCGGTCAAATGTTGCCTTGATGTCAAGAGCAATCACCCTCACCTCACCACTGGAGTTCTGCTCTTTGCCCATATTTGAACCAAGGCTGTAATGAGGTCAGGAACTGAGTGACCCTGGCGGAACCAAAGCTGAGTGTCAGTGAGCAGGTTAGAGTGCTGCTTGATCGCACTGTTGATGACTCCTTCCATCACTTTGCTGATGATGGAAAGTAGACTGATGGGCGGCAATTGGCTGGGTTGGATTTGTCCAGCTTTTTATGTACAGGACCCACCTGGATAATTTTCCACATTGCCATGTGGATGTCAGTGTTGTAGCTGTACTGGAACATTGGGACCCTGGAGCTGTGAAGCATTTATGCTAACCACCATGCTACCGTGCTGCCCTCTTGTAGCCACAGTATTTATATGGCTGGTCCAGTTCAGTTTCTGCACAATGGTAACCCCCCCAGAATATTGATAGTGGGGAATTCAGTAATGGTAATGCCATTGAATGTCAAGGGGCGATGGTTTGATTCTCTCTTATTGGAGATGATAATTGCCTGGGACTTGTGTGGCACTTGTCAGCCCAAGACTGGATATTATTTGCCTTGCTGCATTTGGACATGGCCTGCTTCAGTATCTGCAGAATTGCGAATGGTGCTGGACATTGAGCAGTCATCAGCATCCATTCCAGATCTGACCTTATGTTGGAAGGAAGGTCATTGATGAAGCAGCTGAAGATGGTTAGGCCGAGGACACTACCCCGAGGAACTCCTGTAGTGATGCCCCGGGACTGAGATGACTGACTTCAAATAACCACAACCTTCTTCCTTTGTGCTAGGTATGACTCCAACCAGTGGAGTATTTCTCCCGATTACCATTGACTCCAGTTTTGCTAGGGCTCATTTAAGCCATGCTCGGTCAAATGTTGCCTTGATGTCAAGAGCAATCACCCTCACCTCACCACTGGAGTTCTGCTCTTTGCCCATATTTGAACCAAGGCTGTAATGAGGTCAGGAACTGAGTGACCCTGGCGGAACCAAAGCTGAGTGTCAGTGAGCAGGTTAGAGTGCTGCTTGATCGCACTGTTGATGACTCCTTCCATCACTTTGCTGATGATGGAAAGTAGACTGATGGGCGGCAATTGGCTGGGTTGGATTTGTCCAGCTTTTTATGTACAGGACCCACCTGGATAATTTTCCACATTGCCATGTGGATGTCAGTGTTGTAGCTGTACTGGAACAGCTTAACTAGAGCCACGGCAAGTTCTGGAGCACATGCCTTCACTACTATCACTGTAATATTGTCAGGGCCCATAGGCTTTGCAGTATCCAGTGCCTTCAGCTGATTCTTGACATCATGCGGAGTGAATCGAATTGACTGAAGCCTGGAATCTATGATGCTGGGGACCTCTGGAGGAGACTGAGATGGACATCCACTTGGCACTTCTGACTGAAGATTGCTGTGAATGCTTCAGCCTTGTCCTTTGCACAGGTGTGTTGGGCTCCTCCATCATTGAGGATGGGGATATTTATGGCGCCTCCTCCTCCTCCGGTGAGTTGTTTAATTGTCCACCACCATTCACAACTGGATGAGGCTGGACTGCAGAGCTTAGATCTAATGCGTTGGTTGTGGGATTGCTTCGCTCAGTCTATCACTTGCTGCTTACGTTGTTTGGCACTAGAAGCAGGATTTGGTCATGTGTCCCCTCGGGCCTGCTCTGTCATTCAATATGTTCACGGCTGATTTGACTGTGGCCTCACATATTCCCGCCCATCCCCACCCCTGCACCCCCAATAACCTTTGACTCCCTTATTAGTCAAGAATCATAGAACCATGGAGTTCCTAAAGCGCAGAAGGAGGCCAATCAGCCCATTGAGTCTGCACTGACCATCTGGAAGAGCACCCTACCTAGGCCCACTCCCCTGCCCTACCCCTATGACCCTACCTAACCTGTACATCTTGGGATACTAAGGAGAAATTTAGCATGGCCAATACACCTAACATAGACATCTTTGGACTCTCTCTACCTCTATCATTCCTGGCCTAAGTGCCATGATGCAAGATTGAGGAATGGCGGCCTGGCCCGCGATCGGAGCCCACCGATCCTGGCGGGCCTGTGCCGTGGGACCTCGGCACTGTGAGACTGCAGTGCTACTACTGTAGCTGTCCTCTCAGCATGTTATCATGTACACCAGTGGCTACTCTCTTCATGGATCTCACACATTCAGTCGCGGTGGACATATATCAACATTCACTCTCTAAACAAGACTTTCACAAAACCACCATCCCATCCAGACTGGAAACGTTAGCTCCCTTCTCTCTCCACAGATGCTGTCAGATCTGCTGAGATTGTCCAGCATTTTCTGTTTTTGTCCCATCTGTCTTGTTGTTCCAACCACAATCTCTGACCCTTCTGGGTAGGGCACACCACACACACAGGAGCCATACATTTCACCTAACCTCAGCGCCATCCCGTCCCATCACACCTCTTCCTTTTGTCCCCATACAAGCCAGACCTGCGCTGATGGGGAGGGACAGCAAAGTACATCGGCCGCACCAAGTTCCAGGCAGCCACAGACTCTGGCGGTCACCGTCGGGATGTGGGTCACAAGGGGGACAGGCACCTTGACCTCCCTCCAGGTGCACCACCTCCTCCAAGAATCATGCCGAGGCCTTCTGGCACCCACGAGGAGGATCAGCATTAGTCAGACACACCGGGGACTTCCACTCAGGACAATCAAAGGGCGTTCAGCCGCTCACAGACCCCTGTGCCTGCACCAACTCCAGAAGTGCAAGCTGCTCAAGGTGCTTCTCCTTGAGCAGGAGACCCTTATGAGGCCGGGTCTCCCCAGGGCTCGGCCCACCAGAGGATGTCCATCAAGGTGATCACAGGCATCAGGATGTATAATCAGCAGGCTACCTCAACCCCTGCTCCAGGTGTTGGAGCTGCATAAGGTTTAGTGATAGGGTTAGGAACAATTTTGAAGTTTTGAAGTCACTGTAGACCGAGTGGTCACATGATGACGCGGCTATACTGACTTATCCTGTTTTACCGAGTCTGTCTTCCCAGTACTTTTCTGAAGCCACCAACACTGCGACTTTGTGTGTCCAACTTTATTACAATGAAAACACTTCAGTTTTCTTATCTCTCCTCCACTGTCTTTGGTTTCCCTTTTTCTCTGAGGCCCACGTTCTCCTTAACATCACCAACTAAATCTCCTTTCCATTGACCACCTGTGAATTTCTCATTTCCCCAGTTTATATCATTCACAGATTGAAATTGATGTCAAAACTCGAACTTGCTTTGTGAACCAAATCAAAATCATCTGCCATATCTGCTGCCTGTCGAGCAGTTTTAACACTTTGCTCTTCCACATGAGTTCTCACTACCGCTTGAAGTGAAACTTTAAATTCCTCCAAAATAATTGTTTCCCTAAGAGTGACATACGTTTGGTCTATTTTTAATGCTTTTATACACCCATCAACATTATTTTGTTTAATTCTTTCAAATTCTATATATGTCTGACCTGGTTCTTTCCTTACATTTTGAAGCTTTTGTCTGTAGGCTTATGGCACTTGTTCATATGGTTTTTATGATGGTCTTTGCCATTTTATAATTCCTCGATACCTCCTCTGAAAGTGATGCAAACACTTCACCAGCTCTTCCTACCAACCTTGTTTGAAACAACACTACCCACATGGACATAGAAGTCATAGAAGTTACAGTGCAGAAGGAGGCCATTCAGCCCATCGAGTCTGCACTGGCTCCTGGAAAGAGCACCCTACCCAAGCCCACACCACCCTATTCCCATAATCCCAGTAACCCCACCCAGCACTATGGGCAATTTTGGACACTACGGGCAATTTAGCATGGCCAATCCACCTAACCTGCACATCTTTGGACTGTGGGAGGAAACCGGAGCACCCAGAGGAAACCCACGCACACACAGGCAGTGACCCAAGCCGGGAATTGAACCTGGGACCCTGGAGCTGTGAAGCAATTGTGCTAACCACAATGCTACCGTGCTGGTCCTTGGCCAATTCAATTGTTTAGCCACTTTCTCAAATGAAATGAAAAAGGCTTCCACATCTTTCTCATAAAATCTTGGCAATGCCTGAATATATGAAAACATATTCCGACTAAGCGTTTGACTAGGAAGTATTTCTTCATCCTCTAGACCTTTCTCAGCTTCTGCCTTTAATTCCAACCTTTTAAGTTGATGCACCCCTTGTAGTGCCTGTTTCCGAAGTTAAAATTCTCTTTTTCCTTACTCCATTCTTCCTTTGCTAATATTTCCTCTTGTGCCTCAATCTTCCTCCTTTCTATTTCCTTTTGAAAAGTCCTCTCTTTTTCCTTTTGCTCTGCTATTGCCGACCTCTCCTTCTGCCATTGCTAATCTCTCTTTTCCTTTCAATTCCAGTTTCTTCAGTTCTATTTCAGTCTGTTTATCTATTCAATTTCTAATTGTTTAATTTGTAATTGAATTCTTGCTAATTCCAATGATTCAGGCTGTGTCTTTGGTAAATTTAAATATTGAGCTATGGCTAGTATTATCTCTACCTTCCTCATCCCTTTAGATAAGATTAACTGCAGCTTCTCCACCAAACTTAAAAGTTTTGCTTTGGTTTCCCTTTGTAAACTATTGGGAGTAATCTCTTCCACACACAGGAAAATTTTGCAACTGAAAGAGCCATCTCCAGTCACTCCATATTTCAATTTCAAGACCTGAAAGAATGCAATTGTCCCACACACACTCGCTGTCTTTAAGTTCAATTACCCCAAGCCAAACTAGGAATTATATTTGAAATCCTAGAACCGAGCCCCCAATTTTATTACAATCCCAGACCAGGCCCTAACAGTGGCTAGGACCGAAACCCCAATATTTTAGTTTATTTTGTAAGACTGTGGGGCGGCATAGTAACACAGTGGTTAGCACTGTTGCTTCACAGCACCAGGGTACCAGGTTCGATTTCCGGCTTGGGTCACTGTCTGTGCAGAGTCTGCACATTCTCCCCGTGTCTGTGGGGGTTTCCTCAGGGTGCTCCGGATATTCTTAATTCTCCCTCCGTGTACCTGAACAGGCGCCGGAATGTGGCGACGAGGGGCTTTTCACAGTAACTTCATTGCAATGTTTTTTTTCTTCTTTTTAAAAATAAATATTAGAGTACCCATTTCATTTTTTCCAATTAAGGAGCAATTTAGCATGGCCAATCTACCTAGCCTGCACATCTTTGAGTTGTGGGGGTGAAACCCACGCAGACACAGGGAGAATGTGCAAACTCCACACGGACAGTCACCCAGGGCCGGGTTCGAACCTGGGACCTCGGTGCCGTGAGGCAGCAGTGCTAACCACTGCGCCACCGTGCTGCCCTAACTTCATTGCAGTGTTAATGTACGTCTACTTGTGACAATAATAAAGATTATATTATATTGTATTATATAATGTAATATTATATTATATTATATAATGTAATATATTATATTATATTATATTGTATTATATTATAAAGAATGATTCCCTCCAGGAGCGATTGCATGAAGAAATAGGAATTTAGTATTTTTAAAATAAAACTTTATTATGAATAGAATATTAATCTCTTTAACTTCATACCCAAAAAGAACAGCTTACAATTATCCCTGAAACAATCCTACAAAATTCCCCATTAAACAACAAGAAAAGAAACATACAGCTCTCAATCCATTTTTTAAATTAGCATGGCATAAAGTAATACTTGCTTCACAGAACAGATTTTGGCTCCTTTTAGTAAGCTTTCAGAATTTGGCTGCTTCAACTTGGTTGTCTTCAGACAAGACTGCTCTGCTTCAACCATGATTACTCGTTTCTTTTTTAACTATCCAACTGGGAAAGAAAACTGTCTTTTACTTGTGGTCAAAATAAAGATTGCCAGATCAGGCTTTAACTCTTCTCCAAAGCTTTCTCAAAATGTCTCTCTGCATCCTTGACCTGCCCCCAGTACTGACATCATCTTCCCAAGCTTAAAAACAAAATAATTTTCCCAGCTGAAAACGCATTAACTTCCCAGGTACTTTTAGACTGATAAACACATTCCTCTGTTCAATGTCACCTTCTGGCTCCTAAAAGCTCCCAGGCTCTGCAAACAGGATTATTTTTAAAAACACACTAACCCCAGAAATTTTACCCTTTCATTGCCCAATACCTATAATCCTTCATTCATCACACACATACATTGTAATCCAGCTGCCATCTTGTTGCCCATCCATGTACAAATAGGGATAACACCTTTCATTAGAACAAAGGAGATTATGTGACGATTTGATGGGATGTTTAGAATTAGTTGAGCAATTGGAATGACAGATTTGAGGGGCCTAGTATGAAGGAACGCACATAAAAGGTTCTGTGCAGGAGAAGAGAAGAAATGTCCATTGCACAGAGGTTGTGAGGCTTTAAGAGTTAGTGATAGAAGGAGTAGACCATGTTGACGTTGAAGAATAGGCTGGGTAGGTGGTTTAAGGAAAAGAGGTTGGGGACAAGAGTGTGGGATTAGACACTGCTCCTGTGTAGAACAAACAAAACATGGACTGATTGGGCCAAATGACTTGTCATGTGCAGTGATTAATTTGTAAATTTCTACGAATCCTGACCTTGTCCTTACCTGACCTCCAGTTTTGAGGGGGGGGGGGGGGGGGGGGGGGGAGGGTGGTGGTGGTGGTACTGAAGACATTAGTAGCAGCTTTAGAGGAATTGGGAGTTAAACTCGAAACATTCAGGTTTCGAGGTTCAAGTCCCACTCCAGGGGTCGAGCAGAAAACTCGAGGCTAACATTCCGGAGCAGGACTGATGGGAGTGCAGAAGTATTGGAGGCCATACCCTTTGGGTGAGATGTTAAACCGAGGCTGCGCCATCCTTTCAGGTGAACAATTAAAGATGCCATGTCACTATTTCGACAGACACAGGAATGATCCCTGGGGTGCTGACCAATATTTATCCCCCACCAACGTCACAAAAACAGATAATTTCTCGTTATCACGTGACTGATTGTTAGGGTTTGTTGTGTGCATGTTGGCTGCTACAATTCCTACAATGCAGCAATGACTGCACTTCAGAAGTACTTTAACTGTAAAGTGGTTTAGGATGTCCAGTGATAGTAAAAGGCATTATATAAATGCAAATTTTTATTTTTCTCTTTCCTGGGCTGTAAGGCACTGTACTACTCAATGTACTGCATTTCCACCAAGGTCAGGCACAGTATCAAATAAAACACATGGTGAGATGGTTCAGAGACAGGAGTACACGTCTCTTGGAATAGTTGGAGTTATGTGACGTTCTTTCCTCTGTCGTTTTGGTTACATATTTGCCTGTACCGTCTACAAGATTGGATTGGATTGGATTTGTTTATTGTCACGTGTACCGAGGTACAGTGAAAAGTATTTTTCTGCAAGCAGCTCAACAGATCATTCAGTACATGGAAGAAAAGGGAATTAAACAAAATTCAAGAAAATACATGATAATACATAATAGGGCAACACAAGATATACAATGTAACTACATAAGCATTGGCATCGGTTGAAGCATACAGGGTGTAGTGTTAATGAGGTCAGTCAATAAGAGGGTCATTTAGGAGTCTGGTGACAGTGGGGAAGAAGCTGTTTTTGAGTCTGTTCGTGCGTGTTCTCAGACTTCTGTATCTCCTGCCCGATGGAAGAAGTTGGAAAAGTGAGTAAGCCGGGTGGGAGGGATCCTTGATTATGCTGCCCGCTTTCCCCCGGCAGCGGGAGGTGTAGATGGAGTCCATGGATGGGAGGCAGGTTCGTGTGATGGATTAACCAAGGCTCCTAAGGCAGCACCTTCCAAACCCATGACACTACCATCTAGAAGAGCAAGGGCAGCAGACACATGGCAATATCACCCCCTGGAGGTTCCCCTCCAAGTCACTCAGCATCCTGACTTGGAAATATATCGCCGTTCTTTCACAGTCTCTGGGTCAGAATCCTGGAACACACTCCACA
Source organism: Scyliorhinus canicula (assembly GCF_902713615.1). Classification (NCBI taxonomy): domain Eukaryota; kingdom Metazoa; phylum Chordata; class Chondrichthyes; order Carcharhiniformes; family Scyliorhinidae; genus Scyliorhinus; species Scyliorhinus canicula. Next base: position 113,975,617 of record NC_052161.1, on the reverse strand, counting down.
TCAGCACTGTGGGTGTACTTACACCACATGGAGTACAGCGGTTTAAGAAGGCAGCCCACCACCTTCTCAAGGTCAATTAAGGATGTGCATTAAATGTTGTTCTAGCCAGGGACACCCACGTCCTGTAAATTAATTTTAAGAAACACACATATGTTGAAATTGGCCGATTCCAACCCTGAGATTACATCTCCCATTGTTAAACAGACCTCCTGATAAATAATCACTAAACAATAACCAATGTCTCTTTCCTACTTGGCTGATAACCTGATCTAATCTCACAACAAATGCAATTACTCCTAGCGCAAGCTCTCCATTGCAGGAAGAGTATTTGACCAGAATGTTCAGTAGTTGGGTGCTGCAGTCACCATCAGGGATATACTTTTAAAATATTAAACCAATAACCTCTTGCATTTATGGCGGTGCCTTCAATGTAGAAAACAAGGTCCCACAAAAAGGCAAAAAATAGATGCTGAGACAAAGGAAGAGACTTTAGGAGGGCTGAGCAAAAGCTCCATCAAAGATTTGAGGTGGGCCTTAATGGAGGCGAGAGGTGATGGGGTTTAGGGAGGGGGAATTGAAAGGCTGGGGCCCAGACAGCTGAAGATTTGGCCTTGATAATGGAGCACAAGGAGGGGGAGACCCACAAGTGACCAGTGTCAAAGGTGAGTGTGGGCTGTAGGACTAGTGGAGGACCAGAGTGACGGACAACCCCATGACCGGGTTTAAACACATGGATAAGGAATTTAATTTTGAGACATTTGGGAGACAGGGAGCTAATGTAGATCCCCGAGATCAAAGTGTTGGGTGAGTGATACTTGGTGCAGGTTAGTCAGACAGAGGAGTTCTGGATGAGCAAAGATTACAGAGTGTGGAGACTGGGGCAGGAGAGAATTGGAACAGTCAAGTCTGGCGGTGACAAGAGGCATAGATGAGAATTTTATAATGTGGCTGAGACAGATGACGTGACAGGAATGGAATGGGCCAGGGTTTTCAAACTGCGGCTGTGACCCATGGGTGGGTCACGGGTGGATGTCGGGAGGGTCACGGAGCGTTCGGTTGCGGTGTTCCCAATTGCGGGAGAAGTACCCAATGGCGTGACCATCTTTTAATTTGAGAGTGCTGGCTGTAAAATTGAGAACGCCACGACCGGCTTTTAAATAGAACAATGCAGTCTTTGGGCCAGAAGCGGCGGCAGAGAGCAGGTCACGTACCCGCCACGGACACACGCCTTGTACATCAGTGCCTTTGGTGCAAAATCACGCAGGAGAGATACCTCCATTTTCTAACTCCAAGTAAGCGAGCAACAGTACTGTGAAGAACTGAAGATGGATAGTTTTAAACAAAGAAAAAATTTAAATCGGGAACAAAGCAGTGTAAAGATGATTTCTTGAAGTATGGCTTTGTTAATTGTGCCAATGTAAATCAAGATGCAAAGCCCATGGGTGGAGTGCTCTTTATGATTCTATGATTCGATGTGTGTTTAATGCAGGAAGCACTTACAAATTAAAGTTTAAAGCCCTCAAAACAGGGCAGCCCGGTGGCGCAGTGGGTTAGCCCTGCTGCCTCACAGCGCCGAGGTCCCAGGTTCGATCCCGGCTCTGGGTCACTGCCCGTGTGGAGTTTGCACATTCTCCCCATGTTTGCGTGAGTTTCGCCCCCACAACCCAAAGATGTGCAGGCTAGGTGGACTTGCCACGCTAAATTGACCCTTAATTGGAAAAAATGAATTGGATACTCTAAATTTAAAAAAAAAAAACTTCAAAGGCATTTGATGACTAAGCATGGTGAGTTCGAGGACAAACTTCATTACTTTTTTTGAGATCGTGAGGACTAACAGGCTCACCCGTCACATTAAAGGTAAGCAAAAAAGGTGTGTTGCGAAGGTTGGCAGGCGTGGGTCACGAAGATCGGCCAGCGTGTGTCGTAAAGGTCAGCCGGCATTGGTCCTGAAGGTCGGTCAGTTGGGTAAAAGTGGGTCCCATGGTAAAAAGTTTTTAAAACACTGGAATAGGCAGTCTTTGTTGCTGTTCTGGGGTTTGAAGCTCAGCTTCACATTGACTAGGATGTCACTCATGGTTGTGAAGAGTCTGGTTCAACCTAGATTCGGCTGGTGAGGGTTCTGGATCCGTTAGCAGGGACAGCAGATGATGGATTTGGTTTTCCCAATGTTTAACAGGAGGAAATTGCGACTCACCCCAAGACTCAATGCATGGACAACACAAATGCAGTGGAAGTGTTGAGAGAGGCAGAGGAAGTGGGTGTTATCAATGTACGGATGTGACGGTCCTTGATGGGGTGCAGAGGAGATTTATCAGAATGATTCCAAGGATGAGGGAATTTAGCCACAAGGGTAAGTTGGAGAAATAAAAACAGAAAATTCTGGATAAACTCAGCAGGTCTCGCAGCATCTGTGGAGAGAGAAGCGTTGGGTCTAGAAGGGTCAATTAGACTGGAAACATTAACTTTGTTTGTCATGTGAGAGTACCTTTAAGAAATGAGTGTTTATAAATGGGTGCGTATATAAATATCTGTAGTGAGAGTATAGAGTACCTTTAAGAAATGGGTGTTTATAACTGGGTGTGTATATAAATATCTGTAGTGAGAGTACCTTTAAGAAATGGGTGTTTACTACTGCAGTGATGTCAGAGTGTGGGTGGAGCTGGGCTCGCTGTCAGCTTTTTACTTTCGTTTTTGAGCAGCCTGCAGGGTGTTTTTTAGTTTCGTTTTCAGTGTTGGAGCTGAAGCCAGACAGAGCAGGTGCACTGTTGATCTCTGCCATCAAAAGACAACCTCTTGAACATTTGGTGAATGCAGAATTATAAATGTTTTAGGTAGTGAATGTAAACCTGATGTGCTTCTGTTGAAAGGTATTTTAAGTCTTATGGATGTTAAAAGGAAAGCTTAAAGGATTACTTAGTGTTGTATTCTTTGGAGGTTGTATTTGAATTAATGGTTGCTAAGATGTTCACTGTATGTTTTAAAAAGGTTAACTTGAGTTAATAGAATACACATTGTTTTGCTTTTAAAAAATACTTTTCCATTTCTGCTGTGCCACACCTGTAGAGTGGGCCGTGTGCTCTCCATACCACAATCTATTCAAAGTTGTGGGTCAGGTGAACTCCATTATACACTTTGGGGTTCTCTAAACCCTGGCCCATAACATGTTTCTCTCCGCAGATGCTGAGCTTTTCCAGCATTTTCTGGTTTTATTTCAGATTTCCGGTATCCGCAGTATTTTGATTTTATTGGAAAAGTTGGGTTATTCTCTTTGGTGGAAAGGAAGTTGATGGACTATGTGATAGAGGTGTACAAAATAATGACAGATTCAGATAAGGTAGAAAACAAAAGCTTGTACCATTAGCTACAAGGATGAGGGGACACAAATTAAAGGTTTTGGGAAGAGATGGATGTGGAGAAGACCTGACCTGAGCCTGTAATGCCTGGAACTCACTGTTTACAGGGGTGATGGAAGCAGAGATCATCAATCATTTCAAAAGAGAATTGTTTAAACATAAGACAAATTAACTTGCAGGGTGATGGCGATAGAGCAAGGGACTAGGACTGGCTGAACTGCTGTACAGAGTGCTGGCATGGAGCTGATGGGCTGAATGGCCTCCTCCCGGGGCACAGTGACTCTGAATGTGGAAGCTGGTCCCATATCCTAAGGTGATGTTGCCACAATGGAGGGACTCCTCAGAAAACAATGTGGGGACAGGAGATGATTTTGGCCATGATTGGCTGGTTTTGAGTGGGGCCCAGCAAGAGCAGTCCCACCAAGCTGGGGTTAACGGAGGAGAGTCGCTGGAGGAGGATGGGGTGATTCGCCATGTCAGAAGCTGCAGAGAGAAGGAGGAGGCATAGTGCATCACGTCACTGTCACGGAAGATGTCATTTGTAACTTTGATCAGGGTTTGATGTGGCAGGAATAAAATCCTGACTGAAGTGAGTCAGACATGGATGTGAGGGGGGATAACGCAGTTCAAGGACAGGGACTGTAGACATGAGGCAGTAGCTGAAATGGACAGAGGGTTTGAGCAGGCGGCAACGGGTTGCCAGATTTTGCACGCTCCATTTTCGTTTGGTTAAAGCATAATTGTACCCGCTCTCCCCGCTGTTGTTTGCGCTGGCCATAGAGCCGCTGGCGATTGCGCTGAGAGCCGCAGAGGGTTGGAAGGGGATGGTGAGGGGCGGGGTTGAACACAGGGTTTCTCTTTATGCAGACGACCTGCTCCTGTACGTGTCGGACCCAGTGGCCGGGATGGGAACTATACTGGGAATGCTGAGGGAGTTCGGCCAGTTCTCAGGATACAAATTAAATACGGTCAAGAGTGAAATGTTTGTGGTACAGGCAAGGGGCCAGGAGAACAGATTGAGAGGGCTACCATTTAGGTTAGTTGAGGAAAATTTCCGGTATTTGGGAATCCAGGTGGCACGAGACTGGGGCAGGCTGCATAAGTTAAATTTGGCCAGGGTGGTGGAGCAAATGAAGGGAGAGTTTCGGAGATGGGATGCACTCCCGCTGTCGCTGGCAGGGAGGGTGCAGACTGTAAAGATGACAATCCTCCCTCGATTTTTGTTTATTTTTCAGTGCCTCCCGATCTTTATCCCGCAGTCCTTCTTCAAAAGAGTTAACGGGCTGATCATGAGCTTTGTCTGGGCGGGAAAGTCTCCGCGGATGAAGAAGGCGATGTTGGAGAGGAACCGCAGCGAGGGGGGGCTGGCGTTGCCGAGTCTGGTCAATTATTACTGGGCGGCCAACATCGCTATGATAAGGAAGTGGATGGTGGGTACGGGGTCTATTTGGGAGCGGGTGGAGGCGGCTTCGTGCAGGGGCTCCAGTTTGGAAGCCCTGGTCACGGCTCCTCTACCACTGCCGCCGGCCAAGTACACCACCAGCCCGGTAGTGGTGGCGACCCTGCGGATATGGGGCCAGTGGAGGAGGCATGTGGGGGAGATGGGGGCGTCTGTCTGGGCGCCAATCTGTGACAACCATCGGTTTGCCCCCCGCAGTATGGATGGGGGGTTCCGAGTATGGCGGCGAGCAGGGGTGGGAAGGGTGGGTGATATGTTCCTGGAAGGGAGCTTCGCGAGTTTGAGGAGCTTGGAGGAGAAATTTGGGTTGGTAAGGGGAAATGATTTTAGATACCTACAGTTGCGGGACTTGTTTGTAGACAGGTCCCATCTTTCCCGCGCCTCCCGCCAATGGGGATCCTAGACAGAATAGTCTCTGGGAGGGACGAAGGGGAGGGTAGAGTCTCGGGTATTTATAAGGTGCTCATGAGGGAGGAAGGGTCCCAGACAGAGGAACTGAAACTTAAATGGGAGGAGGAGCTAGGCGGGGAAATGGAGGATGGGCTGTGGGCAGAGGCCCTGAGTAGGGTAAACTCGACCGCGACATGTGCTAGGCTCGGGCTGATCCAATTTAAGGTCGTTCACCGGGCCCATATGACGGTGGCTCGGATGAGCAAATTTTTCGGGATAGAGGACAAATGCGCTAGGTGCGCGGGAGGACCAGCGAACCATGTGCACATGTTTTGGGCATGCCCTGAGCTGAGGGGGTACTGGGAGGGATTTGCGGGGGTCATGTCCCAGGTGCTAAAAACAAGGGTGGTGATGAGTCCAGGGGTGGCAATTTTTGGGGTTTCGGAAGACCCGGGCGTCCAGGGGGAGAAAGCGGCCGATGTGCTGGCCTTTGCTTCCCTGATAGCCCGGCGACGAATATTATTGGCGTGGAGGGACTCAAAGCCCCCGAAGACTGAGTGGTGGCTTGCGGACATGTCAAGTTTCCTGGGGATGGAAAAAATTAAGTTCGCCTTGAGGGGATCTGTGCAGGGGTTCACCCGAAGGTGGCAACCATTTATTGACTTCTTTGCGGGAGAGTGAGCGTCAGCAGGGGGGTGGGGGGGGGGGGGGGGGGGGGGGGTAGAGTAGAGTAGGAGGGAAAATATGGCGGGTAGTACGGGTGGGAGGGGAGCGGGCTTGTGCAATACGGTACGATGGAAGTATTGAAAGTACGTGGATGTTTGCACATTTTTGCCTTTTTTGCTTCCTTTCTGATGATGTCTGTAACTGTTTATAAAGCCAAAAACTACCTCAATAAAATTGTTTATTAAAAAAAAAGCATAATTGTAAATTAAAATTGCAAATCGGAATGGCGAAAGCATTGAGAAAATCAAACAGGCAGTGATGGACTCACCAACCATTCTGACTGTTTCTGCACATCGTGGACACCTGCAGCTTAGGGACATTTAAGCATCCAAGAGGTGGGTTTGATGAGGTTATCTGGGGCTCCCCTTGCCCCTAGCCTCCTTCACTTAGCTCCAGTTGTAATCCCCTCCCGACTCTTCCCCCCCCCCCCCACCATCCTCCAGCACTTACCTGACCAAGCTAGGGATCAGACCCGTAGGTCTCCAATGGCAGCCCCATATCTGTTAGCCCAATTCGGCTGGTCTGGGCAGGAGGCTCAGTTCCAGGCTGCAGTCGAGGCCCGAGTTACGCAGTCTAGGCCTCAGGCCTCACTTGGTGAGCCATATGATTTTGTTGCTGACCCCAAGCTCACCCCTCGAATCAAAATTGAATGTAAAGAGGCTAACACCATTTAGGATCTTTGTATTCATATATCTTTTATTTACATGAAGAACTGCACATATATCAAAGTAATGAATGCACATTAGAATAGTTAGGTCAGAACATGACTACATTTCACCAATAGACCAGCACCACTGACTCCCTTCATTTGCTCCACCAGTGTCATAAAGCCCCAGGAAATACCAGCCAACCAATATTCTCTTTAGCCTTCCGCCATTTTCTCCCTTCTCCTGACTCCTGCTGAGGTACGGTTTCCATGGGCACCAGATGTCCTCGAACACCTCGTCCACACAGCCATTCTTCACTCTTGCATTCAGCCAGTGAATGTGGGTAGATTACTCGGCTGCACTATGACAATACAGCCGAGTCCGGTACTGTCTTCGCCCCAAAATCCCCCCCCGTCAGCACTTTGCAGCGGAGGCTAATGGATAGTGATTCTCCTCCCGCTCTGTTTGAGGGTACTGCGGCCAATTGTAAATTGGAACTGCTTCAGGCGAGATCCACTGAAGGCAGACTGGGAACGAGTGCCAGGATATCCCAGTCTGTAATGCTCAGGATCAACAGAACCATTGGGGAGGATACCTTCAATTTATTATGAAAGCAAATTGTTGTGCACGTTCTTGAAATGAGTCATCATGGGAAATGAAAGCCTTTTGCACAGAGTTAGCACCAAGCTTGCCTATCTCCCTGATGAAGTATGGTGCAGGTTAGAATAGATACTGGATTGTCTGCTTTGCTCCTGTTAGCTCTCCTGGTTTAGATAAAGCATGAGCCAGGGTCAAGACAAAGCCCATCTACAGGGTCAAAGGTGGGAGGGTGGAATTGAGGCCAATTGAATGGAATGGGCGGAGCAGGTTCGAGGGGCAGAGTGGCCTACTCCTGTTACAGTGACTGCTCTGGTAGCTATGTGCAGCGATATTGTGCATCAGATCATGGAGATTTTTTGGCAAAATCAATGCATCAGCAATGTCTGTAGCCATACCTCAAAAGGAGGAAACCCTCAGGATCATTTGCAGTGGCTGATGTGGGGCGTCTGGATTGTTATTTTTATTTTGCCCTCTGAAGCCCCATCCAGTTATAATCACAGAAGTTTTTTTTTTTAATTTTAGATTACCCAATTATTTTTTCTATTAAGGGGCAATTTAACGTGGCCAATCCACCTACTGTGCACATTTTTGGGTTGTGGGGGCGAAACCCACGCAGACACGGGGAGAACGTGCAAACTCCACACGGACAGTGACCCAGAGCCGGGATCGAACCTGGGACCTCAGCGCCGTGAGGCGGTTGTGCTAACCACTAGGCCACCGTGCTGCCCTATAATCACAGAAGTTGACAAAGTGCAATCTAGTCTTCATTGCTTTGGGTTATGTGATTTGCAACCAGTATTTTGAGGACTGCAAATTACGGTTTCACTCATCTTTTTCCCCAGTAAAACAGCAGTGGTTTTGGAAGCGGGGCTGAATGTACTTCACACCATTCCACGGTGACTAGAGCAAATATTTCCGCAAATGCAACTTGTAATGAGAAAGCCCCTGTTGGACCAGCATTCAGTGCTTCACCTCAGTAGGCCAGCATCAACACTGCAGGAGGTTTGAGCATCACAGGACATCATTGGTGTAAGTTATACGGATGACTTTTTTTAAAATTTAGAGTATCCAATTGTTTTTTCCAATTAAGGGGCAATTTAGCGTGGCCAATCCACCTACCCTGCACATCTTTGGGTTGTGGGGGCGAAACCCACGCAGACAGGGGGAGAATGTGCAAACTCCACACGGATAGTGACCCAGGGCCGGGATTCAAACCCGGGTCCTCAGCGCCATAGGCAGCAATGCTAACCCGCTGTGCCACCGTGCTGCCCACGGATTACTTTTTAAAAGTAAATTTAGAGTACCCAATTTTGTTTTCCAATTAAGGGGCAATTTAGCGTGGCCAATCCACCTACTCTGCACATCATTGGGTTGTGGGGGTGAAACCCATGCAGACACTGGGAGAATGTGCAAACTCTACACGGACAGTGACCCAGGGCCGGGTTCGAACCTGGGACCTTGGCATCATGAGGCAGCAGTGCTAACCACTGCGCCACCGTGACATCCAAGTTACACGGACGGCTGCTGACGCTCCAAGGTTGCCCTGGGGTCTCCAAGAATTGCACAATCACAGAATGGTCACTGCACAGAAGGATGCCATTCGGCCCATCATGTTGGCGCTGGCACTCCAAACGAGCTGTGCACTCATTCCGCCACTGATATCCAGGACATTATTCCAACCAAAAATTAGACAGGCGTTTTTTAAAAAAATGTCTTTGAACACTTTTATTTACTAATTATAAACTGGTTGATATGGGGGAAGGAAACGTCTGTTTTGACTGGCTGCCAGATTGTCCAATGGGGGTAATTTTTAAAAAAAACTCTTTGCGTTCTAATTGGTGGGGAGTCTGTGGACCGTGAGGGTGGACAGGTTGGGTGACCAATGGCAGCAGAGTGGGAGGGTTGGCGTGAAGGCTGAGATGTGGTGACACCTGCAGGAATATGTCCAACCTAATAAGCTGGCGACCCGAGTCACACTGAGGAGACCTCAGAGCTGTGTGAACTTTGGAAAAGTGATGGAATCGATCCCTGTGGGCCTTTACTCTGTGAGAGGGTCACTGAGCGTTTAGATTCTCCCCCATCACTAAGTTCCCTTCAGGATAATTAGCAGCAATGGATTAGAGGAAAAAACAGCAAAGGCAACACTGGAAACCTAGATTCCTGTCAAACATTCATAATAATGTAACAAGTAAAAATGATACCAAAATCTTTGTGAGTACGTTTAAAATTAAAAAAAAGCATTGCCTTTTTCTATTCAACAAATATTCACAGAATACAAAATAAAATCAGTACAGTTAGTTTAACATTCTCCAAAGGTTAAAAACAGGTGACGTCTTGTCCTTGTTATAGAAGGGGGTAGTGTCGGACTGGCTGCTGCTCTTGGCCAGGCAGCTCAAACACCTTTTGATTCTACAATCCAGGAGTGCACCCATTTGGAGCGGTTTGTTAGTTTGTCAAACTGTATTAGTACTGATGACACTGCACCTTCACAAATACATGGATAATGATCCACTGCAGAGTGGCTTTCTGCGAGCTTTTCCTTTTGCCGAATCTTGCCCTGCCCCTCAGTTGTTGCGTGGCCTGCCACTCCTCCTCGTCTTCCTGATCAGCCACGAGCTGGTCAACAACGCTGTTTCCGCCACTGCCCGGCCGCGGCTTTGGCATCTGACCATGTGACTCAAGCAAATACCAGCACTCACAGCCCCAACTGGGATGACTCACTTCAGCGTGGGTCCTCCATCTCCAATCACCCAGCACCCAAAGGGAGTGAGGTCAACGTGTCCAACAACACTGTGATGTAACCTTGTGCTGTGTGTGGACTGTGCTCCCCTCAAACCGAATCGCCAAGACTCTATAGCCAAGGGAATCGACCAGGGATGAGGGACTTCAGCCATGCGGATAGGTGAGAGATGCTGGGATTGTTTTCCTTGGAGCAGAGAAGATTCTTATTTAATAGAGGGGGTCAACATTATGAAGGGTTTTGATCAGAGTAAATGAGGAGAAATTGGTTCCACTTAAAGGGTGGGGATAGGGAATTAAAATTGGTAACCAAAGGAGACAGATTTAAGATAATTGGCAAAAGTAGAGGATGGAATGGGGCAAATGTTCTTTAATACAGTGAGTTGTTCTGATTTGGAACGCACTATCTGAAAGATCAGCTTCTACAGTAACTTTCTAAAGGCCATTGGATATATACCTGAAAGGGAAGAACAGTGCAAAGCTCTGGGGAAAGATCAGAGTTTGACTTGGCCACGTAGCTCACTCTGTCGCCCGAGGCACAATAGGCTGACTGGTCTCCTTGGCTATGACATCACTCAATGAGCTACAATCAATGCACAAGTAGAACTTGGATCTTCCCCTGGTTAGCGTGTACAACTGTGCATGATTGTTCAGAAAACGCAACCGTTCTATAAGGTAGAACTCACTTTGATGTTTAACTGTCCTAATCTTTATCAGAACCTACTGCTCTCTTTAACCAAGAAAATACAGGGAATAAGGCAAACTGAATACATTCAACCAGCTCAAATATATTGTGGTTGTTATTCATCACACTAACCTCTTTACCCATATTCTCTGGGGTTGTACCTCTGAGCACTTACTGGGGGTAATTCTCATTGTGTTCCACAGTGTAAAATGGGCCATGGGTCAACTGATGCTGGGCTAGTTGAGCTCAACTACGATACACACAGTGTTTGAACCTGGGGTCTCCCTGGCCTGTATAGCTCGTTTTACCCTTTAGGGAATTGGAGGAGGCTCAGTTCATCAAATTCAGCTCAAGTCGGCAACTTTGAACAGTCCGAGCCAATAGCCTAAGTGGGTACATGTCTCACTTTGCAACGGACTGGGATCCAATAATATTTGTGTATCAATATTCGGCATATGATGGCCAATCCCATTAATGGTTAGGTTCAACTCACGGAATGTGAGTGACTTGAGTCAGTCACTATTATGTTCAAAATTGTCCTCTGTTTGCCCCCCCCCCCCCCCCCCCCCAGCAACAGCTCTGGGAGGTCACCTTACAGGCGATAAAAGCTGCAACCCTCGCCTTAGTGCGGCCTCCCAGGTCAGTCAGCTGGGGAGCAGCTCTCAGGCTGGTTTGAAGGCCCATCGCAGCCTCCGTTTGCCGCGGTGGGACTTTGGGACAATTCCTATCGAACCCACATCATTGCAAGAGGCAAGGATAGGGACTCCACTCCTTGGCAGCAATAATGTTGATACTGAAAACAAAATGTGAGACTTAACGGGCATGTCTGGCAAGAGTAAAACTCTTTTATATGAAAAGAGGAAAGGTAGTGAAGTAAATTAAAGCTCCCCAAATTTCCTTCCCTCTAAACATTGCTGTTGATTTTTGAAGATGTCGAGCGGTGTTGCTGGTCGTGTGGTACAGTTCTCCGGAGTTAGTGGAATGTCATGCCTGTCCCCTGGATCTAGCTGTTTCGAGATCCCTCCCCAGGATCCCCGGATTAATGTGTGGACGGGCGGTTTAACTCTGATTATGTAATCCTATCTTTAAGGGAACACAATCAGGAGCACAGTTAGCTCACCTCGATCTAAACAAAAGAAAAGGTGCGTTTGTTGGGCAGTCGCTGGAGTAAGGACAATGTGTTACATTCAGTTAAACCCATTCGGCGATAAACACCATCAACATTAGACAGCTGGTTTCAGAATGGAACCAAACCCCCTCACCCCGAGGCACAGTAAACCAATGGTGACATGGGCTCGTCCTATAGTAAGAGGCAGCTTTCCACCAGGCAGTCAGCACTCACCAGCCGTCCCAAACAGGCCGCATGTAGCCAGTTGGAGCCAACAGCGACCAAGTCAGCAAGATTAAAAAAACAAAAAATTAACCTCCTTCCACTTGGTTGGAAAGTCCTCCATTTTCCTTCCGACGTCCTGAAGAGGCTGATTATTTTGAAAGGTTTTTCTTTGTCTGTTAACTCCCTCCTGCTGTCCCCAGTGCCCAGCTCTGTCCTACACACTGGTAACGTCTATCCCAGTGAAGGTTTGGAGAGAGCTGCATGCTGGTCTGGACTGTGCCTCTTCGGAGTCTCCCCGTGGACGCGGGGAGTGGGTCTCGTGGAAACCGAGATCTTTTCCGCCAAACGCCTTCATTGATTCCATTGGTCCCTGGATGCAAGATTTCAACAAAAAAAAAGGATTTGCCATTATACAGCCTCATTGCACATTGCTCAGAAATATCCATCAGTTTGTTATCTAACATTGGTTTGAGGTGCAGTAGTGATGTTGAGTGACAAACATGGTAGCCATCTTGTATGCAACAAGGTCCCACAAACAGAATTGAACCAACTGCTGAACTGCTTTAGGGAGAGGAATACCGAGCAGCAGAAAGAACTAACAATGGAAATTTTGGGTAGGTTGGCAGGCTTGCTGCCCATCTACAAATCTCAGTCTACTGCACACATCGAAAGTGAAGATAATGCTCCAAGATTAATAGAGAGGTCTAACATTTATTCCTTCCATGTATCACCAAAATATACAAACTATTGTTATTTTGCATGTTCAATGCTGAATCACTATTGACGTCTGTTCTATCTCTGTGCTTCTTTAGCTATCTATCTCTGTCTCTATTCACCTATCATCTCCAGTCCCGCTATGTATCTATCAGTCTGTTGTTTATCATTCTATCCACATATCAGGCTGCTTTATCACTGTAAGAATGCAGCTTTGTTAAAGTGCTTTCAGTGTTGGTTATTTGTTCCTGCTGACCATGTAGCAATCTGGTTAGCATGATCTTTCCAATCATACTAAAACAATTAACTGCGCATTGCTGCCTCCCTGACTGTGCATTACTCTCCTCTTCCCCGATTGTGCGTCACTCTCCCCTCCTTCGACTGTGCGTCACTCTCCCCTCCCCGATTGTGCATCACTCTCCCCTCCGACGGTGCGCCACGCTCTCCCCGACTGTGTGTCATACTTGGGGCGGCACGTGGCACAATGGTTAGCATTGCTGCCTATGGCGCTGAGGACCCATTTCGAATCCCAGCCCTGGGTCACTGTCCGTGTGGAGTTTACACATTCTCCCCATGTCAGCGTGGGTTTCACCCCCACAACCCAAAGATGTGCAGGTTCGGTGGCTTGGCCACGCTAAATTGCCCCTTAATTGGAAAAAAATAATTGGGTACTCTCCCCGACTGTACGTCACTCTCCCCCCGACCGTCCCTCACTCTTCCCTCCCCCGACTGAAAGTCACTCTCCCCATGACTGCACATCACTCTTCCCTCTGACTGTCCGTCACTCTTCACTCCCCCAACTATGCGTCCCTCCCCCCTGACTGCGTTCACTCCACACCGATTGTAGTTCACTGTTCCACGACTGTGCGTCACTCTTCACTCCCCCGACTGTGCGTCACTCTTCCCCCCGACTATGAGTTACTTTCCCCCCCGACTCTGCGTCATTCTGCCCCCCCAACTGTGTGTCATTCTGCCCCCCCCCGACTCTGCGCCACCCTGCCCCTCAACTGTGCACCACTCACCACTCTCCCCCCCCGGCTGTGCGTCACTCTCCCCCCTCACTGTGCGTCACTCTCCCCACCCCTCCGACTGCGTCACTCTACCCCACCTCCTCCAACTGTGCATCACTCTCTTCCCGATTGTATCACTCCCCAACCTGAATTAAAATAATGCAACTCATATTTTCAGTGCCTGACCAAGCAAACACTTATTACTCGCTACTGAACCAAAATTATTCATGCATGGAACAAAGCAGAAAATGGGACAATTTTTCCAGCTCCTATTTGCCCGGTATTCAGCTGCTGAAGGTGATGACACACCTTGTGCTACCTTTCTACAGGTACTGGGCACATTTTGAGGGTCCCCATCGGGAGTGGGATACGTTTTTTTTTGGGGGGGGGGCTTTGCTCACCCAAAGATCAGGGTAGAATGGAAAAAAATGTGGAAACAATTTGTCTGACACACTCAACAGAACAACCATTGCTTTCCTCAAGGTGGAGGGGTGATTGATGGTACGCGCACCCCCCCCCCCCCCCCCCCCCAAACCAGAAAAGGGCTGGACATCATATGCCAGTATTACTGGGGTCTCTGGCAAGGGGGTGCCCCCTCCATGCACCAAACTACATGCGCACTCCTTCACTCCCTTTCCCTGACCAACAACAGCAATGTACATTTAAATAGCGCCTTTAAGGTAATAAAATATCCCAATGGCATTTTCGGACAAAATTTGACACTGAGCCATGTTTTAGGTTAATGGAGCAGGAACCTGGTCAATGAGGCAATGGAGCAGCTTAACGGGTTCTTTGGGCCTAGGCAGCTGAAGGCCTGGCTTCCGGTGATGGAAGCTGGGGATGGGCGAGAGGCTCAAATTGGAGGGGCGGAAGTTGGAGTGGGCGAGTGGTGTTGTGTGGCGGGCACAACCCCAGCTACACTGGCAGGATCGCACCCAACACAGATTGTCAAGGATCAGCTTGGCCCCAATAGTTAAATACCCTGGCACTACTCACTGTTTAGGCTCACAAATGAAGAATGGCCTCCGCGGTGAGGTACCAGAGAGTGCGCGACACCAGTGGAACTCTACACCAGTACGAATCAGTGCCTTCAGGAGAAGGGGGGAAAATGGGTGGCAAAACGTTAGTGCATCAGAAATTATGTGACAGCACTTCTGCCACATCATCTAAACTTTCTTTCTTTACCTCTGTTGTCCTCCACGAGCAATAGATAAATTGCAAAATAATTTGTGAAGCTGTGAAATTCTGCCGTGTATTTGGTGATAGCGGCTCAGGTTAGGCTGGTTCAGCCCTAGCCTCGCTGTACTCACCCTTCCTGCTTTGTATTTTCTGCTGGTTTCATCCTCTGGGTCTCCTAGGACATTCTCCCCAGTGTGATTATGTCCCAGTGAGCCCTGTTGTGCATAACATAGCTGCCCCAATCTCTCACTTTCCTGCATCAATCCATGCCTGCAAATGAGAAACAGGTCATTTTAATGGAGCTCGCACCATGCCCGAATCAGGTCGTTAACATGCGTCGTTAACACACTCGAGCCCCATAGCACAGGCCTCACACCACAGAACAGGCCTGACACCAACACTAGGCCTCATACCATGACATGTCGCACAAGAGCAGCCGACACATGGGGGCATGCCCTCATTTCCAAGGTTCCCTCCAAGTCACACCCCATTCTGACTTGGAACTACGTCGCTATTGTCGCTGGGTCAAAGTCCTGCAACTCCTTTCTTTTTTTAAATATAAATTTAGAGTACCCAATTTTTTTTTTTCCAATTAAGGGGCAATTTAGTGTGGCCAATCCACCTAACCTGCACATCTTTTGGGTTGTGGGGGCGAAACCCACGCAGACACGGGGGGAACGTGCAAACTCCACACAGACAGTGACCCAGGTCCGGGATTCGAACCCGGGTCCTCAGCGCCGTAGGCAACAATGCTAACCACTGCGCCGCCGTGCTGGCCCTGCAACTCCCTTCTTAGCAGTACTGCCGGAGCAACCTCACCACAAGACTACAGTGGCTCAAGAAGGCTCAATTAAGGGCAATTAGGGATGAGCATAAATGCTGACCTTAGGGAGCACGGTGGCGCAGTGGTTAGCACTACTGCCTCATGACGCCGAGTTCCCGGGTTCGATCCCGGCTCTGGGTCACTGTCCGTGTGGAGTTTGCACATTCTCCCCGTGTTTGCGTGGGTTTTGCCCCCACAATCCAAAGATGTACAGGGTAGGTGGATTGACCACGCTAAATTGCCCATTAATTGGAAAAAATGAATTGGTACTCTAAATTTTAAATAAATAAATGCCGACCTTGCCAGTGATGTCCGTGTCCAATGAATTAAAAACAATTCTCTAAGTGCTTCACATAACGGGAAGCACTTTTCATTGACTGCTGTTTCATAGGCTAACTTGGCAGTAACACCGCACAAACAGTCATTTTTTAAATTGTTATTAGATGTGGGCATCACGAGCAGGGCAAGAATTTAATGGCCATCCCTAATTGCCTTTGAACTGAGCAGTTTGCTTGGTCATTTAAGAGTTAACATGTAGGCTAGGCCAGTGAAGTACGGCAGATTTCCTTCCCTAAGTGACATGAGTGAACCAGATGTATTTTCCTTTCCAACAATTGACAGTGGTTTCATGGTCATCATGACACTTGTAATTCCAGATTTTCTCCATCTCCATCAGCAATGTGGTCGACTCTTAAATGGCTGAGCAAACTGCTCAGTTCAAGGCAATTAGCGATGGGCATTAAATTCTTGCCCAGCAGGGCAGCACGGTGGCACAGTGGTTAGCAGTGCTGCCTCACGGCGCCGAGGTCCCAGGTTCGATCCCGGCCCTGGGTCATTGTCCGTGTGGAGTTTGCACATTCTACCCGTGTTTGCGTGGGTTTCGCCCCCACAACCCAAAGATGTGCAGGGTAGGTGGATTGGCCACGCTAAATTGCCCCTTAATTGGAAAAAATGAATTGGGTACTCTAAATTTTTTTAAAAAATTCTTGCCCAGCTAGTGCTGCCCACATCCAATAAGTAATAAAGAAAATGATTGCGGGCGTAACTGCCAAGTTAGCCTATGAAACAGCAGTCAATGGAAAGTGCTTCCTGTTATGTGAAGCATGTAGGGAATTGTCTTTAATTCATTGGACATGAGCATTGCTGGCAAGGTCGGCATTTATGCTCATCCGTAAATGCCCTTAATTGACAACGTGCAGGAGAACCTTTGGGTTTTTGTGGTGAGCCTGCTCCTCCAGTACTGTTAGGAAGCGAGTTGCAGGATTCTGACCCAGAATTTGAACCCAGGTGCCCAGAGCATTACCCTGGGTCTCGGAATTGCTAGCCCCATAACAATACCACAATGCCTCCCACTTACAATGGACTATGACGAATGACTGGATAATCTGCTTTTGCTGGTATTAGAATGATGAAATGAAGGTCTTAAAATCTGATTTAAATCTTCCCTGGATGCCAGCAGATCTCCCGGGGCACAGTTCCTGGTGTTTTATAAGGATTGGACACAGGGGCAAACGTGTGCTCTGACTGAAGGCAGGCCTTTAGTTTATTGTCTGCTCATGCTGTTTCCTGAGCCATGTCTTCCAGTGTCGGTTTGCCATTGCCTTTTGCTCTCAGGAGCAGGATCCCATTGGCCTACCTCAGCCAGAGGAGGAATCAAATTTGTGCTGTTGGTGTTATTGAGAACCCACAGAACCCATGACCAGTAACAAAGGGCTGGATTCTCCGTTTTGGAGACTAAGTCCCCACGCCGACGTGAAAACGGTGGTGGAAAACTGGCGCAAAACGGCCACCGATTCGTTGTTTTGCTGGGGGCTAGCAGGGAGGCAGCGTAGGGCTCCCAGCTCCAGCTGCCGATAAGGCCCTGAGCATTTCCGGGTCCCTGGCCGCACATGCGCACAGCGGCGGCCTACAGCGGCCGCACCGTGCCCCATGGCAGACTCAGCCCGCGGACCCGGACTGCAAACATAGTGTCCCTCTTTGGCCGCGCGAGCGCTCCGGACTGCCCGCCCACGGTGCCCCCAGCCACAAATAAAGCCCCCCCCCCCGCCTGCGGATCAGCCCTTCCCCGACTGTGGCGGCGTCGGGCTGAGTCCACAGCCGCCACGGTAAGTTCACGACGGGTGAGGCCATGAGTGACCCACGCTGTCGGGTACTCGGCCAGTCGGGGACGGAGCATCGCGGGGTTGGCCTCAGGCAATGGCCTGAGGTTGTGGCTACGTGGCTCGGCGGACTTTTCAGGGGCGATGCAGTGCCGCCCCCCGTTTTTGGCGTCATTGGGGATTCTCCGCCCCCTCGTCACACCTGGATGGTCCTTTCAATGCTTCCCTTCACCTCCCCAACAGCGTACCCCAGCCCCAAGCTCTGTGCAGCACCCCCTACTGCATCCGTGTACCATCCTTTCCACTTCTCACGCCCACATTAAAATACATTGGTTTAAGGTATCTGAAATACATTGGTTTAAGGTTGGTTGCCAACATTAGGATAGAGCATAGAACATAGAGAACATAGAGCAGTACAGCACAGAACAGGCCCTTCGGCCCTCGATGTTGTGCCGAGCCACGATCACCCTACTCAAACCCACATATCCACCCTATACCCGTAACCCAACAACCCCCCCCTTAACCTTACTTTTTAGGACACTACGGGCAATTTAGCATGGCCAATCCACCTAACCCGCACATCTTTGGACTGTGGGGCACAGGCCTCAATCTCGCTGATACCTAAGAAAGACAAAGACCCAACGGAATGTGGGTCATACAGACCCATATCTCTGCTGAACGCAGACGCCAAAATACTGGCCAAAATCCTAGCCAAAAGGCTAGAAGACTGTGTACCTGAGGTGGTCACAGAGGACCAGACGGGCTTCGTCAAAGGTAGACAGCTTACCGCGAACATCAGGCGCCTGCTGAACGTGATAATGACCCCCTCCGGGGAGAGAACACAAGAGGTGATCATCTCCATGGACGCAGAAAAGGCCTTCGACAGAGTCGAATGGAAATACCTCATAGAGGTACTGGAGCGGTTCGGGCTTGGAACAGGGTTCACCGCTTGGGTAAAGCTCCTATACAACGCTCCCATGGCGAGTGTACGGACCAACAATACCAACTCCCAATACTTCCAGCTGCACAGGGGCACTAGACAAGGATGCCCACTGTCCCCGCTGCTGTTCGCACTAGCAATCGAACCGCTAGCAATCGCGCTCAGGGCAGCATAAAATTGGAGGGGGATCCGAAGGGGAGGTAGAGAGCACAGAGTCTCACTCTATGCGGATGATCTGCTCCTCTATATCTCGGACCCACAAAGCAGCATGGACGGAATCATAGCGCTCCTGAAAGAGTTTGGAGCCTTCTCGGGCTACAAACTCAACATGAGCAAAAGTGAGATCTTCCCAGTACACCCGCAAGGGGGGGGGGGGGGGGGGCAGCACTAAAGGGGCTGCCGTTCAAACAAGCCCGAAATAAATTCCGCTACCTGGGGATCCAAATAGCCCATGACTGGAAAGGGATCCACAAATGGAACCTCACCAGCCTGACGGAGGAAGTTAAAAAGGACCTGCAAAGATGGAACACACTCCCGCTCTCCCTCGCGGGGAGAGTCCAGACGATCAAAATGAACGTACTGCCCAGGTTCCTTTTCCTGTTTAGATCCATTCCGATCTACATCCCCAAGGCCTTTTTCAAAGCGCTGGACAAACATATCATGGCGTTCGTATGGGGGGGTAAAAATGCTAGGATCCCAAAGAAAGTCATACAAAAAACAAAATCCAGGGGGGGGCTAGCCCTCCCGAATCTACAATTCTACCACTGGGCGGCAACAGCCGAGCGAGTAAGGGGATGGATCCAGGAGCCAGAAGCCGAGTGGGTGCGTGCGGAGGAGGCCTCCTGCATGGGAACCTCCCTCCGGGCCCTCGCCACGGCAGCACTCCCATCCCCACCCAAAAAACACTCCACCAGCCCAGTGGTGACAGCCACCCTACAATCCTGGAACCAACTGCGGCAGCAATTTGGCCTGTACAAAATGTCGGACAAGGCTCCCATCTGCAACAACCATAGGTTCAAACCAGCACTGACTGACGCCACCTTCAAAAGGTGGAGGCAGGACGGGGGGACACTGACAGTCAGGGACCTATACACGGACGACAGGATCGCAACACTGGACGAACTGACAGAGAAATTTCAGCTAGCTGGGGGGAACGAGCTACGGTACCTGCAGCTCAAAAACTTCCTACGAAAGGAGACAAGGACGTACCCACAACCGCCACGACAGACACTACTGGAAGACCTACTGGACGCAAGTATCCTAGAGAAAGGGAACTGTAGTGACATGTATGACCGACTGGTAGATAGGGACGACACCGTACTGGACGCAACAAGAAGGAAATGGGAGGACGACCTGGGGATGGAGATAGGGTGGGGACTCTGGAGCGAAGCACTGCATAGGGTCAACTCCACCTCCACGTGCGCAAGGCTCAGCCTGACGCAACTAAAAGTGGTACATAGAGCCCACTTAACGAGAAACCGTATGAGTAGGTTCTTCCCGGAGGTGGAGGACAAATGTGAGCGGTGCCAAAGAGGCCCGGCCAACCACGCCCACATGTTCTGGTCTTGCCCCAGACTTGTGGAGTACTGGACAGCCTTCTTCGAGGCTATGTCCAAAGTGGTGGGGGTAAGGGTGGAGCCATGCCCGATAGTGGCGGTCTTCGGGGTTTCAGACCAGCCAGATCTATTCCTGGGGAGGAGGGCGGACGCCCTTGCCTTTGCCTCCCTGATTGTCCGCCGTAGAATCCTGTTTGGCTGGCGGTCAGCAGCACCACCCAGAGCTGCAGACTGGCTGTCCGACCTCTCGGAATCTCTCCAAATGGAGAAAATCAAATTCGCCATCCGAGGGTCGGACGACGGGTTCCACAGAACGTGGGAGCCATTCATGCAACTGTTCCGGGACCTGTTTGTGGCCAACGTACATGAGGAAGAATAGTCGGGTGGCCAAGAACCAGGGGAAAATGGATGGGAATCGGGGGAAGGTAGCCGGGGGGAGGGGGGGGGGGGGCTACGGGCTCGGTATGGGGGTTTGATGGCAAGCCAAGGCCCAAAACCAAACTATAAATAAATGCCTATAAACATGTGCCTCGGCCATATTGGGGAATGTAAAATATGTATGCTGGCTAAAGGGGGCGGCCACAATTATTGTTATGAAGATGCTTACCTGTAAATATTCATGTTAAATTTTTGTGTTTTCCTTTTTTTTTTCTCTCTCTCTAATAACTTGTAATTTGTCATATATAAAATATGAAAACTCAATAAAAAAACATTTATAAAAAAATCTTTGGACTGTGGGAGGAAACCGGAGCACCCGGAGGAAACCCACGCACACACTGGGAGGACGTGCAGACTCCGCACAGACAGTGACCCAGCCGGGAATCGAACCTGGGACCCTGGAGCTGTGAAGCATTTATGCTAACCACCATGCTACCGTGCTGCCTTAATACTTTTATACATTTGAACCTTGCTGTGTAGGAACTGGATTGGCACTGCCCAACTCCTTTCACAGAGGACTCTAACAACAACTTGCAACTTACAAAGCGCGTTTTAATAAAGCGACATGTCCCAAGGTAACTTACCAAAGGCAAGAGAGTAACCAGGCAAACCTATTGACTCCAACCCATGGAAGGAAAACTTGGTCAAAGAGGTAAGTTTTAAGCAGCAGCAGAAAGGAAGAAAAGGAGGTGGATAGGTGGAAAGTTTAAGGGAGGGAAATACAGAGCTTAGGGCCTAAGCAACTGAAGGTATGGGGTGAAGGAACCCAGAATGTAGAAGTGGCCACAATAGGAGAGGGGTGTGGGGCTGGTTACAAGAATAGGGTGGGGAGAGGCCACGGATGCATGTCTCACAATGAGAATTTTACTGTTGAGATATTGGGTAGATCAGGATCGAATATAGGTCAGCGACATGGCTGACGGGTGAATGGAACATAACATTCATCACATCAATTGAGAAAGGCACTACATAAAGTTGGAATTGAAGCCAAGTCCCAAAATGAAAGGCCGCTATTTAAGGGAACGCAGCAACCATTTTCTCATTTTTTAAACTTTGTTTTAGGTGTGAAACAACTTGGATTATAAAACAACTTTAGTGAAGTAAAATGCCCAAGGTACTTTGTGGGCGCATAATCTGATCAAATTTGTCACAAAGCCAAATAAGGAGATGTCAGGACAGGTGACCTTCGGTTTGGGTCAAGGAGGTAGTTCATTAAGGAGCATCCTAAAGGAGGAGAGGGAGATGGAGAGGTTTAGTGAGGGTTTTCCGAAACCCAGAGCCCAGGCAGCTGAAGGCACGGCTGCCAATGGTGCAGTGTAGGAAATCAGGAGTGTGTCAGCTCAGAGATCTTAGAGCTGGAGTGCGGGAGGAGGATTCAGAGGGGCCTGGGATCTGAAAATAAGGGCGAGAATTTTAAACGTGGGGTGGTGTCGGACTAGAAGCCGACGGGTGTAGGATGGGTTGGGGGGGGGGGGGGGGGGGAAGGACTTGGTGCGCGTTAGGAGATACACAGCAGAGTCTGGAATTAACAAAGGTAAAGGCGAGGGAGAAAATGGGTGATGCTTCAGACACAGTGATGGGAGAGTGGGAAGCTCAGCTCAACTCAGGGACTAGGAGAACTGCGAGGTCCAGACACAGATATTGACCAATGCGGGGAATGGAGGTGGTGACGAGGGAGCAGAGTGACAAAATGTAACATCAGAAGTTCAAAGGGCATGTCTCAAAACCTTTATATATAAATATTAACTTTTAGGAGGCTCCTGGCCCTGATAATCTGGTGTGGTTAATTATTTTTACTCACACTGAGCCCTGATATCCGTGACAATGATTAACTTGAAGACTGAAGATCATGCTGTCATCAGCAGCAGACGCTCCACCTATCAATTGTGTTATTCCTTGTATCTGAATAAAGCTCGGAGTCTCGCAGTTGCAGTATATGCTTTATTTTGAGTTTGTTCTCTCTCCAGTTCTTATACTATCTTACATCAGAGCTGCCTGTCTGTGTCCTGCTCACCAGCTACCGTCTTGTGACGTGTGTGCTGACTTCCTGTCTGTCTGTATTTATACCTCTCCCTTGCTCCCTCTAGTGATTGCTCAGTTGTATTGTATCCACATTGACCCCTTGTGTATATACACAGATATACAGATCACGGTGTATAGGGCAGCACAGTGGCATTGTGGATAGCACAATTGCTTCACAGTTCCAGGGTCCCAGGTTCGATTCCGGCTTGGGTCACTGTCTGTGCGGAATCTGCACATCCTCCCCGTGTGCGCGTGGGTTTCCTCCGGGTGCTCCGGTTTCCTCCCACAGTCCAAAGATGTGCAGGTTAGGTGGATTGGCCATGATAAATTGCCCTTAGTGTCACAAATTGCCCTTAGTGTTGGGTGGGGTTACTGGGTTATGGGGATAGGGTGGAGGTGTTGACCTTGGGTAGGGTGCTCTTTCCAAGAGCCGGTGCAGACTCGATGGGCCAAATGGCCTCCTTCTGCACTGTAAATTCTATATATCAATGACTTTCAACACTAAAAGCCTTATTCTTGGGTAATTATAAGTGAAAGCTTTCTCAGAGAGAGACCGGAGAACACCCAAAAGAAAAATGCTAAGGCACTAATGTTCATTGAGTAATTATAGCTGAATGGTGCCCTGTGTGATAGACCATTCATTTGAAAGAAGAAAGAGGTGAAGCGAGAGCAGCCGATACCTGGTCCCCTTGGCAACCGGGGCCTTGTGTGGAAGTGACTGTACTCTCATTGAGCAATGACTGACTTGCTGGAAAATCAGTAAGCTCTATTCGCTGCTCCTGCCTGTTAGGGTTGTTCACCATACAGGAATGCGACGGAGCCTCCAGCATTTGGAGATTAATCTCCCGGACGCCGCTTTGAGCAACTCGGGAGAAAAATCATACAGGCATTAACAATAATTGCTCATTTTCAACTCCACTGAACATTTTTGGTCGTTGAAATATTGGAAGGGGGTTTGGAAGGCTGTTCGACTCCGCTAGGCCCATGCCCATGCAGGCACATCAACTCTTGCAAATACATCCCAAAAGATGCAATTTCTGAGTAAAAATAAGGCCCCACTCATGGCCTCGTGACAGAACTCTCAAATCTCAGGACTTTATTCTTACATTTGCATAATTTCATGAAGCATCTGATCCGGCACATCTCTCATCACTGGTAAAGAAAGGGAGTAGGTGAATGGGGTCTCTCTCCTCGCTGTGCTCCCCCCCCCCCCACACACACACACACACACAAACCACGCTGCCAAGGAGGTAAGTCAAATAGAATTAAGAGTGAAGAGCCAACCAAGTGAAGAGATGCGCAATCAAACATGGCGGCTGTTTCTCTGCCAGCCTTGCTCCCTCACTGTCAGGATCGCATGTGGCTGATGGCGCTCGACTGATGCCTGTGTCAACCAAACAGTGATGATCGTCCAAAAGAAGGAGAGACCAGCTCCCGTGGGCTGTTTCAATTCCTCCCTCTCCACCCATTCATTTTTTTCCAATTAAGGGGCAATTTAGCACGGCCAATCCACCTACCCTGCACATCTTTGGGTTGTGGGGGCGAAACCCACGCAGACACGGGGAGAATGTGCAAACTCCACATGGACAGTGACCCAGAGCCGGGATCGACCTTGGGGCCGTGAGGCAGCAGTGCTAACCACTGCACCACACTGCTGCCTTTCACGTAGCAATTCTTTTTTTTAGAATTCTAATTTACCCAGTTTCAAGCTGAAAGACAATCCTTCCCAATTTATCTGGAATAGCAATTCCAAAAATCCAGACTACGTAATCTCATTCCTGACAAAACTGTGGCCAGCAACTCAAATGCTCGCAATTCTTAAAGGGACAGTGCACCGCCATGTGGTGAAGTGGGATCACAAAGCAGTTTTGTTAAGGCATTAAAGTGTTCCGAAAAGGGCTTTTTAAAAGTTATTTGATGGGATGTGGGCGTCGATGGCAAGATCAGCGTTTGTTGCCCATCCCTAATTGCCCATGAACTGAATGGCTGGCTGGGTCTTTTCTGAGGGCAGTTAAGAAGGAACCACATTGCTGTGGATCTGGAGTCACATGTAGATCAGACCAGGTAAGGATGGCAGATTTCCTTCCTGATTTTGAAACCAATTCTCATGATTCTTTTTTCAAAATAAATTTAGAGTACCCAATTATTTTTTCTCCAATTAAGGGGCAATTTAGTGTGGCCAATATACCTAGCCTGCACATCTTTGGGTTGTGGGGGTGAAACCTACGCCGACATGGGGAGAATATGTAAACTCCACACAGACAGTGACCCAGGGCCAGGAATTCGAACCCGGGTCCTCAGCACCGCAGTCCCAGTGCTAACCACTGCGCCACATGCCGCCCCTATTTCTCATGATTCTTAAGATTTACCTCTTGATTAATGAGGTGGTGGAGTTGAAATCAATGCCAATGAAAATGGTACCTTCAGGAATATGTTCAACCCATATCTGGCGGCGGCCATGGTGTGAGTGGGTAAAAAGAGGTCTTTCCCACGCCTTCAAGAGGAGCTCCTGCTTAATTGCTTAGGAAAGAGCTCTTGTTACCCAAAATTGGATGCAACTGGGACAGAAAAGTGTAGCTGAAGGTCGGAGGAGTAGTTCCACCGGGAGCGGTATGTCCGCTGGTTACCAAACCCGTCAGAAGAAGGTGAAAGACCTGGCCAAGGAATTGGAAAAGACCTGTGGTGCAGCAGTCAGTGGAAGGATGGCAGAGGTGGAAGGGCTGGTGCATGTAGCAAAGTCCCATATGGATCAGTCGATGGCCTTCATCAAGGAAGAGTTCCGCCAGCAGAGGAAGGAGATGCAGGAGGATTGATCGAAGACCATCGAAGGGGCGGTGGCAACCCCGAAGGGCTCGATGGAGAGGGTGGAGAAATGTCTGGAGGCTCAGGGGTCACAGATCCAAGAGATTGAGAGGGTGGTGTCGGACCACAGTGATCGGGTGGTGGCACTGGTGGCGGAGGTGGGGCTCTTAGGAGACCTTTGCAAGACATTGAGAGCAAAGGTGGAAGGAGCAGGAAAATAGATTGAGAAGGCAGAATCTGCGGATAGTGGGCCTGCCTGAAGGAGTGGAAGATGTGAGTGCCATGAGGTAGGTTTTGAGAATGCTGGTGGGGCTGGTGGTGGAGGGTGAGCTAGATAAGACCCCTGAGGTGGGCAGAAGCCACGGGCGGTGATCGTGAGGCTCCATAAATTTGTGGAGAAAGAGAAGGGGCGCGATTCTCCGCAAATGCGGAGAGTCGTAAAGGCTGCCGTGAAACTGGCCATGTTTCACGGCAGCCTCCGCGCCCCCTCCCGGGACCCAATTCTCCCCCCCCCGGTCGGGGCTAGCAGCGCGGCCCCGTGAAGAACGGCATCGCGGGCTTAGCGACCGTCGCTAAGCCCGCGCGCCAAGCGTCACGGCGGCTGACGCGCATGATGACGTCAGCCGTGCATGCGTGGGTTGGACGTCTCCAACCCGCGCATGCGCGGATGACGTCATCACGCATATGCGTCAAACCCGCGCATGCGCGGGCCGTCATGCCCCTCAGCCGCCCCGCGGACTGATCCTGCGGGGTGGCGGAGGAATAAAGAGTGCGCGGGTATCGGACCCGCTGCCCACGATCGGTGCCCACCGATCGCGGGCCCATGCCACCCTTGGCACGGCCATGGTGCGGCCGTGCCAATCGGTGCCATGGTTGTCCGGGACGGCACTTTGCGGCCGTTTTCATGAACGGTGAGAGCAGGTGTGTTTGCGTTCGTGAAAACGGCCGTAAAGGCCTGGGAACATCGGCCCATCGGCCTGGGGAGAATCGCTGTTCGCCGTAAAAAACGGCGAGCAGCGATTCGTGTCGTGGGGCGGCCGTGGGGGGGGAGAATAGCGGGAGGTCGGGAAAAATGTCGGGAAGGCCCTCCCGCTATTCTCCGACCCATCGTGGGCAGCGGAGAATCGCGCCCAAGATTCTGCAGTGGGAAACTGAGGTGCAGGCACTTTGAAGTAATTGTGAATACGGGTAGAGTGGGGGTTGGAGGGAGTGGGGGGGTTTTCCTTTCCTCAGATGTGGAGGGATTTTTCATTTTTTTTGCTGTTGTATTGATAAAGTGTAGCAGGGTGAAAGGTTTGTAAGGAGGCGGCTGTCCCATCCCCCTCCTGTTGCCTGGGGCTGTGTGGTTTTTTTAATGTTTGTTTGTTCTTGGGGAAGGTGACCTATGGTTCGAGATGAGTCTTTGCTTGGGAGGGGGAGGTCAGCAGGGAGCCTTCTTCACAGAACAGAGGTGAGGGCGGGGGAGGGGTGGGGGGAGTAGGGGAAGCCTTTGGGCAGGAGTTGCCACGCTGGGAGGCAATACTGGTCAACGGAGGTGAGGTGGGGGAAAAGGCCGGGAGAGGTGGCCGCGGGGGGGGGGGGGGGGGGGGGGGGGGGGGGGAGGAGGCGGATGATGCGACTAGGCGAGGTTGGAGAGGAAACATGGTCGGGGAGGAGAACGGGGCCATTTTGGGTGGACCAGGTATAGGGTGAAATTAATTGGAGTGGAGCCAAAAAGGGAGGATGGCGGATGGTAGAGGGGAATGGAGACATAAGCCCCCGGTAAGGCTGATAATGTGGAAGGTGCGAGGGCCTCAGTGGACTGGTGAAAATATCTCAGGTCTTTGCGCACCTTTGGAGCTTGAAAGCGGAGGTGGTCTTTCTGCAGGAGACACACCTCGGTCTGAAGGATCAGGTTAGGCTGAGGAAGGGATGGGTGGGACAGGTTTGACACTCGCGGTCTGATTCAAAGACGCAGGGAGTGGCAATTTAAAAAAAAAATTTAGAGGAACCAATTCATTTTTTCCAATTAAGGGGCAATTTAGCGTGGCCAATCCACCTACCCTGCACATCTTTGGTTGTGGGGGCGAAACCCACACAAACACGGGGAGAATGTGAAAACTTCACGTGGAGAGTGACCCAGAGCCGGGATCGAACCTGGGACCTTGACGCCGTGAGGCAGCAGGGCTACTCACTGCGCCACCGTGCTGCCCGTTCGCGACTGTGTTTGAGGAGTTGTTCACCGTGGGGGTGAGCTGGGGGGAGGAGGAAGGGGAGGGTGAAAAGGGGGAAAAAATTTATGTGTTGTAACTTTTCATTTACGTTTGGAATAAAATACAGGAAAAAAACGGAATATGTCCAAATGGAATTGGCAACCCAACTGCCTTTGGACCACTGCTCATTAACACTGATTAAACTTCCTGAGTAGAGGCTCAGGAAATTTAATCAGTGTTAAGGAGATGACTCCAAATTGTCAGGAAGATGCACACAGCATATGAGTCGGAAAAACAAAGTAATGGATGGGGTACTGAAATAGTACTTAAAAGTTAGATTCATCACAAAATTGGAATCAGAGTACTACTATACCCAACCCCCCCCCCCCCCCCCCCCCAATGCCCTCCCCGGAAACAGGCTCTGGCACACATACACCAGTACCTGTTAGACAAGTAAAAGACGTACCAATCTCTTGAACTGTGTGAGGTGCAATCTGCATCAACATGGAGGAAAATCACACATCAGAGCAAGGTCTGACAACCAGCAATGCGATAATTGTAGGGCGTCACGGCAGCACAGTGGTTAGCACTGTTGCTTCAACGTGCCAGAGTCCCGGGTGCGATTCCTGTGTGGAGTCTTCACGTTCTCCCCGTGTCTGCGTGGGTTTCCTCCCACAAGACCCAAGAGACAAGCTTGTTAGGCGAACTGGACATTCTGAATTCTCCCTCTGAGAACCCGAACAGGAGCTGGAGTGTGGCGACTAGGGGATTTTCACAGTGACTTCATTGCGGTTAATGTGAGCTTACTTGTGACAACAATAAAGATTACTCTTAAGTGATGCTGGGGGGTGAATATTGGCCAGGGGGACAGCACGCCCCAAGATCTGGAATTATTCTGTTTGATTTTCAAAGGTTTCCTAGTCCCTTGCTGATGTCTTGCAATGATACTGAAGGGATGTCAGGATTAGTGCTGCCACTTTCCCAGGCTGGGTTTTTGAATCCCAAATAATGCTTTTGGCGCACAGGTGGAGGCCCACAACACTCCAGTGCCGTGTTAGGTTGTACCGCACTGGAAAGGTACTGTCTTTTGGAAGTCATTAAACCAGGGCTCTTTCTCCCAGCAGCTCCCTGCTTGGCACCATTTAAAAAGGAGGAGCTTCTCCTGTCGTCTTGGCAACATTCCTCCCTCAGCCAATAACTAGTGACGTATCTTTGCTGGCCACTTCAGGGGTATGACTACTTCAGGATGGTTGACAATTAAGACCACCACACTTTAAAAATTAGTTCTTGAGATGTGGGTGTCAGCGATTAGACCAGCATTTATTGCCCGTTCCTAGTTGCCCTTGAGAAGGTGGTGGTGAGTTGCCTTCTTGAACCGTCGCAGTCCCTGTGATGTAGGTACACCCACAGTGCTGTGAGGGAGGGAGTTCCAGAATTTTGGACCCGCGACGGTGAAGGAATGGCTGATATATTTCCAAGTCAAGATGGTGTGGAACTTGGAGGCAAACTTCCAGGTGATGGCTTTACCATGTGTCTGCTGCCCTTGTCCTTCGAGATCAGTGTTTTTCAAATTTCTTTTCCGGACCAGCTAGCCGACCTCCAGGACCCACGCCAGCCGACGTTCGCGACCCATGCTGGCCGACCTTCGCGACCCACGCCGGCCGAACTTCATGACTCATGCCTGCTGACCATTGCGGCCCATGACAGCCAACCTTCGCGACCCAGCATTTTTACTTGCCTTTAATGCGACAGGTGAGCCTGCTTGGTCCTCACAATCTCACTTTCTTTGTTATTCAATGTTACATTTCTGTATGGGCTGCTCATCAGAGGACCTGGAGCTCACACCTGCACTGCTCTGTGAACTCTCCTGCGAAGCTCTCCAGCAGATTCAGTTGTGAGATCCTGGCCTGTTTGTGTCTCTAGCCCTCTCTTCCTTAGTCCAAAAAGATCCATCTTCAGATCTTCACAGAGTCCTGTTGATTGCTTGCTGACAGCTACAAAACAGAGGAAGTTCTCCTCAGTAATTTCGCGCCCAGAGTTTGTGACGCCGGTGTACCAGACTCGTGACCTGCTCTCTACCCCCGATTCTGGCGGGCACACAAATCGATTTTTAAAAAAATCTGCTCCTGGGACAGTGGCGTACGGAGGAGGCGGTCTGCCCAGCTGGGGCCCGGGCCTGCACACTGCTACATCCGGCTAAGGGTGCACGCATGCATGGGAGGGCTGGCATTCTTGAAAGTGACCATCTTCCAGTGATCGGAATGCTGCGACCGATCGCTCCGCGACCCTCCCGACCCACCCACCCCCGGGTCCACCCACCGGTCGCAACCCTGAGTTTGGAAATGACTGTTCTAGATGGTAGTGGTCGCGGGTTTGGAAGGTGCCATTGAAGGAGCGCGGCTTGGCCAGTTGCTACTGTGCATCTCGCGGGTGGCGATTGTAGCTGCCGATTCTGTGAAGTGTTTTTCAAATGTTTGACTGTGAGGAGCTGTTCCATGAATACAAATATTGTTCATTGATTCACTCGCCATGGCAATTGTGCCTTGCAGTGTTTCCAGTTGCTGTCTCTGACTTCATTCCCTCATGTTGTCAGCAATGGGATATTTGGTAAACTTTCAGATTCAAATGCACTGCACCTAACAACAAGACTGTTCAGCACGAGATATACCGGCTATTTTAACACTATTAACTGATACCTTCAAGGAATGAATAAGTGATAGCATCAACAATCTCATTAGGCAGGGGCAGGAACCCAATTAGGAAGAATATAATGAGCCAACAGGAAACAGCATAAGATGCCACCAGCAGAGCAGAGAAAGCTACCGAGAGGTGGACTAAGGAGGTGAAACAACATGAAAACATAACACTTCATTAAAAATGTTGCTCAGTGAACGCTGTCCCAGGCAGCTCAACAGTTCCAAGAGAAGAACAAGGCCATGAAGATAATGACGAAGATCAGAGGCAGGCAGAATCACCTCAAGAGTCTAGCAAGCATCAAGTAGCTGCCCTGATACCGTGAGACAAATCACAGGCCCAGACAAGTACTGCTCGTTTCTGGGGGTTTACAGCGTCAGGAAGATGCTGTGTCAATAAAATCAAACTGGTATTTGAAGGGGAAACAACAAAGGGAAAGAATTTCCAACAACCTTTGAGTGAAACAAAATGAAATGCTCAGCCTTATCAGGAAGGTACATCATTAAACTGCCTGTTCAGAGAAATAACCAAAGCAAGCCACACATATAAGTGTTTATGTCATGTCAATTACGTTGCTACGGTTAAGAGCAACAGGAGATGGGTATTAATTATCTTTGAGCCCATATAAACAGGGGATAGCTGGGACACCGGGCTGAGAGATATGAGACTTTGTCAATAAAGAAAAGATCCGTGTCCTGGTTTCAAAAACTGGCCGAGATCCTGTTAACAATAAGGTACTTAGACCCATGGAATCTTACAGCCCAGAGGAGACCATTCGGCCCATCGAGCCTGTGTACACTGATTGTAAAGACTGGCAAATAGCCAGCTCCCTCTCTCCAAGGCGCTGGTTTAGCACACTGGGCTAAATCACTGGCTTTTAAAGCAGACCAAGGCAGGCCAGCAGCGCGGTTCCATTCCTGTACCAGCCTCCCCGAACAGGCGCCGGAATGTGGTGACTAGGGGCTTTTCACAGTAACTTCAATGAAGCGTACTTGTGACAATAAGCGATTTTCATTTCATTTCATTTCATTTCCTTTCTGAGAACCACAGAATCCCGACAGTGCAGAAGGAGGCCATTCGGCCCATCAAGTCTACACCGACCCTCTGTAAGAGCACTCCACCCACCCATGACCACTTCCTCACCCCATCCCAATAACCCATTCATCTAACCTACACATCTCTGGACATTAAGGGGCAATTTTAGCATGGCCAATCCACCTACCCTGCACATCTTTGGACTGTGGGAGGAAACCGGAGTACCCGGAGGAAACCCACGCAGACACGGGGAGAACGTGCAAACTCCACACAGACTGTCGCCCAAGGCTGGAATTGAACCCAGCTCTCTGGTGCTGCTGTGAGGCTGCGATGCTAACCACTGCACCACCATGCTTCCCCATATGTGGCTCAAAGATTGGTATGGGAGAAATGGATTTGAATTCATGGGACATTGGCACCAGTACTGGGGAAGAGGGGACCTATTCCGATGGGACAGTCTTTATCTAAGTCCTGGCAAATTGCATAACTAGGGCCATAGATAGGGCTTTAAACCAAATGGGGGGGGACAAATATGAGAAGGGGGTCCGGTCAATGCAGGACGGGCGTGTTGTACCTAAATTCACACAGTATACGGAAATAGGTAAATGAGTTTGTTACGCACATTGAAATTGGCCGGTACAACATTGTGGGCATCACAGAGACGTGGCTGCAAGGGGATCAGGGCTGGGATATAAATATCCAAGCGTATGTGTCCTATTGAAAGGACAGGCAGATGGGCAAAGGGGGTGGGGTTGCCCGTTAGTAAGGAATGACATTAAATCGATAGCAAGGAGCAATATAGGATCAGAAGGCATAAAATCTCTGCGGGTAGAGTTGAGGAATTGCAAAGGAAAAAATACCCTGATGGGAGTTATGTACAGGGCCCCTAGCAGTAGTCAGGATGTGGGGCAGAAAATAAATCAGGAGATCGAAAAGGCATATAAGGCAATATTACAATAATCATGGGGGGCTTCAATATGCTGGTGGGCTCCTTGTGACAGAGCCTACTAGGGAACAGGCAATTCTGGATTTAGTGATGTGTAATGAGGCAGACTTGATTAGGGAACTTAAGGTGAAGGAACCCTTGGGGAGCAGTGACCACAATATGATAGAATTTACCCTGCAGTTTGAGAGGGAGAAGCTGGAATAAGATGTAACGGTATTACAATTAAATAAGGTTAACTACAAAAACATGAGGGAGGAGCTGACCAGAGCTGATTGGACAGGGAGCCTAGCAGGGAAGACAGTGGAACAGCGATGGCAGGAGGAGGTAACATGCTGAGGGGAGGAAGAAGCATCCATGGCTGATGAGGTATGTCAAGGACAGCATAAAAGCAAAAGAAAAAGCATACAAGATGGCGAAGATTAGTGGGAAGCCAGAGGATTGCGAAGCCTTTAAAAGCGAGCAGAGGACAACTGAAAAAGCAATAAGAGGGGAAAAGATGAAGTATGAGTGTAAGCTAGCTGGTAATATAAAAGAAGATAGCAAGAGTTTTTTGGACCACTGGAAAATGTGGCCGGAGAAGTAAAAATAGGAAACAAAGAAATGACAGAGGAACTGAATAGTTACTTTGCATCAGTCTTCACAGTGGAAGACACCGGTGGGGATACCAGAACTTTAGGAGAATCAGGAGGCAGAGGTAAGTGCAGTGGCCATCACTAAGGAGAAGGTTCTGGGGAACTGAAATGTCTGAAGGTGGATAAATACCTGGCCCGGATGCACTATACCCCAGGTATAAGGTATCTAAAGGAGATAGCTGAGGAAATTGTGGAGGCATTGGTGGTGATCATTCAGGAATCACTGGAGGCAATGAGGGGCCCAGAGAACTGGAAAATGGCTAATGTAACACCCATATTTAAGAAGGGAGGGAGGCAGAAGATGGGAAATTATAGGCCGGTTAACCTGACTTTGGTCATTGGTAAGATTTTAGAGTCCATTATTAAAGATGAGATTGCTGAGTACTTGGAAATGCATGATAAAATAGGACTGAGTCAGCATGGCTTCGTCAAGGGGAGGTCATGTCTGAAAAATATGTTAGAATTCTTGAGGAGGTAACTAGGAAGTTAGACAGAGGAGAACCAGTGAACATTATCTATTTAGATTTCCTGAAGGCCTTTGACAAGGTGCCGCATAGGAGACTGTTAAATAAGTTAAGAGCCCATGGTGTTGAAGGTAATATACTGGCATGGATAGAGGATTGGCTGACTGGCAGAAGGCAGAGAGTGGGGATAAATGGATCTTTTTCAGAATGGCAGTTGGTGGCTGGTGGTGTACCTCAGGTGTCGGTGTTGGGACCACAACTTTTCACAATATACATTAACGATCTGGAAGAAGGAACTGAGGCACTGTTGCTAAGTTTGCAGACGGCAGGCAGCACGGTGGCACAGTAGTTAGCATTGTTGCCTACGGCGCTGAGGACCCGGGTTCGAATCCCAGCCCTGGATCACTGTCCATGTGGAGTTTGCACATTCTCCCCATGTCTGTGTGGGTTTCGCCCCCACAACCCAAAAGATGTGCAGGATATGTGGATTGGCCAATCTAAATTGCCCCTTAATTGGAAAAAATAATTGGGTACTCTAAATTTTTTTAAAAAGTAGAAAAAAAAGGTTTGCAGACGGTACAAAGACATGCAGAGGGGCAGGTACTGTTGTGGAAGCAGGCGGTCTGCAGAAAGATTTGGACAGGCTAGGAGAGTGGGCAAAGAAGCGGCAGATAGAATACAGGCAGATGTGAGGTTACGCACATTGGTAGAAAGAATAGAGCCTGAGAAGTGACGTGAAGAGGATGGTGAATCTGTGGAACCCTTTGCCACAGAAGGCTGTGGAGGCCAAATCGCTGAGAGTCTTTAAGACAGATAGATAGGTTCTTGATTAATAAGGGGATCAGGGGTTATGAGGAGAAGGCAGGAGAATGGGAATGAGGAACATATCAACCATGATTGAATGGCGCAGCAGACTTGATGGACCGAATGGCCTAATTCCTATGGTTTTATAGCAGAATGATCTGCCATTAATATGCTGACAACTTCACAGCCATAAAATGCAGCTCCAATGACAAGTGAAGTCTGTCTATTTTCTAAAGGAAATGCAGATTCACAAGGAATATCAGCAGTATTAGGCCATACAGGCCTCCCGAGCCTGCTCTGCCATTTAACTGTGACCTTCCTGACTGAACCACATTTCCCTCAATTCCCTGAAGAGTCCAAAAATCTAGGGGCAGCACGGTGGTGCAGTGGTTAGCATTGCTGCCTCATGACACCAAGGTCCCGGGTTCGATCCCGGCTCTGGGTCACTGTCCGAGTTTGCACATTCTTCCCGTGTTTGCTTGGGTCTCACCCCCACAACCCAAAGATGTGCAGGCTAGGTGGATTGAACACGATAAATTGTCCCTAAATTGGAAAAAAATGAATCGGGTTCACTAAATTTATGAAAAAAAAAGTCGAAAAATCTATCAATTTATCTATTGAATATATGGCTGAGTATCCACACCTCTCTGGAGCAGTGAATTCAGAAGACTAATGACCGTCTGAGTGAAGAAATATCTCCTCTCAGCCGAAAATGGTGCCCCCCACCTCCCCCGCCCCCCCCATCCTGAGGCTAAGGGCATGATATTGCCACCCTGTTGTACCTGGTGGCGATCCCGTTACGCCTGGAGCATCGCGGGAAATATCCAAATCAGGCTTCGCGCCAGGCGCATAACCGCGCGTGAGTCACCTGACCCGTGGTGCCCGTCGCAATCTGGATCACGCCCTCATTGGGCGAAAGGTGAAAGGGATGCATACCAACAACACAAACTCTGTCATTACTGAAGGGACATTGAGTATGAAAGGCAAAACGCAAGGTCTACAAATTAGGAGCAGGAGTGGGCCACCCGGTCCCCAAAGTCTGCTCCACCATTCAATAAGATCATGGCTGATTTGATTAACGTTAACCCCACATTCCTGCTTCACCCCCGATAACCTTCCACCTCCTAAGTGCAGCATGTGGCGCAGTGTTTAGCACTGGGGCTACGGCGCTGAGGACACCGGTTCGAATCCTGGCTCTGGGTCACTGTCCGTGTGGAGTTTGCACATTCTTCCCATGTCTGCGTGGGCCTCCCCCCCCCCCAAAAATGTGCAGGTTAGGTGGATTGGCCACGCTAAATTGCCCCTTAATTGAAAAAAAATAATTGGGTACTCTAAACTTATAAAAAAAACAAAAAAAACCTTTCACATCCTTGTTAATCAAGAATTTATCTAGCTCTCCCATAAAAATATTCAAAGACTCCGCTTCCACTGCCTTTTGAGGAAGAGTTCCAGAGACTGTTGTTGCACAAAACACAGGATCATGATCATTTCATTGCATAGCTCACCGGGAAGCACTCTGCACCGAAATGGCCTCCTCCAGAGTTCATGACATTGCTTAGAAATCCATAAATGTGTCTCCGTCTAGTTTTTAATTCTTACTGGAATTTGAGTAAGTGCATTGCAGCTCTTAAGATATTGTGTTTTTGATCATTTTAAAAATGGCTCTTCCTGATATTAAGGTTGATTATTATGGAATTTTTTAAGGGGTTTGACAGGATAGATCCTGGGAAGATGTTTCCCTTGATTGGGGGCCAATCACTTCTAAGGGCCAGATTCAGATTACTTGGTGAGGAGATATTCCTTCTTCGTACTCCAACGGCTATTAGTACTCCAAAGTACTATTTTTAATACCGTCCCTTACCATATTAGAGGGGCTGGTTTAGCTCACTTGGCTAAATCGCTGGCTTTTCAAGCAGGCCAGCAGCACGGTTCGATTCCCATACCAGCCTCCCCGGACAGGCGAATGTGGCGACTAGGGACTTTTCAGGGGCCTCACGGTAGCATGGTGGTTAGCATCAATGCTTCACAGCTCCAGGGTCCCAGGTTCGATTCTCGGCTGGGTCACTGTCTGTGTGGAGTCTGCACGTCCTCCCCGTGTGTGCGTGGGTTTCCTCCGGGTGCTCCGGTTTCCTCCCACAGTCCAAAGATGTGCGGGTCAGGTGGATTGGCCATGCTAAATTGCCCGTAGTGTAAGGTTAATGGGGGGATTGTTGGGTTATGGGTATAAGTAGGGTGATCATTGTTCGGCACAACATCGAGGGCCGAAGGGCCTGTTCTGTGCTGTACTGTTCTATGTTCTATATCATGTATTTTACATCATAGGAATACAAGAAGAACATAGGAATGGGAGTAGGCCATTCAGCCCATCGAGCCTGCTCTGCCATTCAGTACAATCATGGCTGATTGGGCATTTCAATGCCTTTTACACCACTATCCCCATAATCCGTAACATTATTGTTCATCAGAAATCTCTCAATCTCTGCTTTAACCATCAATGATGGTGCTTCCACCAGCCCAGCACGAGAAAGTGACTGCAACAGGTATTCCTGAACCAGGCTTCACACAACAATGATGAAGGGCAACCAGGTTGCCAAACCTCCAGGACTTGCCCTGGAGTCTCCAGGAATTGGAGATTAATGTCCTGGCAAGGAAAAAAGAGCCATTAAAAACAATATTTTAAAATGTTATTTGAATGCCTTTCTTTATTAATTATAAAGATATTGGAAAATGAGAAAAGAAAAGTTGTGTGACGCACTCGGTACTGGTGATAAGAGGTCTTGGGATGGAACTTCCAGGAATACATCCATCCAAACATTGGCAACTGACCCCAAAAGGTGTCCCTCATCAACGCAGATTGCCGTAGGGTCCTGCCAACGGGTCCCTATTTCCCACACTCACTTCCCAAATAATCCTCGTCCTTCTTTGGTTTTCCAAAGACAGAACCCTCGGCATGCCGTCAATTCCCATTGTGTGCCACGGGCTAGACTGGATTTAGGGTCGCCTGAGCTCACTTGTACTGGAACAAAACTCTTAACACTCTGCCAAAGTCAGTAAACAGTTGTGACGTGAGCCATGGCCATTGGCATTTTGAAGCTCGTAATAATTCTGTGGCTCCTTTCTCACACTTTAGTCACACAATGCCTTTTGGCTGAGCCAGTCTGCCTTGTTATTGCCTCAGTAAAACCATGTCAGTTATCAGCAAAGAGATGTGAATTATTTTTGGTTCAGTGAGCCAGGTGGCCGGTGGGGAGGGGGACAATTTCCGTCGCCTCTTCGTCTCCTTAGCTGCCGTGTGCTATTTGTATAGTGGCCAGCAAAGAACTGGCAGAAGGCACAAAGCAATTCGAGACAAGGCCTGAGAGTCAGCGCTGGGACTGTGACTCACAGACTCCCAGTGGGGAACAAAGAAACATGGACGTGGAATCACTGTTCAGTGCGTTATTGTGCTGAATACGCTCAGGGCTGCGTGAGATAAGGTTTTCCGTCGGCAAGGGAGTCAATATGGGAGGGCAGACAGGAAGGTGGGAGCCGAGATCACAATCAAATCAGCCATGATCTTATGCCTGAGGGGCTGAATGGCTCACTCCTGCTTTGTGTTCTTGTACAGCTTGGTGAGGAGCAAGCCTCAGGGGCAACAGAGGCTCATTGGAACTGCCCCACCTACTCTCTCTCACCCCCCCACCCCCCAAATCCCTGTTGTTCCCGTCTGCTGTACATTGAGGCAAAAGGAAACGTTTTATTACCTGACGGAGCCACTGTGTGGCAGCATTGTTCTGGAGATTTCAAGGGAGCTGTAGAGCAAACCAATCTCTCTATCGCTGACTCGCGTTGGGAGTTTTTACCTGCAGTGCAGTGGTAATCGAGCACCTTGTGCTTCCAGCGAGATTCTAAAACACTCAGGGTGATAAAGCCACCTCCTTGCTGAATCTGAATTGTAATTAAAACAGCACGAGTGCTCTGAACCCTGACAGGAACAGCATTCCCTCAAACACAAAATCCTACAGCAAACCAATACTTCTGAAAGACCGTGCCCCTGCGTAATAATTAAAAGTTTTACTGGCTTTACTATGATATTTTTCATGGATGTCTATTCCCCACTTGGTGTATGTGCAGAAAATAGACCAGGATCCTCTTTGCTGGTGCTGCTCAAATCTCATTGTAATTGATCAACTCAAAAAGCACAACATCCGGAGGCTGCACCTTCCGGAATGCTGCCACGAATGGATGGCATGCCACTATTGAATGTTGTGGGCAGAAATTCCTGTTTTTTAAAAAACAATTTTAGAGTACCCAATTAGGTTTTTTTTTCAATTAAGGGGCAATTTAGCGTGGCCAATCCACCTAGCCCTGCACATCTTTGGGTTGTGGGGGTGAAACCCACGCAAACACGGGGAGAATGTGCAAAGACAGTGACCCAGAGCCGGGATTCGAACCCGTGTCCTCGGTGCCGTGAGGCATCAGTGCTATCCACTGCGCCACCGTGCTGCCCCCAATCCACCTAACCTGCACATCTTTGGGTTGTGGGGATGCGACCCACACAGACACGGGGAGAATGTGCAAACTCCACACGGGCAGTGACCCAGGGCCGGGATCGAACCCGGGTCCTCAGCGCTGTCAGGCAGCAGTGCTAAACACTGCGCCACCGTGCCGCCTGTGTATTCCTGTACTTGGAAGCATGTGTGTCTGCCTATGGTATACCATGGTTAGGATCTGCAGGGCTCACTGAGGAGTGACGGGCCAGATCCATGCTGGATTCGGTCAGCATCATCCAACAGTGATTGGCCTTGTGAAATGCTGGAACTTGGCATGTATGGATATCAGTGAAAGACACCGAGCGAAGCTCCTTCTGTTCCACTGCAACAAGCGACCTTAACCCTGATATCAGAACAGCGCCCCTCAATGCACCAGGGTGACATTTTCGACTCACCCGAGCCATCCTCTCTGAACCACATTCCCAATTGGGACTACAGTACATGCAGCAGGGAAGAGACTTCCAACACTTCAGTATGCAGCATGGTTCGATTCCCGTACCAGCCTTCCCGGACAGGCGCCGGAATGTGGCGACTAGGGGCTTTTCACAGTAACTTCATTGAAGCCTACTCGTGACAATAAGCGATTTTCATTTCATTTTCATTGGTTGGATTTGAGATGACCCCACTGAAACATTGAATTTTGTTGTTATTTGTTTGTTGTGGAACTGAGGGACGTGGCAGAGTGGACTAGGCCTCTCCAGCAGGCATGGCACCAATTCCCATACACCTCAAGCACATTGCTGACAAAATATCTGTTGGTCCCCTCTTGATCCGGCACTATCATCCACACCTACCGCCTCTCCTTCTATCTGTACCAAACATCCCTGCCTTATTTCCTCTGGCCTGAAAGTTGATTTTGATTGATAACTCATTTATAAAGTCAAGGTGGCTGCACAGCAAAAAGGAGATTTAATTAGTTCCAAAGCCTTTGTTCTTTATTGCTGGCACACAACGTCAAACTTTATAGATCCAAAAATATCATCAGATCAACTTTGAGACTACAATCACAGAAGGTTTATGCGCTCGAAAATGGTTCAATTTATCTCTGTCAGTCACCGTTCCCCTTCATTCCAGCTGGATGTACTCCAAGTGAACAACAAACTGCTTTACAGTCCAATTGCGTCCCTTGACATATTCTGAGACGTTTAGTTATCTCCTCGTCTCCATGCATGCTCTGCAGTTCTGCCCCGTTACACAGACTGCGACGAGTGATGCCGTAACAATGGGCATTAGGTACTTAGATCCGCCTCACCGGGGTCAGTCCACAATTAGAACCAATTACAGACAACTTTCTTTTCCACAAAGTAAAATAGTGAACTGACTGCGAGACTGCCAGCATTCAATCAGAGTCAGTAAGAACAACTGGTTTGAGGAAAGGCTACTCGATCCATCCCTGCTCATCCTGGCTCCACATCAAGGTAAGTGAAAAATAAAGGGAAGTACCTTTTTATTCCCCTGCCCGCCACATTCCCTTTAAAGACAGTTCACTGGAGAACTGGAATAATTAAAAAAAAAAAATTTAGAGTACCCAATTCATTTTTTCCAATTAAGGGGCAGTTTAGCGTGGCCAATCCACCTGGCTGGGGCTTGAATGGCGTTGAATAGCGCATGCTCTGCCAAGCCTGCCACAAATATCACAGAAGATCCCTGAAACGGGTGTGGGCTCCTCTGTGCATCTTTGGGTTGTGGGGGCGAAACCCATGCAGACACGGGGAGAATGTGCAAACTCCACACAGACAGTGACCCAGAGCCGGGATCGAACCTGGGACCTCTGCGCCGTGAGGCTGCAGGGCTAACCCACTGCGCCACCGTGCTGCCCCTAGAACTGGAATAATTAACTGGGGCTTGAATGGCGTTGAATGGTGCATGCTCTGCCAAGCCTGCCACAAATATCACAGAAGATCCCTGAAACAGGCTCCTCCTCTGTGTATTTGAATTGGGCCAAAGCTACTTTTGCGCAGCCCTCGGGAAAGCTTACAAGGAGCAAAGGTCTGCCATGTTAAAGGCATAGGATCTCAGGTGCAGAAATTGGAATGAGTGGCATCCATTTTAATAGTTGAAAACTATGTGCAACCCATCCTAATTTCTCCTTCATTGAGTATCCAAACACCCAGCACATAATAAGCACTGGGCCTGCGGCACTGAGGACCCGCGTTCGAATCCCGGCCCTGGGTCACTGTCCGTGTGGAGTTTGCACATTCTCCCCGTGCCTGCAGGTTAGGTGGATTGCCCACGTTAAATTGCCCCTTAATTGGAAAAAAAAAGAATTGGGCGCTCTAAATTTTTTTTTAAAATGTTGCACATTGCATTCATCCAATTCTGATTTGCCGTTGGGCGCAGCCTATGGGTGTGCCATGCGTCGCTGGTAAAATACCGCTTTCCTGGCAAAGTGACTATTAATTGATTCCGGAACAAGCTCATTTGTCTTCCCCAGGCTGCCGGATGGAAGCAGGAAAACACCGGCATTCCTAGCCGGCACCATTTCTTTCCTCATTTTCCTGGTTTCCCCCCACCTCCTCCAAGAGCCTGATAAACCCCTCCCGCCCTTGGGGTTTTGCACTGATGGGATTTCAATAGCACATCAATCTGTAACAACCGCTTAGTCAGTGAGGGTGTGCAGTGAATGAAAAGTGGTCCAATTTGCATTAATTTTTAAATTTGCTGCAGTTAGGATTGTAATTTTGGGAATTAAGTCTTTTAATGTGAATTACGGACAATCCTTTTGTGGTATAGTAATATTGTTTTATTAGAAATTTCTGTGCAGATTTATCACACTGCCAGGGCAATCTCTGCAAGACATGCCAGACCATCGACTTGGATACCACCATTACACGTGGAAACACCACCCACCAGGTACGCGGCACATACTCGTGCGACTCGACCAATGTAGTCTACCTCATACGCTGCAGGAAAGGATGTCCCGAAGCGTGGTACATTGGTGAGACCATGCAGACACTGCGACAACGAATGAACGGGCATCGTGCGACAATCACCAGGCAGGAATGTTCCCTTCCAGTCGGGGAACACTTCAGCAGTCAAGGGCATTCAGCCTCTGATCTCTGGGTAAGCGTTCTCCAAGGCAGCCTTCAGGACACGCGACAATGCAAAATTGCCAAGCAAAAACTTATAGCTAAGTTCCGCACGCACAACGCAGAATTGCCAAGCAAAAACTTATAGCTAAGTTCCGCACGCATGAGTGCGGCCTCAACCGGGATCTTGGATTCATGTCGTATTACATTCACCCCCACCATCTGGCCTGGACTTGCAAAATTCCACCAACTGTTCTGGCTTGAGACAATTCACACCTCTTTAACCTGTGATTATCCCTCTCTCTGGATCTGTAATGATTTGATTACCTGCAAATGCTTGCATTCCAAGCATTGTCCGGCATCTCTGACTTTGTCTATATAGAACATAGAACAGTACAGCACAGAACAGGCCCTTCGGCCCTCAATGTTGTGCCGAGCCACGATCACCCTACTCAAACCCACGTATCCACCCTATACCCGTAACCCAACAACCCCCCCTTAACCTTACTTTTATTAGCACACTACGGGCAATTTAACATGGCCAATCCACCTAACCCGCACATCTTTGGACTGTAGGAGGAAACCGGAGCACCCGGAGGAAACCCACGCACACAGGGGGAGGACGTGCAGACTCCACACAGACAGTGACCCAGCCGGGAATCGAACCTGGGACCCTGGAGCTGTGAAGCATTTATGCTAACCACCATGCTACCCTGCTACCCCGATGTTTCTGGATCATACCTCTCCATTCACCTGAGGAAGGAGCTGCGCTCCGAAAGCTCGTGTTTGAAACAAACCTGTTGGACTTTAACCTGGTGTTGTAAGACTTCTTACAATACTCCCTGTGACTGCAGGTATCAAATTGCAAGGATTCTACACAGGCACTTTACATTTTTATGGTCAATGGAGATGATCATGAGGACAAATGACTCTGAAACCTCTGTTGAACCTATTCATAGTTGAACTATCTCAAGAAGTCGGACAAAAGAATATACATCCTCGATTCAAACCAAGGTGGAGAAGTGGGAGTCATGTCACATGGCAACCCTGCCCGCCGAAAAGCTGTAATATTGCCTCATGGAGCTGATAAAGCTCAGACTGCCAAGTTCATTAACTCAGCAGCAGGATCAGAACTTTGACCCCCATCTACACTCTTTCTACTGGATCTTCTGTCCTTCTGTACACAGCGCCTACAAGAATGATTTGTCTCTGTGTGTCTCTCTCATTGTGGCATAGCTAGGGGAGGTTGTGGCATAGTGGTATTGTCACTGGACTAGTAATCCAGAGACCCAGGGTTATGCTCTGAAGACCTGGTTTCAAATCCCACCACGGCACTCTTACTAAATTCATCTGATTCACAGTCATCCTCACTTAGTCTGACCTATATGTGAATCCAGGCCCACTTGGGGATGTATAACCAGTGTTGGCCTTGCCAGCAACACCCACATCCCAAGAATGTTTTAGGGCAGCACTGTAAATTCTGATTCTATATTCCAGCATCAGTTTTACATAGATTACACTGGAAACAATAATTCTAATTTTGTCTGTGGTCTTTGTCCGGTAAAGTACTTTTTTCCCCCCCATCGTCCCTTCTTTTATTATAAGGGTGAAAAAAGAGGCATTGTTGCGACCCTCCTCTCGTGTTTTGAGTGTGTGCAAATGACCTAACCCCTTTTAGTTCACTCTATCTCGAGCATACTGTGGGGTTATTAATAGAGAATTGGATCATGCTAAAACTGAGGGGTTAGGAAAATACACTTAAAGGAGGAAATCACAAATCTAAAACACCTTTGTGTTTTGTAATAACCCTCCTGAGACCCAGGGGGACACTCCCACCCGTGGGACTCATGGAATGCGAGCTCCACCTCTAGTGGGAAGAGCCCATCAGTGGGGCTCGTAAAGATCGCTTCATAGAAGCTGGCCCAGACTGGGACCGGTGTGAACAGTAGTCCCGATTGAGAACATGGGACTGTAAACAGCTTTGTGGCCTTTACTTTTGTTGTCGAATTAAACTTTTTTTGGATTTACTTTCTCAGGACGCCTGAGATTTTATGGGCGGAATTCTCCGCAGGGGGCCGAATTCGTGAAGGCCGTCATAAACTCGGCCGAGGTTCACGACGGCCTCTGAGCCCGCTCCCCGCACCTAATTCACCCCCACCCGGGGGGCTAGGAGCGGGCCTCCGTCTTTCTCGGCAGCGACCTCGTCACGCCGAGAATGTGAAGTCATCCGCGCATGCGCGGGTTGCTGGTTCCAACCCGCGCATGCACGGATGACCATCACGCAGACGGCACGAACCCGCGCATGCACGGTGGAAGTCTTTCTCCTCAGCCGCCCGGCAAGACGTGGCGGCTTGATCTTGCCGGGCGGCGGAGGGGAAAGAGTGCGTCCGTTTTGGACGCTGGCCCGACGATCGGTGGGGACCGATCGCGGGCCTGTCCCCGCCCGAGCACAATCGTGGTGCTCCCGTCCCAATCAGGCCCCTAGGTGCCTCAAATGGGCATCTGGTGCCCGTTTCATGAATGCAGTGACCAGGTGTGGTTGCTGCCATGGTGAAGCGGGCGTGAAGGGCCGGCCGCTCAGCCCATCGGGCTCGGAGAATCGCCGTTCGCCGTGAAAATCGGCGAGCGGCGATTTTTCCAAGCCGGGGGGGGGGGGGGGAGAGAATCGCTGGGGGCGCCAGGGGGGCGTAAAAAAATGTCGGGAGGCCCTCCCACTATTCTCCCACGCCACGTGGGGAGCGGGGAGAATTCCGCCCTATATGTTTACACATGGGGAGCGAGAGGAGAAATCAGGGCTGTTTAAATTAAACCCCCTCTTATCCTTAACAGTGTCTGTCTATTCACCTCAAATACTCCTTGTTGCAGCGA
The DNA here is from genome assembly GCF_902713615.1 of Scyliorhinus canicula. NCBI lineage: Eukaryota > Metazoa > Chordata > Chondrichthyes > Carcharhiniformes > Scyliorhinidae > Scyliorhinus > Scyliorhinus canicula. Next base: position 113,930,906 of record NC_052161.1, on the reverse strand, counting down.
GTTCCACATTCTAACCACTCTCCGGGGAAAGATGGTTCTCCTGAATTCCCTATTCGATTTATTAGTGACTACTTTATGTTTATTGCCCCTACTGCTGGTCTGACCTACCTGTGAAAACATCTTCTCTACGTCTTTCCCTATCAAATTCTTTCATACTCTTAAAGAACTCAACAAATTCGCCTCTCAATCTTCTCGTTTCCAAAGAGCCACAGCACGTTCAATCTTTCCTGATAGATATAACCTCAGAGTTCTGGTATTTATTAGAATCATAGAATCACTACAGTGTAGAAGGAGGCGATTCAGCCCATCTAGTCTGCATCCACCCTCTGAAAGGTTACCGTACCTGGGGTCAGGCCCCCATCCTATCCCTTAACCCAGTAACCCTACCGAACCGTTGGACATTAAGGGGCAATTGATCATGGCCAATCCACCTAACCTGCACATCGTTAGAACTGTGGGAGGAAACTAGAGCACCCCGAGGAAACCCACACAGACACGGGGAGAAAGTGCAAACTCGACACGGTTACCCAAGACCGAAATTGAACCCGGGTCCCTGGAGCAGTGAGGCAGCAGTGCTAACCACTGTGCCACTCTGCCGTCCAGATTTATTCTGCTAAATCTTTTTTGTACTTTCTCCAATGCCTCCATATCCTTTGATGTGGAGATGCCGGCGTTGGACTGCGGTGAGCACAGTAAGAAGTCTTACAAACCAGGTTAAAGTCCAACAGGTTTGCTTCATACCTCGCCATTCAAGCTGCGCTCCGAAAGCTCGTGTTTGAAACAAACCTGTTGGACTTTAACCTGGTGTTGTAAGACTTCTTACTGTCTATATCCTTTATCATCGAGAGATCAGAACTGCTCATGTGTGGTCTTACCTTCACTACTTTATAATTCTATCTCCGTCGAAGTGGACTGGTGTTTTGCTCTTTTTACCACCTCACTAACCTTTATCACTGTGAAGTTCTTGGGACAGAAACAGAGATGTTTAGAATTGGAACTGCACAAGATGCTAAACTTTATTATTTCCTTCTAGCAGACTCCCTCTGCTGGTACATGTGGGTATGGTAAGTCTTACGTAGACAAAAGGCACAATGCAATTTTCAATACGCCATGATCCCTACTTTAAGTGACCTGTGTATCTGCATCCTCAGGTGCCTTTGGTCCTTTCCCCCATTTAGACACTTATATTCCAAGGTGTATTTGGCCTCTTTATTCTTCCTACCAAAATATGCCACCTCACACTCATCTATAATGAAGTTCAGTTTCCTTCATTCTGGTTATATGCCTTGAATATTTACAGTCCTCTGTTATAATACTCCACTCCACTGAGGGTGCCTGGGGCTGAATAAGGGCAATTATCTGTTCCACATATAGATCATCATCCGAAGCAGCATCATTACTTGGGTCAGGCAGTTCAAGGTGTGCATTCAGAATCATGAACACCCATGCTTTCCGAAGGGATGCTAAAATACTTCCCCCTCCACCCATTAATATGGATTTGATATCGCACAACACTATTTAAAGGAAAGCAGAGCCGGTCCTTTGGCATCTGTCCCTGTATTCCCCACTCAACAAACATCAACTGGTCATTCATCGCCAATGCTGTTTGTGGGATCTGGCGGTGTACAAAATGGCTGCCGCATTTGCCACAGTCACCCCAGCTACCAAGTAGTTCATTGTACCCATAAACGATCGGAGATGTTTCAGAGCATTGAGATTATTCATTTATTTTCCTGGCTGGAATTTGCTGATGGTTTCAAGAAGAAGGTAGATATATCTCAGATTTTAAAAATGGGTTAAAGGGATATGGGGAACAGGTAGGGAGGTGGATTTGAGACCAGGAAGAGATCGGCCATGATCTGATTGAATGGCGGAGCGGGCTGGAAGGGCTAAATTGCCTACTTCTACTCCTAATTCCTATGATGGACACACATGCTGTTGGGGTACACATGCTGTGTAACATGAGGGAGACAAGGGGAGAGGGGGAGCTGCTACAGATTCATTCTCAACCTCAGGCACTGTCTGAAACTTGAAATGGAGGAAACCCTGGCTTTAAGGTGCTGCAAACCGCACGTTTCCCATTGGTTACTTGGGGGAGGAAGGGGGGAGCTAATCAACTTCAACAAAATCGAGGCTTTGAAATATTTCCATTAGCTTTTCAGACGGGAAATGAATAAAACCTCTCCATTGTATTAAGCTTTCTGTGAAGAGAGACGGGGTGATAAAGATGTGTGACTGACTTGATGAGAAATGTCTGCCGAGCAGGAGTTGAATCAATCTCTCGGCAGATGCAGCATCAAAGAATGAAACAGCATAGAAAGAGGCCACTGTAGGAGATTGACGGGGCTGCCACTGATATGGTTGAAGCTGATGTGGTTCAAAGCATTTGGGAGGTTCGCAATGTTCCCACTAATACAATCATTTCTATAAAGAGCAAGTTCAAGAGAGACCACACTCCTGCAATACTGGATTCCCAGCACAAATTCATTCGTATCAACTGATCTAAATATTAAAATGCAAACGTCGGAATGCTTTCCATCGAATGATACCGGACTTTAAAATTGGAAGCGAGAGTTCACAGGTTGGACGGTCACAGGCAGCTATTGTTGTAACACTCACGTTAGCATACACAATGATACAAAAGGCTTTCTGGACAATCGTGCCCATACCAGAATTTCTAAAACCTTTCCAGTCACAGGACGCTTTTGAGCTTCCAAGAGCAGTGACAGAACCCCGAGAAACATTCTTACTAAGTTGAGTCAAACAACACAAAATTGGCTGCTTTTGCAAAATTGGTGCAATTACTTGTATCGATTCAACATATTTAACAAGTTCTCTCATTCAACAAATACTTAAGTTTTACATTTGCTTTGTCATTTGATTTTTTTTTAGTGTACTCAATTCATTTTTTCCAATTAAGGGGCAATTTAGCATGGCCAATCCACCTAGCCTGCACATCTTTGGGTTGTGAAATGAATGAAAATCACTTATTGTCACGAGTAGACTTCAATGAAGTTACTGTGAAAAGCCCCTAGTCGCCACATTCCGGCGCATGTTCGGGGAGGCTGTTACGGGAATCGAACCGTGCTGCTGGCCTGCTTGGTCTGCTTTCAAAGCCAGCGATTTAGCCCAGTGTGTTAAACAGCCCCTAGGGGGCGAAACCCACGCAAACACGGGGAGAATGTGCAAACTTCACACGGACAGTGACCCAGAGCCGGGATCGAACCTGGGACCTTGGCGTCGTGAGGCAGCAGTGCTAACCACTGCGCCGCCGTGCTGCCCACTTGCTTTGTCATTTTTAATGGGAGCAGCAATGCTACTTCTATTCCTCACAAATTAGTTTAATATTAGGAGCAGTAATGGAGACCTGGATTCTCATATTATACACGACACACGCACATAGAGACAGAGACACACAAGACACATAGTGGAACACACACACAGACACATAGTGGCACAGACACAGTGCCACACACACACAAACAAACACAAATTTAGAGACATGCATACACACACACACACATAGAAACACACAGACAGAGACACAGGCACACACACATAGAGACACACACCACAGAAACACATGCACACAGACGGACACACGCTTTCACACACACACATACGCACAGAGTCACACACACAGACACACACACCCATATACATAGGGACACACCCATACACATAGACATACACAGAGATACACCCGCATGCAGACACCCGCACACACCCACACACATAGAGACAATACTTCACTCCACTCACACACTTCTCTCTCACACCTCTCTCTCTCACACTCACCTCTCTCTATCACACTCACCTCTCCTCCACGTTGGGTGTGATCGACCCCCAAATGGGAACAGAGTCCTGTAGTGTGAGAAATTAGCTGGGTGTTTCCTGGTGCACTGGGTGCCTATAAACACCTTGCTATCTAACGCCCATCTGGGGGCTTCAGCTGGGACGTCTGGCCAAGACCACACTTAGCCCCATTTTCTCCACCGAGGAACTCCGCTCGCCGGAACTCCTCAGTGCAGCGAGAGATCATGGCGTCCCGATCTCTCGAGCCCCCCAACACACCTGGGTGGCACCCTGCCCAGAGGGCAAGCCTCCAAACCTCTGGGAGACCCCTTTGAGTGCCTTTCCGCCTCGTCCCCGTTTGTGTGGACCAGCACTGAATGACACTCGCCCGAGGTCTGCAAGGTGAAGGGAATAGATCCCAAAGCTTGGTTACCTCAGGGAACTGCATATTAAAGTGAGATTAGCTGTCTCGCTGTAATATGCAGATTTGCCGAAGTGGGATTCACATTGCAACGTCTCGTGAGATTGCATTAGATCTCACGTGGCGTAGCGAACCAGGTAGATCCTGGGAGCGAGGTCTCCTGGCATCTACCAGCCACGTTGCGTCAAGGCACCCTGATTTACAGGTGGAATGTGGCTGGTAGATCATGCCCACTCTCACTTCTCTCTCACAGACATAATCGTCATCTCACACTCACCTTTCTCTCTCTCTCTCTCTCTCACACAAACTCACCTTTTTTTAAAATTAGAGGGCAATTTAGCGTGGCCAATGCACCTACCCTGCACGTCTTTGGGTTGTAGGGGTGAAACCCACGCAGATACGGGGAGAATGTGCAAACTCCACACGGACAGTGACCCGGAACCAGGATGGAACCCAGGTCCTCAGCACCGTGAGACAACACTCACCTCTGGTGAAAGGCAAATTACTGCGGATGCTGGAATCTGAAACCAAATGAGAAAATGCTGGAAAATTCTCAGCAGATCTGGCAGCATCTGTAGGAAGAGAAAAGAGCTAACGTTTCAAGTCCAGATGTCCTTTGACTCACCTACACACTCTCACTTCTCTCGCACACACACTTTGACAAAGAGTCATCGGACTCCAAACAATAGGGGCGCGATTCTCTGCAAATGCGGAGAGTCGTAAAGGCTGCGTGAAACACGGCCAGTTTCACGGCAGCCTCCGCGCCCCCTCCCGGGACCCGATTCTCCCCCCCCCCGGGCAGGGCTAGCAGCGCAGCCCCGTGAAGCACGGCATCGCGGGCTTAGTGACCGTCGCTAAGCCCGCGCGCCAAGCGTCACAGCGGCTGACGCGCATGATGACGTCAGCCGCGCATGCGTGGGTTGGACGGCTCCAACCCGCGCATGCGCGGATGACGTCATCACGCATATGCGTCAAACCCGCGCATGCGTGGGCCGTCATGCCCCTCAGCTGCCCCGCGGACTGATCCTGCGGGGCGGCGGAGGAACAAACAGTGCGCGGGTATCGCACCCGCTGCCCGCGTTCGGTGGCCCATGCCACCCTTGGCACGGCCGTGGTTCGGCCATGCCAATTGGTGCCATGGTTGTCCGGGACAGCACTTTGCGGCCGTTTTCACGAACGGTGAGAGCAGGTGTGTTTGCGTTCGTGAAAACGGCCGTAAAGGCCTGGGAACTCGGCCCATCAGCCTGGGGAGAATCGCTGTTCGCCGTAAAAAATGGCGAGCAGCGATTCGTGTTGTGGGGCGGCCGTGGGGGGGGGGGGGGGGGGGGGGGGGGGAGAGAATAGTGGGAGGGCGGGAAAAATGTCAGGATGGCCCTCCCGCTATTCTCCAACCCATCGTGGGCAGCGGAGAATCGCGCCCTAGATCTTTTCTCTCCCTACAGATGCTGCCAGACCTGCTGAGATTTTCCAGCTTTTTCTCTTTTACCTGCACTCTCATTCCTCTCTGTTACACACACTCACTTCTCACTCTGCTCTTTCGCACAAGCCCCCCCCCCCTCTCGCACACATACTCCCCTCTCTCTCACATGCACTCCGCTCTCTCTCACACGCACTCCCCTCTCTCACACCTCTCTTTGTTCCTCGAAGTCTGCCATTGCCTTGGCCTCCCCCTCCCGCCAAGGCCTCCCGCCCCAGCCTCTGAGGTGACGTTTCCTCCAGCCTGGTGGCTGTGGCCTACCTCGCTCTGCCTCGCACTCCACTCACCTGAGCCTGCGACTCTCAACACTGACTTTACCACTATTTCCAGCTCACCCAATCAGAGGCTGGTCTCTCAGTGCCTTGGCTGCTGATAGGCTGTCTAGTGCACCTATCAGCAGCCAGCGCAGTGTGTAATCCGCCCTTGATTGGACAAGGTGGAAGGATGGTCGGGCCTACTGCAGATCTCCTGGCGGAGTCCTATAGAACCTCAGGGTTCCCAGGAACCCAGTTTGTGGGAAGCTGCCATACCTCATGAAAGCTTGGCTATTGTGACAAGCTACTCCCAAAGCGGTCTCCCAACCACTGCTCCATTCAACCCAGCCCCAATCCGTGTTTTTCTTGGCAGCAGGAAGCGGCATGTTGTTCGCTGGTGGCGGGATTCTCTGCTCACACTGCTTGTCAATGGAAATTCCCATTGAAGCCAGCCCATGCCGCTGGGAAACCCGTGGGCGGGTGTGTTGCCACCGGGACCAGAGAATCCCATCGCCAGGGAAGGGCTGGAGAATTCCAGCCGTAATCTCCTGGGAGAGGTAAAGAAAAAGCCCTGGGGCAACAAGGGAAAGATAATACACCGGAAAATGTCCCTCTGACCCCCTGAGGTGATCGCAACTGGTTCAGAAGATCACAAGAACAACTATCTTCTATATGAAGCCAGTCCAGTTCCCTTCTGAAGGCTCAGAGAGAGTCAGCAGTCACCACGTCAGCAGGCCATGGTATCCAGAGACACAGTACTCTCTGGGAAATGATGACCCACCAACATCCAGCCCATTCCTAATTTACACAATGTAAACTCATGTCCCTGGACTTCCCCAGCCTATTAAACTGGAATCATCTATCAACAGTAATGTTATCCAGCCCTTTCATTATCTTACAGGCCTCTGCTTTTGCTACTCTAAAGGAATTAGGCCCTTAAATCTACTTGAGCAGCTGGTTATCCATGGCCAGTGAACTGATGTCAACCCGGGTAACAGTTGGGACGCCAGAACTGGCCTCAGTGCCAGTGCCTGTGGCCACATCAGGGGGACAATTCAGGCAGGATTCCAACTCCTGATTGCAATACTGTGGCATCCTCACATACAGATATGAAGAGATTTGGGCTGGGCTCTGATGCCACCTATGGCTGAATAGTCAAACAACACTCCTGATTTTACCTCAGCCTCTCCTGCGTGAATGAGAAGGGGCGGGCAAGTTACCATGGTGAACAGGAGGATTTTGAAAATTTATTCCGCAGGGCTGACTTCAAATTTAAACCAGTCGCTCGAAGACTCCAGCGAGGTTTTAGCAACATCGAGATATCCTCAGGTCGCAAAGGCCACAGTGACCTGGGGGAGGCAGCACAGGTTGCCGAAGAGGCCGAGTCAAATAATTTTTGTCAAATGTTTGTGAGGATTCTTTGCGGGCTAGAAGCTGGGGTGCTCCATCGGGCCTTACAAGGAACGCTCAGGCCTCCCCACCCCTGACATTCCCTCTCCCCATTCCCGCCCCCCCCCTCCCCCGGCATTGACAGCTCTTTGGTGAACCCCTCTTATTGACCCCCCCCCCCCCCCCATCCCGCAAACTCCCAGTGGAGAACCCCCATCTCTCCCAGAAATCAACCTTGTGCTTGCCACCATTCCTCTGGGTCCCTGCCCCCTGCTGAATTTCCCCCTCCTTTCTGTTGAATTGTCCATCATTCCTGCCAAAAAAAGAAACAGCCCAGATGAATTGAGCCAAGGCATCTTGCTGAGGCCTCCACGGCACCCACACCCACTCGGCCTGAAGCAACCCCTGGTTAAAATTGAGGATTCCCTGTCTAGGCCCAAACCTGGACCGGGTACCTGAAGGTGCCTGAGGAGGGAGTCAGACGGGGAAGGAAAGCAGTCCAAAGTGATTTGAACCAACAGAGGAGTGATGATTACTATCTCCATTAACATCTTTGAGGGATCTTTCGTAGAATTTGATCTTAAACCACTTAAAGCTGAAACCACCCGTTATTCACTGCACCTGAGACTGGGTTTTCCTGACATTAATCGAGCTGAATGTTGGCCCTTTGCCACTGGTTAAAATTCGAGGACAGACGAGAAATACCGACTGAATTTGATGTGATGAAGATTCCTGGTCACTATGAATCCTCCACACACATAAATGACAACAGTTCCAAACATTCTCATTAATAGCAATAGTCTGTCACTGATTCGTTCAGGCTTTCGGATCACAGAATGATGCAGTAACAGTGCAAGGCCATTTGGCCCATTGTGTTTGGACTATATCCTGAGTCAAACTCTCTAGACAATTGGCTGTTATTGGACTCAGGTCGAGGTTACCTTGATGCTGTGTTGCCAGAGCACCAGCTGGTTGAGATGTGAATCGTAGCAGGCCCGACTCCTGCAAATCACACTCTGCCAGGGGTCAACACCCGGGTCCGTTACTCCATCGTGTGGGACTGTGCTGTGGCCGCATTAACGGCTCCCTGCTTGCTTCAAAACAATGACTACAGCTCAATGGTCAATCATCAGCAGGGGCAGCACGGTGGCGCAGTGGGTTAGCCCTGCTGCCTCACGGCGCTGAGGTGCCAGGTTCGATCCCGGCTCTGGGTCACTGTCCATGTGGAGTTTGCACATTCTCCCCGTGTTTGCGTGGGTTTCGCCCCCACAACCCAAAGACGTGCAGGGTAGGTGGATTGAACACGCTAAATTGCCCCTTAATTGGAAAAGAATGAATTGGATACACTAAATTTAAAAAAGAAAAATCATCAGCAGGGAATGTGCATCTGAATGCTCTGAGGATGTGAAGGGCGCTATACTAATGCAAGTGTTTAACCAGTAAAGGCGCAGCAGAACCTCAGGGTGGTGGAGCTGAAAACGGAGGAATTATTTACGGTGCTGCTGTGACTGGGGTGGGGGAGATTGTGGCCGCATCACTCTGGACGAACGAACTGGGCTGCTCTCTTCCACACTGACTATAAAATAAAGTCACAGGGCCTATAGCACAGCAATAAAAATCCTCTCAGGCAGTTGAGGCCCTGAGAGTTGAACTTATTAAGCAGTGACCCTGAGCTTCATCGGTGTCTGTAAGTCAGCAGGTTTTCCAATGCAGCGGGAGGCCTAAAGTGTAGCTAATGTGCCATTAATACCCAGACACTCTACCGTAAGACAGAATCAGGACACAGCTATCCCAGCCCCCAATCTAGTTCTCAACAGGCTCCTGGCATTAAACTGTCCACAATTCCGCACCCATTAATACTAAACTGTCAGCTACACGACTGAACGAAGGACAAAGGAAGCAGGGCAGGACAGGGAGCTTATTAGTTTACATTGAGCCTGCTCCTTACTTAAACTGAGAGTGCTCAGCACTGGGTGAGGGAGAATAAGTGAATATTTCTTGGGCTGGGAGAGATATCCTGACTATGAGGTACACAAACCCCACAATTAAACAGCCAATTACAACAATAAACCTGCATTTATATGGTGCCTTTCGTGGAGAGGAATGTCCAAGGGGCTTCGCTGGAGCATTTCAAACAAAATTTGACACGTCAGCACTAAAGGGGACAATCAGGACAGGTGGTCAAAGAGGTTTTGAGCGGCACCTTAAAGGAGCAGTGGGGGGCAGCACGGTGGCGCAGTGGTTAGCACTGCAGTCTCACGGCGCGGAGGTCCCAGGTTCGATCCCGGCCCCGGGTCACTGTCCGTGTGGAGTTTGCAGATTCTCCCCGTGTTTGCGTGGGGTTCACCCACCACAACCCAAAGATGTGCAGGTTAGGTGGATTGAACACGCTAAATTGCCCCTTAATTGGAAAAAATAAATTGGGTACATTAAATTTATTTTTAAAAATGGAGCAGTGGCAGAGCGGTTTAGGGAAAGAATTCCAGGGCTTAGGGCCTAGGAATCCTGACAGCAAGACCACCAATGTGGGTGTGGTGAAAACTGGCAATGCACAAGAGGCCAGAGAGATGGAGGAAGGCAGGGAGGGAGGTAACAGCGATTGGGAGAGGGTGAAGCCATATGGAGGGACTTAAATGTGAATTTGAAATTGTGATATTGCCGAACTGGGATGAGCACAGGGGTGATGGGTGAACTGGAGTTGGTGTGAGTTAGGATACAGGAAAAAAAGAGTTTGGGATGACCTGAATTTTATGGAAGGTGCTAAGTGGGAGACTGTCCTGGAGAGCATTGGAATAGTCGAGTCTAGAGGTAACAAAGGACTGATGACACTTACTCCAGAGCACATAAAACCAAACTTCTGATACTGCTTTAGATGTCACCATCTGCAGTAGCAGGATTCAAACCTAGGACACCAGAGCATCACCCAAGGTCTCTGGTTTACTAGTCCAGTGACAATACCACTACGCCACCGTCTTGTTTTATAAGTGAGAAGCTTACGATTCTCATTCAGTGGACATTAAGTCAGTCACATTGGGTTGAATTTTCATAAAGTTGAAAGGACTCCAGAGTCATTTAAAAGTGGCGGGTAGGACTCAATTCTGCGATTCCAGCCTCCATTCCCGGTGCACACCCAACCCCCCCCCCCCCCTCCCCCCCCACACACACACACACAATTCTCATTGGCCTAGGATAAGGATGCAACTAGCGAGCCCACACCCTACTCTTCCAACCTGGCCTGCTCCATTGCAGGGGATAGGTATCTCCTAGAACACCCCTTTCCCACCCACAATTATCGTGGAGTCTCCAGCTTCTCCAAGTCTTGCAGTTCGTGTATTTCAGAAAAGTTATAAACCATAATGCTGTTTCAGGAACTTTTTGAAAAGTAACTTCAAAAGGACTTAACTATGCCCCACATGCCATGCCTACCCATGCCCCCACCCACCCCCATGGCCCCTTAATATCCTCCATGCAATCTCTTGACCTTTCCAGGCCCATTTTAACCAGTTTACACCCTGTACAGGACCAATTAAATAAAAAGTTACAATCCCATGTGCGAAACTGCTTAAAAAAAAACACCCACTCATAATTCTCAATTCCTGCAACCATATAAACAAACAGGCCATTGTCGACAACAGCAATTTTAAGTACTTAACACTTCTTAACCTCATGAAAATAAACATTGAGACATTGACAAAAGAGATCAGAGAATAAAGTATTATAACCTCATACAGATGTCAATCAAGCTAAATCAACACTTCTCTGCACTTGTGCAAACAAACAAACTCACTCATATAATCCTTTGACAAGCGTGTGCCCTCTCAGCCAAGCATACATAATGAGGTTTCTCATTATCATACTGCTATTTGTGGGATACTTGCTGTGTGCTAATTGGCTTCTGTATTTTCTACATTACATCAGTGACTGCATTTCAAAAGTACTTCATTTGCTGTAAAGTGTTATGAGGCGGCTGGTGGTCATGAACAACGCTATATAAGTGTGAGCCTTTAATTTTTTTATAAATTTAGAGTACCTAAATTTTTTTTCCAATGAAGGGGCAATTTAACATGGCCAATCCACCTAGCCTGCACATCTTGGGTTGTGGGGGTGAGACCTACACAGACACGGCGGGGAGGGGGGGGGGGGAATTGGGGGGGGGGGGGGAGTTTTCAGAGGGTCAGTGCAGACTCAATGGGTCGAATGGCCCCCTTCTGCACTGTCGGGATTCTGCGATTCTATGAATGGAAAACGGAAGGGGGCATCCATGAGTAACTTTGCCGGTGTTTTCCTCAATGTTGGAATTTTCCAATGTTTCATATTACGAATCGGAGGCAGATGAACAGGATGGGTGAGGAACAGACATTTCATTCCATCTCGGAGAATGTTTTCATGCAAGGCAGCGGGACAGAGCAGTTTTAAACCCCCTCCAGTGAAGTACTGAAGAAGGAGACATTACACCGAGACCTCATCTCTAAAAGATCCCATGGCACAGTTTCGAGGAAGAGCAGGGGTGACACCCCTGGTGTCCTGGACAATCCTTCCCCCTCAGTCAACGCGACAAAGAAACCGAAAATCTAGGGTCACTGCTGTTTGTGGGAGCTTGCTGTGCGGAAATTGGCTGCTGCGTTTCCTACATTACAACTTAGCTATGCTTCAAAAACATTTCACTGGCTGTAAAACGGTGTGAGAAGTCCGGTATTGTGAATGGCGCTATGTAAACGCATGTCTTTCTTTTTTTAAATAATATTCGCAGATAAAGGAAATGGAAAATAATCAAGTTAGGAAAAAGGAACGCATTAAGACTTAAAACATATTAAACAAGGAAAGAACAAATGAACAGACTCTGAAATGTAATTGTAAAGTGGAGGGTTGACAGTCTGGTGCATCTCTCCATTTACTTCGCCAGCAAGTAGTTTGGAAGGACCGACTGCCAGACTGCACAACCACATCGAAGTTAAAAACTCAATGCAACATTTGACTGACACCTGCTGTTTTACCTGCGCTCCCCAATGGATGCCCCGGTTATCAGCTCGACAGTACCAAATCCTACCTGGCGGGATTGACGATTAGGTTTAGCTCTTCAAAGAGATGCCGCCTGATAATGTGCTTGTTGCTGGGAATTCCCAGGGCCGTTGCCATGGCTTCCGAGTTAAAGGTCGGTTCAAGGACGAGCACCGCACCATGGATACCGCTGTTCAGAAGGTTGTCTGCATATTCCTGATTAGGACAGAAACAAGGCCCGCACTGATGAGTGAGCACTGTGAAAACTATCCTGAGCCACGGGCACCAATAGAGGACAGTTAAAGGCAAGGGGAGGCCAGATCACGCCCATTCTATATTCTAAACACTACTTTTCGGAAGGTTATTTTATCAAATGGTTACCTGGATGGAGAGTCATTGAGTTGCTTGCTGACATTCCTGCCAGGCAGTGTCTTGGAGCAGCACCATAGAGGACACGGCTGACTGGGAGTGTACCCAGAGCCACACATGTTGTTACCAGCCGGGTGAGCTTGTGGTAAATTGCCTGGTACTAAATGGCTCTGAGCTGAGACAAGTCCAAAGTTGCACATTCCCCATCCACAAACCCCACCCACTCCCTCCCCAAATAAAGGAAACAGTAGGACTAATGGTGACTTGACTCGATAGTGTAAACTGGGTGATAGCGAGTCGTCAGCCCAATTCCACCCGCCCCCATTTCTATTTCCATCGGCATCAACTGACTGCGAGAGCAGGAAAGCCTGAGGCCTACATGTCAGTTCCTGGCACCCTGATGACAGTAAATTCTCAGATGGGCTAACTGGCAGACTGGAGGAAAGGATTTAGGCTTCGATAGATAGCTTGCCTATTCCCAGCCACACATCCCCTCAGGCTGTGGAAGGGCAGCTCCAGTCATGGAGCCAGGAGACATTAGAATGAGGCATTTCTGACAGCTTTGTTCAGCATGTCTGGGCTCACACCACAGAGGGAGCACATTAGCAAGGCTCATTAAGGAGCACTGCACTGTCAGAAATGTCATCCTTCCAGCGAGACAACACTCATTATGAGGCTCAGCCTGCAGCTGATGTTGGAGATCCCCTCGCCACTCTTTGGAGGAGAGCAGGGATTCTCCTCGTGCCCCTGGCCAATGTTGCTCCCTCAACCAAGGCCATCCAAAATCTATTTGTGAAAAATTAAATGCTGAATTTTGAAACGAAGAAATGCGAGTCGGGCCAAGTCAGCGGCAGAGAAAAGCTGGGGTAGTGTCCTCGGCCTGTTAGAAGAAGAAGTTCTCAAGACGGATCGCCACCTGAGGCGTTAGCAACACCCATTTGTATTTATATAGCACCTCTATTATCCCAAGGCACTTCACAGGGGTGTCAGCAAACAGACTTTCACACCGAGTTACATAAGGAGATAGATGGCCAGAAGCTTGGTCAGAAGGGTTTTAAGAAGCATCGGACAGAAGGAAAGAAAGGGGGCCAGAGATACGGGTTATTAAAGATGCGGAGGGAAGTGGTGACTGGCCTATTGTGCTATTCCACTCAGAAAAGTAAATTGTCTTCAGGTTTTTCAGTTGAACAGCTTCAGTGGTACACCACAGACAAGGGTGAATTATTTATTTCCCTTGTCTTTTTGATGTTGACTCCATGCTTGCCGTATATTTTGGAAAGTATTGTCTATTTCCCTGCACATCCTGAGGGGATGTGTGGCTGGGAATAGGCGAGCTATCTTCGAAGGCTAAACCCTTTCCTCCAGTCTGCCAGACTGCCTCCCCTCAGGACTGGATGCCCCCCCCCCAAACCCCACCACCAGCCAGCAGCCCACCTGAGGATTTACTGTCATCAGGGTGCCAGGAACTGACATGTAGGCCTCAGGCTTTCCTGCTCTCGCAGTCAGTTGATGCCGATGGAAATGGAAATGGGGGCGGGTGAGATGAGGGAAGATCTTGGTGCAACTTCAGCAGCAACTGTGTTCGTTCATGTCTTTCATTTATTGCTTGCGGAACCTTTCTCTGCATCAATTAGCCGCTGATTTTAACCACTCCACCATTCTTGCAGTGCCTTCTATATCCTAAGGGCACATCAGGGTCTGGGGCGTTTTTATTTGGTTCACATTTAGGTTTGATGTTTTAAGTTTCCTTTGAGGTATGCTTTTGTTAGTATTGTCCTTTTAAGAGGGCGACCCTTTTATTTGCCCCTTCTTTTGTCAGCTTTGTTCACTTGTTTGGTCCAAAAACAGGATTGGCAGCTTTAGTTGCCTCGGCCCTTACCTCTGGAATCCCCTCCCTGTGACCCTTGGCCTCGCGACCTTGCTTCCCTCTGTTAACCCACTCCTCAAAACCTGCCTCTTTGATCAAGCTTTTGATCATCTGACCCAATATCTCTTTTTGTGGCTCACTGCTCACACTTTATTTTCTGACTCTCCTGCGAAGAACTTTGAGGCATTTTACTATCTTGAAGGCGCTATATCGACATAAGCTTTTGTTGCCGCCGTGACTTCCTGAAGTGACACATGGTTGTGAAGTATTTTGCAGGTGGGCAGCTTGAAACAAACAAAATATTTCTTTCTTTGCCCGAGGCTAAAAATAGTCAACATTTGCAAACATCGATTGAAGGTGAGTCCAGGCGTACTGGGCAGGGTCAGCAACTCTCCCGGGCTACCCTGGAGCCTCCAGGAATTATAGATTTTTTTTTCTTTCTTTTTCAAAATAAATTTAGAGTACCCAATTATTTTTATTTTTTTCCAATTGAGGGCAATTTAGCGTGGCCAATCCACCTAACCTGCACATCTTTGGGTCGTGGGGGTGGAACTCACACAGACATGAGGAGAATGTGCAAACTCCACACAGACAGTGACCCAGAGGCAGGATTCGAACCTGAGACCTCAGCGCCGCAGTCCCAGCGCTAACCACAGAGCCACATGCCACCCTCAGGAATTATAGACTTATCTTGTGGAAATGCCTGGGGCCAACCCCAGGGGCATTATGGGTATGCTTTTAAAAAAATGATTTTCTTTAAGAGTGTTCACTTTTTAGTCATGTGCAACATTAGAGACAGGGAAACAATGGTTTGACCATCAGTCAGGAACTGTTCAATTGGTTAATATTTGCTTCACAAGGGCCACGGGTGGTGCAGTGGTCAGCACTGGGACTACGGCGCTGAGGTCCCAGGTTCGATCCCGGCTCTGGGTCACTGTCCGTGTGGAGTTTGCACATTCTCCCCGTGTCTGCGTGGGTTTCACCCCCACAACCCAAAGATGTGCCGGTTAGCTGGATTGGCCACGCTAAATTGCCCCTTAATTGGAAAAAGAAATAATTGGGTACTCTAAATTTATTTTTAAAAAATATTTGCTTCCCAGTTGGTGAGGGCGGTACCGTGGTGATGGACTGTTGGGAACCAATGGGAGGAGCGTGGGGGGTGGGGGGGTGGGGGTGGGGTGCTTTTGAGTCAGTAGGTCATGTGATAAAACCTCCAGGGATATGTCCACACGGAGTTAGGATGCGGGAGACAGAAAAACAATATTTGTGGCCTCCATGCTATCTGCTGCACATGTTTCTGACGATGCCTCACATGTCCATGTCCTGTGCTAATGCTCATACTCAGGAGCCGGTATTATCTCAGTGGCACTGCCCAGGGCTGGCGGTGGGAGTTCTGGCCTGGATAGGCAGAGTCTAAAATGGTGTTGGGGCCTAAGTGATGTCATCTGACTCCCCCCCGACTTGCACTGTGTGGTTGTGGCCTGTTTGTGGTGGTTTCTGACCTGCAGAACTCCAAGTCTGCCTGAAAATTGGAGGGGGCGCCAAAGCAGCCCTGGGATGAGCTGCTGTTCCATTTTAACGCCACCCGTGCTCACCCTTGAGAGCCAACGGACCGATAATGAGGTAAGAACCGCCCTACGACTATTCCTTGACATTCCCCCCTCCTTATCCTCGGGAAGGTGTCAACACAAAATAGCAGAAATAAACTGTTGGTGCAGACAGATTAAATGAACATCAGCCATATCCAAACCGGTATCCTGTATGGTGGAGCGGACTGGGATCACCTACCTTCAGATCAATCTCCCTCACCCACTTAATGACTCTCTGGTTTGTCCAAACCAACGGATCAACATTGTGATTTTCGCACCAGGTTCTTCTTTCGTGTAAAATCTGTAAACAAGAGGCACTAGATAAATACCAAAGATTTCTTTATTTGACAGAGGATGAAACGAGGCAAAATGTGCAAAGAAATCGCGAGAAGCTGGGGCCTAGCCCACTGGGCAGGGTCGCCAACTCTCCATGGTTATCCTGCAGCCTCCAGGAATTCATGGTTAACCTTCTGGAAATGGCTGAGGTCAACCCAGGAGAAAAACCACAGGGGCATTATGAGTGCGCTTTTAAAAATAATTATCCTCAAACAGTTTCACTTTTTAGACAGAGAAACAACTGTGTGACCAACAGTCAGGAACCGTCTGGTGGGTAACCAATGGGACGAGTGCAGACGTGGGGCACCTTCAGGCACTGAGTAACCATTACAGGCCCATTTCCCCACCCATCAACACATTGAGGTGTGGGTCTTGTTTTGTTATGCTCTTGACGTAGCATAAACTGCTTCCTTGATGTGCACTCTGACAAAGGAAGGTTCAGACTTGGAGATAGCTTTAACACATTTATTAAACTGTTAATGATTCTCCTACTTGGATTCGACTCTCCTGTTAATCCTGCTATAGCTACTCAGACTATCTAACCAGTCTGTTACAATCCACACGGTGGGTGTGATGTGTTTCAATCAACCCTGTGTACTCACTAAATGTCTCCACTGGAAAGAGGAAGATCATGTGTGCTGTGTCCTTATATATGGGTTGGTGTAATGCCCTCCTGTGGTAGTGTCACCTCTGTGTGTGTCGTGAATGCCTATTGGTCGTGTCCTATCTTACTGACCTATTGGTTGACTGTGTGTTATGATGTCTCTGGTGCTCCCTCTAGTGTCTAGCTAGGTGTAGTGTGTTCACATTAACCCCTTGTGTATTTACAGTGTCCTAGTGTATCTACATTAACCCCTTGTGTATTTACAGTGATGCATATCACCCCAGGTCTATTGGGAGAATCTATTTCCTCTGCTGGGTTAATCCAGAACGGCGGGGGATACCAGGAGGTATGGAACCGGACGGACAAATACAGTAATGAAGCCAATCATGATCTAATTTAAATGGTGGAACCAGGTCAAGTGGCCTGTTCCAGCTCCTATGTTCCAATCGTTGTCATTGGAGACAGAGAGCACGAAACGCAGGCCCAACGTTCTCAGGCAGGGTTAACGTTTCAGGTAGAGACTATGGTGATAAAAATCAGAATGTCAACTTGACTTTTCACTTCCATATTTCCTGCATGTCCTGTCCTGGTCTCGTCTTGCTGTGGGTTGGATACAGGAGCATGTTTGAATTTGGCATTGGGTAAAATGTGGGCAGTTCAGCAGCTAGCTTGGATAAATAAAAGCCAGTGAGGAAATGTAGCCTGCGCTCGAACCGTATTACCTCTTCCACACCCAGTCTTCAGTTTAAATATCAAAAAAGAACACAGAAACAGCAGCAGGCCATCCATGACAAGGGCAGTACATTGAGAAATGATTTGCCTTGTGAAACAAGGGTGGCATGGTGGCACAGTGCTTCGAACTGCTGCCTCACAGCGCCAGAGACCCTGAGTTCGATTCCAGCCTTGGATGACTGTCTGTGCGGAGTCTGCACACTCCCCGTGTCTGTGTGAGTTTCCTCCGGGTGCTCCGTTTTCCTCCCATAGTCCAAGAAATGCAGGTTAGATGGATTGGCCACGATAAATTTCCCCTGAGTGTTCAAAAGGTTAGGTGGGGGAGTGGGCCTAGGTAGGGTGCTCTTTCGGAGCGTTGGTGCAGACTAGATGGGCCGAATGGTCTCCTCTTGCACTGTGGGGATTCTATGATTCTACAATTTAACAATTTTGTCTCATCAAATCTTGGGAAACTATTATAATATTCAGAGCACAGGTGCAAATTCCTATAGCCTGGGCTCGTTTAGTCTAAGGTAGAATTGCATAGCTTTTATCTTTTCCAGGATATGCCTAAATATTCCCTTGATCAAAGCAAGCACTCTCTGTTTTATATCGTTTTCATTAAATGTTGTTCACAGATGCTAATTAATTTGCTCTCCTCTTGTCTTTCACTGCTCAGAATAGTTTCTTTATCTCTGTCCTCCGCTCCCCCCCCCCCCCCCTCCCCCCCCCCCCCCCCCTCATTTCTCCTCCGAGCAGTAGAACCACTCTCCTCATCTCCCCATCATCTGTCTCTTGTGTATCGGGAGAGGAATCTGCCTCTCTTAAATTAAACAAGAACATGTCAGAAAGACACAAAGGCTTCAACACGTTCAGATAGGGAAGGGACTGCATTTTCCAGTACTTGGTCCGTAGCCTCGTACACTATTGGCATTTCAGGTGCTCATCTATAATGCTTCCTAAATGTTGTGAGGGTTTCCGCCTCGGCCACCCTTTTCAGGCAGTGAGTTCCAGATTCCCACCACCCTCTGGGTGAAAATGTTTTTCCTCACATTCCCTCGAAATCTCCGACCCCTTACCTTAAATCTATATCTTTCTTGCTCTGGGCGCTACCATCATTACAAGAACAAATACCAGCTCCCTGCTGAGCTGAGTTGTCCTCAGATTTCCTGCATCTCAGACAAATAGGGGCTGGTTTAGCACAGTGGGCTAAATAGCTGGCTTGTTAAGCAGAACAATGCCAGCAGCGCGGGTTCAATTCCCGTACCGGCCTCCCCGAACAGGCGCCGGAATGTGGCGACTAGGGGCTCTTCACAGTAACTTCATTGAAGCCTACTTGTGACAATAAGCTATTATTATTAAATAAAACTCAGATCAAGCAAAGGCTAAAACGCTGCAGCTGCTTCCTCAAGTTAAATTCTAATAATTAAAACACCACAAATCCCCAGGCCGGCCTACCTATTATAATCAGAGTGACTCTCCTGCTGGAGCAACATAAGAACATAAGAACTAGGAGCAGGAGTAGGCCATCTGGCCCTTCGGGCCTGCTCCGCATTCAATGAGATCATGGCTGATCTTTTGTGGACTCAGCTCCACTTTCCCACCCGAATATGGCTCCCTCGTGCCACTTGTCCGAAAGTGTACACTGTTTGCCAAGCAATGACCCACTGACAGGATTTGCACAGATGGCACGCACCGGTGATCAGGGATTTATCGAAAAGCTGGCCTTGACTGACATTGTGGGAGGTCAGGGAGCAGCTGAAAGGTTCCTCACAGCCGCGAGGTGTGTAAATATAAATCAGTGCTCCTTGTGGATTCAATCGAAGCACTTTGGTTTCCGAGAGAGCAGAGTGTCTGATGCTGGTCTCCCACGTGGGCAGGAGGCAGGGCCTGAGCAGCACTTCCTGCCAAGGCAGCAGTAATGGCGCCACATTGGGTCAAGTTGGGTGAGTTCCCGGAGCCCCTATGACAGGCCTCAGTAAAGACTCAATGCCTTCCTGGGCGAGGTTTGATGGAAAAGAGAGTGAACAAAACGGTGGTTCTTTAAAAGAGAACTCCAATACTTCTGTGGATTTTCCGCTTCACATATTTGTCCGATTCCCTTTTGAAAGTTACTAATGAATCTGCTGCCACCGCCCTTTCAGGCAACACATCCAGATCATAACAATCCGCTGTGTGAAAAAAAGGTCTCATTGTACCTCTGGCTCTTGTATTTGAAAGGAGTCAGCAGATGTTTTCATTCTCACACAAAACACACACACACTTCACCTCTCTGTCGAAGTCCCATTGTCGGAACAGCTCAATGGCCAGCAGGAGACTGATCTGGTGAAATTTCTTTGACACATTCAAGTACTTCTCCAGATCCCGCTTTGTCAGTGAGTTCAGCACTCGGCCGTCGACAAGGTGGTTGTGGAAAGCCTGGGAATACTGCAGGAGGCCCACATCATTCAGCCATGCTTTGGCAACCCAATGGTGGTCCAGCTCTGAGGCCTTCGACAACCTGCAGAGATAATAACCGGTTCAGACAGAAATGCTGTCAGCTCTGCTGCAATCACCGCCCGGTATAGAGTTAGTTTGACATTTGTTCAGTCATGTAAAAAGGTTAGGATGTCTTCAGGGCACAAAAAGTCCAGTGAGGCATAACCGCCCTTCCGTTTGGTTGCCTCCAATAGAGAATAGAGGTCAAAGGTCAGCAGAGTCTGAGTCCCCCCCACAATGCATTGCACGTGCAGTGCAGTGAGCTGCCATAATGTTCGATTTTGCACAGCAAATGTAACCATCTGTGGGGAGGGAAAGAGGCTGGTAGATCTCAGTGACATTTTTGTCAAGGCAATGAGCCATGGGCAGCACGGTGGCACAGCGGTGGGCAGTGCTGTCTCACAGCGCCAGGGACACGGGTTCAATTCTGACCTTGGGTGGCTGTGTGGAATTTGTACATTCTCCCCGTGTCTGCCTGGGTTTCCTCTCACAATCCAAAGATGTGTAGGTTAGGAAAATTGGCCATGATCAGTTATCGGGGTTACTGGGGTAGGGCGGGGGTGTGGCCGTAGGTTGAGTACTCTTTTGGAGGATCGGTGCAGACTTGTTGGGTAGAATGGCCTCTTTCTGCACTGTGGAGGAGAGGTCAGGTGACATCTTAAGCCTTCTAGTGTCTGATGTAAACCTGATTTTCATAGTTTACGTTTTTGACCTTTAGCAGTTGGTCTTAGTTTAAGGTTATTCATGAAGGCCCTGCCTTCTCAACCTTGTCCCTCGCCTGAGGTGTGGTGACCCTCAGGTTAAACCACCATCAGTCAGCTCCCCCCCTCAAAGGGGAAAGCAGCTTATGGCCACCTGGGACTATGGCAACGTTATCTATACAGCTTCCCATAAATTCAATTAGGAAATTCAAGAAGGAAATAGGGAGAGTGCAGGGCCAACATGTCCCAATCAAAACAAAGGGCGGGACCAACAAATCCAGTGATCCCTGAATATCGAGGAATAGACAGTATTGGATAAAAAGAAAAAGGGAGGCTCATGGCAGATATCGAGGGCTCAAAACAGCAGAAGCCCTCGAGGCATTCAGAATGTACAAGAGGAAACTTAGAAAGGAAATTAGGAGAGCGAAAAGGCGACATGAAAGGATACTGGCAAGTAAAATAAAGAAGCTGATTAATAAGTACATTAAGGGTCAAAGGATAACCAGGGAAAGAATAGGGACCATTAAGGACCACAGTGGTAACTTGTGTGTGGGAGCTGGAGGGTGGAGCGATGGGCCAAAGGGCCTTCTCTGTGTTGTAGGATTCTATGACTCAAATAAATCTGAAATTAAAAGCTCGTCTCAGTAATGGTGGCCGTGATAACGATCATTGATTGTAGTAAAAAGCCATTTGACTCAAAGGGAGGCACTGGCGTCGTGGTATTGTTACTAGACTCGGTATACCAGAGACCCAAGTTAATGCTCTGGGGACCTGGGTTTAAATTATGTGATGGTGAAATTGGAATTCAATAAAACTTAACGATGACCATTCACTAATGTCCTTAATGGAAGGTCTGCCCTACATGATTCCAGACCAGTAGCAGTACCACTGCTGTGGGATATTTCACTTTGGCCTGTGTTTTACAGTCAACAGCAACATGCCTGCATGTATTGCTGATCTTGAAGTAATCTGCCCACAAACAATTTAGCAATCTCTATGGTGTGGGTTTCCTCTTTCCTGACATCAGTTTGACTCTGGTGCCAAGTCAAGGAAATCTCCAGGAGTCCAGCAGCAGTGATGTCATTAGGAAGGGCAAGCTAGGGTGGCACAGTGGTAAGTGGTTAGCACTGCTGCCTATGGCGCTGAGGGCCCAGGTTCGACCCCGGCTCACTGTCCGTGTGGAGTTTGCACATTCTCCCCGTGTCTGCGTGGATTTCGCCCCCACAACCCAAAGATGTGCAGGTTAGGTGGATTGGCCACGCTAAATTGCCCCTTAATTGGAAAAAATAATTCGGAACTCTAAACTTTTTTTAAAAAGGAAGGGAAAGCAGCCAATCACATTGACGTATCCACACAGCTAGTAAACCAGGAAGTAAAACACACTTTTGACAGAGGGTGAACAAAATGATTGGCTCGTACAGATGGGATTGAAGCAGAAGTTGAGATATCATAAACAAATGTTTAAAATTATTTTTTAAATATGTGAAATTTATAATTAGAGAGAAATTTGACATTCTACAAACATAAATTTAGCTGATTAGGACCAGAGAGGTTTTGTCAGCACTATTTATGAACTGAGTGCACTATTAAAAATTGGATTACACTATTTTGAACAAGGTGTACATTTTTCTAGCATTTTTGCAGTGAGACTAATAGTGTAAAAGGACAAGTTTACATCAGATCAGTGATTTCTACTTGATTGCACTCCGGGAAGGGCATCAAAAATATACCATATACGGAAACATAGAGTCACTGATGGTACCTTTTAGATTTCTACGTTTAATTCGCCAGAGGTTGTTGTCAGTGACAGAGACTTAATCACGTTGAACACTGCTAGTTACACTGTCATTGCCACAAATTCTGAGCCTTTAATTCAAGATGAGAAGGAATTAAATTTTTGCACGTCCACATCCAACCAATTTTTACTGATCTTACCAGTGCCTTGTGGCATCTGATGTCAGGAGGCTATCAGCTACCTGTGAAACGCTGAGGTTTACATTGTGTAACCTGGAGCATTCTGCTCACCCTTTCCCATTCTCAGCTTCCCGGTAGTCCTCAATTGCAAGCCGCAGTTTGCGTCGGTGCATTGAACTGTTTACTCCCAGGCCCAGCTCCAAATCATCATCATTCAGGCTTAACAAGACCTGTGAGAGAAAGGAGCAACAATTAGAACTGATAAGTGCAAGAGGTTTTGCATTGGAACAAACACTGATGTCTACACTGGAACAGTCTGATGTCTGCATTGGAACACACACTGATGTCTGCACTGGAACACACACTGAGGTCTGCACTGGAACACACACTGAGGTCTGCACTGGAACACACACTGATATCTGCACTGGAACACACACTGAGGTCTGCACTGGAACGAATATTGATTTCTGCACTGGAACACAGACTGATGTCTGCACTGGAACACACAATGATATCTGCACTGGAACCCCCACTGAGGTCTGCACTGGAACGAATATTGATGTCTGCACTGGAACACACACTGATATCTGCACTGGAACACACACTGAGGTCTGCACTGGAACACACACTGATGTCTGCACTGGAACACACACTGAGGTCTGCATTTGAATGCACACCAAGGTTTGCACTGGAACACACACTGATGTCTGCACTAGAACACACAGATGTCTGCACTGGAACACAGACTGATGTCTGCATTGGAACACGCACTGATATCTGCACTGGAACACATGCTGATATCTGCACTGGAACACACACTGAGGTTTGCACTGGAACACACACTGAGGTCTGCACTTGAATGCACACCACGGTCTGCACTGGAACGCACACTGATGTCTGCACTGGATCATACACTGATATCTGCACTGGAACACACACTGAGGTCTGCACTGGAACACACACTGAGGTCTGCACTGGAACACACACTGAGGTCTGCACTTGAATGCACACCAAGATCTGCACTGGAACACAGACTGATGTCTGCACTGGAACACACACTGAGGTCTGCACTGGAACGAATATTGATGTCTGCACTGGAACACACACTGATATCTGCACTGGAACACACACTGATGTCTGCACTGGAACACACTGATATCTGCACTGGAACCCACACTGATGCCTGCACTGGAACCCACACTGATGTCTGCACTGGAACGCACATTGATGTCTGCACTGGATCATACACTGATGTCTGCACTGGAACACACACTGATGTCTGCACTGGAACACACACTGATGTCTGCACTGGAACACACTGATATCTGCACTGGAACCCACACTGATGTCTGCACTGGAATGCACATTGATGTCTGCACTAGAACGCACACTGAGGTCTGCACTGGAACACACACTGATGCCTGCACTGGAATGCACATTGATGTCTGCACTGGAATGCACATTGATGTCTGCACTGGAACGCACAATGAGGTCTGCACAGGAACGCACACTGATATCTGCACTGGAACACACACTGAGGTCTGCACTGGAACGAATATTGATGTCTGCACTGGAACATAGACTGATGTCTGCACTGGAACACACAATGATATCTGCACTGGAACCCCCACTGAGGTCTGCACTGGAACGAATATTGATGTCTGCACTGGAACACACACTGATATCTGCACTGGAACACACACTGAGGTCTGCACTGGAACACACACTGATGTCTGCACTGGAACACACACTGAGGTCTGCATTTGAATGCACACCAAGGTTTGCACTGGAACACACACTGATGTCTGCACTAGAACACACAGATGTCTGCACTGGAACACAGACTGATGTCTGCATTGGAACACGCACTGATATCTGCACTGGAACACATGCTGATATCTGCACTGGAACACACACTGAGGTTTGCACTGGAACACACACTGAGGTCTGCACTTGAATGCACACCACGGTCTGCACTGGAACGCACACTGATGTCTGCACTGGATCATACACTGATATCTGCACTGGAACACACACTGAGGTCTGCACTGGAACACACACTGAGGTCTGCACTGGAACACACACTGAGGTCTGCACTTGAATGCACACCAAGATCTGCACTGGAACACAGACTGATGTCTGCACTGGAACACACACTGAGGTCTGCACTGGAACGAATATTGATGTCTGCACTGGAACACACACTGATATCTGCACTGGAACACACACTGATGTCTGCACTGGAACACACTGATATTTGCACTGGAACCCACACTGATGCCTGCACTGGAACCCACACTGATGTCTGCACTGGAACGCACATTGATGTCTGCACTGGATCATACACTGATGTCTGCACTGGAACACACACTGATGTCTGCACTGGAACACACACTGATGTCTGCACTGGAACACACTGATATCTGCACTGGAACCCACACTGATGTCTGCACTGGAATGCACATTGATGTCTGCACTAGAACGCACACTGAGGTCTGCACTGGAACACACACTGATGCCTGCACTGGAATGCACATTGATGTCTGCACTGGAATGCACATTGATGTCTGCACTGGAACGCACACTGAGGTCTGCACAGGAACACACACTGAGGTCTGCACAGGAACACACACTGATGCCTGAACTGGAACACACACTGATGCCTGAACTGGAACACACACGGATGTCTACACTGAAACACACATTGATGTCTGCAGTGGAACATACTGATATCTGCATTGGAAACCACACAGATGTCTGCACTGGAACACGAACTGATATCTGCACTGGAACACACACTGAGGTCTGCACTGGAACACACACTGAGGTCTGCACTGGAACACACACTGAGGTCTGCACTGGAACACACACTGAGGTCTGCACTTGAATGCACACCAAGATCTGCACTGGAACACAGACTGATGTCTGCACTGGAACACACACTGAGGTCTGCACTGGAACGAATATTGATGTCTGCACTGGAACACACACTGATATCTGCACTGGAACACACACTGATGTCTGCACTGGAACACACTGATATCTGCACTGGAACCCACACTGATGCCTGCACTGGAACCCACACTGATGTCTGCACTGGAACGCACATTGATGTCTGCACTGGATCATACACTGATGTCTGCACTGGAACACACACTGATGTCTGCACTGGAACACACACTGATGTCTGCACTGGACCACACTGATATCTGCACTGGAACCCACACTGATGTCTGCACTGGAATGCACATTGATGTCTGCACTAGAACGCACACTGAGGTCTGCACTGGAACACACACTGATGCCTGCACTGGAATGCACATTGATGTCTGCACTGGAATGCACATTGATGTCTGCACTGGAACGCACACTGAGGTCTGCACAGGAACGCACACTGATATCTGCACTGGAACACACACTGAGGTCTGCACTGGAACGAATATTGATGTCTGCACTGGAACACAGACTGATGTCTGCACTGGAACACACAATGATATCTGCACTGGAACCCCCACTGAGGTCTGCACTGGAACGAATATTGATGTCTGCACTGGAACACACACTGATATCTGCACTGGAACACACACTGAGGTCTGCACTGGAACACACACTGATGTCTGCACTGGAACACACACTGAGGTCTGCATTTGAATGCACACCAAGGTTTGCACTGGAACACACACTGATGTCTGCACTAGAACACACAGATGTCTGCACTGGAACACAGACTGATGTCTGCATTGGAACACGCACTGATATCTGCACTGGAACACATGCTGATATCTGCACTGGAACACACACTGAGGTTTGCACTGGAACACACACTGAGGTCTGCACTTGAATGCACACCACGGTCTGCACTGGAACGCACACTGATGTCTGCACTGGATCATACACTGATATCTGCACTGGAACACACACTGAGGTCTGCACTGGAACACACACTGAGGTCTGCACTGGAACACACACTGAGGTCTGCACTTGAATGCACACCAAGATCTGCACTGGAACACAGACTGATGTCTGCACTGGAACACATACTGAGGTCTGCACTGGAACGAATATTGATGTCTGCACTGGAACACACACTGATATCTGCACTGGAACACACACTGATGTCTGCACTGGAACACACTGATATCTACACTGGAACCCACACTGATGCCTGCACTGGAACCCACACTGATGTCTGCACTGGAACGCACATTGATGTCTGCACTGGATCATACACTGATGTCTGCACTGGAACACACACTGATGTCTGCACTGGAACACACACTGCTGTCTGCACTGGAACACACTGATATCTGCACTGGAACCCACACTGATGTCTGCACTGGAATGCACATTGATGTCTGCAGTAGAACGCACACTGAGGTCTGCACTGGAACACACACTGATGCCTGCACTGGAATGCACATTGATGTCTGCACTGGAATGCACATTGATGTCTGCACTGGAACGCACACTGAGGTCTGCACAGGAACACACACTGAGGTCTGCACAGGAACACACACTGATGCCTGAACTGGAACACACACTGATGCCTGAACTGGAACACACACGGATGTCTACACTGAAACACACATTGATGTCTGCAGTGGAACATACTGATATCTGCATTGGAAACCACACAGATGTCTGCACTGGAACACGAACTGATATCTGCACTGGAACACACACTGAGGTCTGCACTGGAACACACACTGAGGTCTGCACTGGAACACACACTGAGGTCTGCACTGGAACACACACTGAGGTCTGCACTGGAACACACACTGAGGTCTGCACTGGAACACACACTGAGGTCTGCACTGGAACACACACTGAGGTCTGCACTGGAACACACACTGAGGTCTGCACTGGAACACACACTGAGGTCTGCACAGGAACACAAACTGATGTCTGTACTGGAACACAAACTCTGATGTCTGGAACGCACACTGCAGTGGACATAGACTGGAGTCTGTACTAGGACAGCCACTGAAGGGTGCACTGGGGCTGGTTTAGCACAGGGCTAAATAGCTGTCGTTGAAAGCAGTCCAAGGCAGGCCAGCTGCGTTGGTTCAATTCCCGTACTGGCCTCCCCAAACAGGCGCTAGAATGTGGCGACTAGGAGCGTTTCATTTGAAGGTAACGGTAACTTCATTTGAAGCCGACTTGTGACAATAAGTGATTTTCATTTCATTTTCATTTTTCATTTTTTCACTGCACCGGGCACTAGAGTCTGCACCGAAGCCTGGACCCACCAGTACGGACTCAGGTCTACGCTATCAGTGGGTGTCAAAGCTTCAGGATCAGGTGGCCAGAAGGTGCCAAGGCTTCACTTCCAGGAAACCAGTGGGATTCGGAGCATTGGATCAAGGAGAATATCTCACTTTAAAATAGGAAAGGGTATTAGCTGATTAATTAATGCAAATAGACCAGTTGGAAACTAAAAGGCACCACATCAGCCTAAGCCTTGAGAATTCTCGATGATCCATTAATTTATATTACGCAGTGGGCTCAGCAGGGGTCCGTCTATCGTGGTGGGAATGAAGACCTTACACTATTGAACTGTGGGTGGGGGAATCATTTATTAAAATCTGCATTTAATGTGAATCTGCGATTAAACACCGGGGATGGTGTTTGTGTGAGATAATGTCGTGTTATTGATCATATACCAATTGAAAGATTGGCCTGGTCAATCATGAGTTCCTGCACGCTGTGCAGGCGGACATTCGCTATAAGTTAGTTTGAAGTCCCTTTAATCATTGAAGTGTTTTGGGCCATTTCCCTCCAGGCGCAGAGTGCAGTCACCAGCAGGTGAAGTGCTGCCCGCTCTCCACCGGGTGTCTCCCTTGCTACAGATCCTGTACCCTGCTGTCGGTGACGGGATTACACGTGGATTGGAGACTCAACAACACTTGAACTGTTTAGAAACTGCCTGAACCATTCAAAACAGAATTGACTTTGCAATCAGTATAATGGGGTTGTCCAGTCCCACCAAAGTCAATGGTCATTTACACCGCTTGCTCCCACTGCTCCAGGGGAACCCACAGCAGGGGGGGGGTGAGGTGGAGTGACCGTCGACGGGATCGGAAGCTCCCGTCAGCAGCAAAGGCTGGAAAATTCCAATCACAGATTGAACCCTGGGCCACAGTTCCACCAGATTTCCAGCAACTCACTCAAGTGGACGTGGACACCACGGGGTCGTGACGACACAGAAGGAGGCAATTTGGCCCATCGAATCCATACTGGCTTTCTGTAGAGCAGTCCAGTCGGCCCCATCCCATAGCCCTGCGTGGTTATTTTGCTCAAGTACCCACCCAATTTCCTTTTTCCTTAAAACCTTCAGTCTGTTCCCCCCAAGTCCCTGCACCATCAGCTCATTGGATGCAGCCTCTCTTTAACACTGGGAGAATCTGCTGTTTCTTTTCCCAGTCATGCCCTGTGTTCTATAGGCCCAGTCTGAACAGGCAAAGGGGCTTTTGGTTTAAATGCACGATGGCAGCCCAGTTTGGAACTGGGTTAAACATCCTCTCGGTTGGGGCTTGAACACACAACCTTCCAACCGGGAGACGAGAGACAGTGCTGACAGAAGGTCGCTTATTCGCACTGGCCAACCCAGAACGCAGGCCGGGATTCCCCGCTGCGAGTCCGCCCCACCGTTGCTGGCGAGGACGGAGAATTTGCCGTGCCGTTCACAGGCAGCGGGATTCTCTACTCCCCCTCCCCCCCCCCCCCCCCCCCCCCCCCCAGTTGTCAATGGGATTTTCCAATGAAGTTCTCCCACGCAGCCTGGAGAGAGGAGAACAAAATATGACCCTCAAAGCCCACCTTCCTTTCAGCCGTTGACTCTGGTAATTCAAGGTGAATCGCACAAATATCAACCTTGGAAATCGAAGAGGGTGAAATATATGAGCACTGCTTCACACAAAGCCTCTTAATTGTACTCATGCTTCATATCCTGACGGTCTATCTCGTTAGTTGGGATGTGTGGAGTTGCCTGAAGGTCAGAGGCTGTGAGGATCCATTCTGCTCATGATACCTGCAGTAATTGAGTGGCATCAGGCCTCACGTGTAGAGTTGGAGAGGGAAGGGGGAAGTGATGAGGTGCGAGAGCAGGAATAATGAATTTTGATTGCAAGAGACTGGAAGATATGAGAGTGGAAGAGTGAGTATGAGAGAATTTGGAGTCAGTAGCCTCGTCTACTTCGGAAATTCGGTTGGCTGTTTGCTGCGTTGGGCACAGTCCCAATCTATCAATTCCATAAAGGGTGGGTAGAGTGAGCGTGTTTCCTCCTGTGGGGAACAGCACGAGGCCATCAATCTAAGATGGCTGCCAAGAAATACGTTAGGGAATTCAGAGGACGTTTTTGGCCAGGATTTTCCGTTCATGTTTATGGTGGGCGGGTTTGGCAGCACGAGTGGAAAGTATCGCAAAGTGGAAAGGACCTGTTTCCCGACGGTCTAAATGCAGGACGCGATTGTCACTCCTGTCAGTGGCGGGGCGCGTTTCCCGCTGTTCAACGTCGGGAATCTCATTATAATACGTTAACATATCGCTATCGGGTCCACATGCTGGAATCATACCTCCATGTCAAATAAAGCTTCCACACTGACGTGATGCGCGAATGGTTTCAAAAGGCGTGCGCCTGGCGGGCGAAGCTCCATGGGGAGCTCGGAGGGGAGTGCACTCAAGGTGGTGCAGCGCTCACGAAGTGGCTCAGCATGTTTGGGGAGGAGGGATGGGGAGGGAACGAGGGTGAGTGGGTGGGGAAGGGGTATGTGTATGGGGGGTGGGGGATGGAGGTGGGGGGGGTGGGGGATGGAGGGGGGGGTGGTGGGGCCCACCCCCACCCTGACTTCCTTTCTCTTCCTTATTGCGAGTCGCAGACAAGTCTGAACAGCAGTGTATTCAAGGCTGCCTTCTGGTGTCGGACCTACAGCCTTCTTGGAAGGGCAGTGCAGAGGGAAGGGAAGTCTGGAGCATGGACTCCAGTGTGGTGGGGAGTCAGCACTGACTGAAAGTTCCACACATTCACCGGGGGTGGGGGGGAGGCGTATGGAGGCAGGGTGTAGACCAGGCTAATAGGAAAAAGCATGCCACTGATCGGTACCCCACTGCAGCTGAGGCCATTCAGCTTGAGCTCAATTAACATGCCTGGAGTCAGGCAAGTCACACAGTTGTGCCCACACTCAAGCAGCATTTATGGGTAAGAGTGCCAATGATTGTTGCTCAGCATTTAAAACTTGCCACACAGGCTTCCAAATTCCATCACTGCTTCGGTGTGGCTGTGGGCAATGGTACAGCCACACCAGAGGAGTCTAGAACTAGAGGGCATAGGTTTAAGGTGAGAGGGGAGAGATACAAAGGAGACCAGAGGGGAAATTTTTTCACACAGAGGGCGATGAGCATCTGGAATGAGCTGCCAGAGGCAGTGGTAGAGGCGGGTATAATTTTTTCCTTTAAAAAGCAGTTATACGGTTAGCACAGCTGCCTCACGGCGCTGAGGTCCCAGGTTCGATCCCGACTCTGGGTCACTGTCCGTGTGGAGTTTGCACATTCTCCCCGTGTCTGTGTGGGTTTCGCCCCCACAACCCAAAAATGTGCAGAGTAGGTGGATTGGCCACACTAAATTGCCCCTTAATTGGAAAAAATAATTGGGTAATCTAAATTTTTAAAAAAAAAAAAAAAAAAAAAAAGCAGTTATACAGTTACATGGGCTGGGTGGGTATCGAGGGATATGGGCCAAATGCGGGCCAGTGGGACTAGCTTAGTGATAGAAACTGGGCGGCATGGACAAGCTGGGCCGAAGGGCCTGTTTCCATGCTGTAAACCTCTATGATCCTATGACTATATTCCCTTAGAAAGATGGCCATGGCACACTGCCCGAGGAGAGCACTCCTAAACCTTGGCTCTGTGCTGAAGCACCTATTGACAAGTGCCCCCCATGGGCCAAGTTGAGTGCAAGGTCTTGCAGCGAAGGCTGGGATACTGCCCGAGATGAGAGCTCAGGGTACAGTACAGTGGCCAAAGCTGTCTTCAGTCAATCATGTGGAGTGGGGCGGGGGTGATGTGGGGTCATCCCAACCAGGTTGCGAACTAAGGGCATCAAAGTTGTGACCAGGACATGAGTGAATGGGCTTTGAGAGGCAGCAGCAGACGATGAATGGACAAAGTGGGGTCCTTAGCAGACAAACTCTAACCATCAGGTCTCTCTCTTTCTTACTGCAGTGAGGAGACCATCAGGAACATGGGGCCTGATGACCTCGCTGGAATTTTTGTTGCTTATAAGCACGAGAAAAGAAGACAAAGCTGTCAATGGAGGAGCCTGCCTCACTAGAGGCAGGACCACTGAGGAGGGAGTGTCAGGGCCTGACACAGAGGATGGACCCCAGAGAGCAGTCGCTCAGAGGTGCCTCGCTAGACCCAAGGTGCGCCCAACATAATCAGAGTCTGATAATCAGTGTCGCCGAAGACCACGCATGTCCAGGGAATTTCTTGAACACATCTGTCACCTTGGTGCCTCAGGTACCTGGAGGGCATCCACTGTTAGTGGTGCTGAGAGTGACCGTGGTGCTCAATTTGTCCACCAATGGCTTCTTCCAGGGCTCCACAGATGACCTCTGTTGGATTTTGCAAACCTCCACACACATGTACATCCAGGAGGTGACAGACCAAATCTTCGTGAGGGCACACAACGTTGTGCATCTCAACTGGGACAAGCAAGCCAGAAAGCAGGAACACAGAGGTTTGCACAGATCTCTGGTTTTCCACAGGTGCAGTGTGACATCGACTGCACTCATGTGGCACTCAGAGCTCCAGGGCCATCAAGCAGCGAACAATGTGAACCGCAAGGAGTCCCACTCGCTCAATGTTCAGCTGGTTTAAAACCACCCTGTCTGACTAATGGCAGCATGCACCCTCTGTGATAAGGCTTCTGCCATGGAGACACACCGGTTGCCCATAGTCCCTACGTTCCAGGAGGATGATGACTACTTGCAGCCGCCACGCTGAGTTCCCGACAAATGATAGCACGAGAGACCCACGCCGTTGGGAACTCGGCCAGTCGGGGCCGGAGCATCGGGGGAGGGCCTCAGGCAACATCCTGAGTCCATCGATACTGCGCGCGGCGTACTCCTAGAGTCGGAAACGTTGATTCTCCGGCCAATCGCCGAACGTGATTTCGGTGTCGGCGGTCGTAGAATCCCGCCGCATGTCTTCAGTAAATGCTGAAGCTGCCATGTCTCCTCCCTCACTGGGAGTTGTAGCTGAGATTGCCCAATTTCCTGCAGCAGTGTAACCGGCAACTTACGCCAAGATTTGCTGCAAATCTTGCTGACCGATACACTGAAATTTCCCACTGATTCTCCTTTGGCATTTGCCAGAGTGTAAAAGTCAACTTATCAAATCAGAATCAGTGTGAACAATCAGAGGCCGAGGCCCTGCTGCATTTACAACAGATTCCGGGCCATATACACCTGTGAGGATTGTAACCCACATTTTATGTTAAATGCTTCTACGCTCGTTCTGATTTTGTGTCCAGTGTCAATAGGTGAGTGATTAAAGAGGCGGGCAATAGGATAATGGATTTTCAAATCGCCATGGTAACAGGACAGCTGCAATACAACATCAAACAGCAGCACGGCCTGAACAAACAGGCAGCCAACCCTTTTCATATAGAGAACAGTGAGGTTGCCCCATCTCCAACGCCACCTGGCTAAACACTCCGGCTTTTCCTGGGTTCCTGGAGACAACAGAAAAAGCAGGCCTCGTTCCTACTGCCCCCTCATCCATCAGCTAGGTGGAGACTGGCAAATGGAGCAAGGGGAGGTGACAGGGCGTAGGTCACTGCCTCACTAAGGCATAAGCCTTTTAGTGTCGCAGAAATAATGAGGAATCTGAACTGGGGTTTGGTTTCTGCACAAACCCCCCCCGGCCCCCACTAATAAACTCTGAGAGGTGATGGGTCCCATTATTAGAATCTGAGTGTGGCAAAGTTTCAAAGACGCACATGATCCTAATCTAAATACAGGTGGGGTAGCCCATTTGGATAATGCCGGTTTGTCAATCCTGAAGAAACATGCACTCCCCACATCCCTGTGCTAAATGAGTCCAGATGGTCTGCCTCCACTCCACACATCTTTATGAATGCTCCGGTCGGGATTTAAGGAATAATCCTGATTAACCCCAACATTTCCTCATTCGGACACACAGGGTGGGATGGGGAGATCCCAATCGGCGTTCTTACCCGTCCGCTTTTCACATTCTCCATGCAGGATTTGATGTACATTGGCATCGCCATGACGACCTCCAGCCAGGCCTGCACGGTACCAGCTTTCCACTGGGACATTGGCATCGTTCTTGCGATCTCCACCTGCTGTAACCTGTCCAGCTGCTCGTCCCCCTCCGACAAGCTGAGACTCAGGTGAGTTGGGCTGGACAGGCTGTCCGAATCTGTAAGGAATGGAAAGGGTTAGCGTCAGTTGCGTCACATTTTGTACTCAGGCCAAGCTCAAGGCAGCAAAATGCAGCTCCTGTTTGTCCTTTCAGTTGCCTGGGTTCAGGTTGCCTGTGATGAAACAAGCAGAAGTTTATTGTGCCTATTAGTATAGGAGTAGGCCATTCAGCCCCTTGAGCCGGTCCCATCATTCAACTGCATCAATACTGACTAATACTTCAGCTCCCTCACTCACCTTGATCCAAATCTCTCGATAAACTTACTT
Source organism: Scyliorhinus canicula (assembly GCF_902713615.1). Classification (NCBI taxonomy): domain Eukaryota; kingdom Metazoa; phylum Chordata; class Chondrichthyes; order Carcharhiniformes; family Scyliorhinidae; genus Scyliorhinus; species Scyliorhinus canicula. Next base: position 113,896,291 of record NC_052161.1, on the reverse strand, counting down.
GATAAATATCTGTTGATCTCATCCGTGGAAATTTCAGTTCATCTGATGAGTGAGATATTAACAGTAATATTGAAGTGAGTGGAGATTAACAGAAATATTGAGGGGAGCGGGGTATTAACAGTGATACTGAGGGGAGTGGGGTATTAACAGTGACACTGAGGGGAGTGGGGTATTAACAGTGACACTGAGGGGAGTGGGGTATTAACAGTGATACTGGGGGAGTGGGGTATTAACAGTGACACTGAGGGGAGTGGGGTATTAACAGTGACACTGAGGGGAGTGGGGTATTAACAGTGACACTGAGGGGAGTGGGGTATTAACAGTGACACTGAGGGGAGTGGGGTATTAACAGTGACACTGAGGGGAGTGGGGTATTAACAGTGACACTGAGGGGAGTGGGGTATTAACAGTGATACTGAGGGGAGTGGGGTATTAACAGTGACACTGAGGGGAGTGGGGTATTAACAGTGATACTGAGGGGAGTGGGGTATTAACAGTGACACTGAGGGGAGTGGGGTATTAACAGTGATACTGAGGGGAGTGGGTATTAACAGTGACACTGAGGGGAGTGGGGTATTAACAGTGATACTGGGGGGAGTGGGTATTAACAGTGACACTGAGGGGAGTGGGGTATTAACAGTGATACTGGGGGGAGTGGGTATTAACAGTGACACTGAGGGGAGTGGGGTATTAACAGTGACACTGAGGGGAGTGGGGTATTAACAGTGACACTGAGGGGAGTGGGGTATTAACAGTGATACTGAGGGGAGTGGGGTATTGACAGTGACACTGAGGGGAGTGGGGTATTAACAGTGACACTGAGGGGAGTGGGGTATTAACAGTGACACTGAGGGGAGTGGGGTATTAACAGTGATACTGAGGGGAGTGGGGTATTAACAGTGACACTGAGGGGAGTGGGTATTGACAGTGATACTGAGGGGAGTGGGTATTGACAGTGATACAGAGGGGAGTGGGGTATTAACAGTGACACTGAGGGGAGTGGGTATTAACAGTGACACTGAGGGGAGTGGGGTATTAACAGTGACACTGAGGGGAGTGGGTATTGACAGTGATACTGAGGGGAGTGGGTATTGACAGTGATACAGAGGGGAGTGGGGTATTAACAGTGACACTGAGGGGAGTGGGGTATTAACAGTGACACTGAGGGGAGTGGGTATTAACAGTGACACTGAGGGGAGTGGGGTATTAACAGTGACACTGAGGGGAGTGGGGTATTGACAGTGACACTGAGGGGAGTGGGGTATTAACAGTGACACTGAGGGGAGTGGGGTATTGACAGTGACACTGAGGGAGTGGGTATTAACAGTGACACTGAGGGGAATGGGGTACTGACACTCAGGGGAGTGGGTATTGACAGTGACACTGAGGGGAGTGGGATATTAACAGTGACACTCAGGGGAGTGGGGTATTAACAGTGACACTGAGGGGAGTGGGTATTGACAGTGACACTGAGGGGAGTGGGATATTAACAGTGACACTCAGGGGAGTGGGTATTGACAGTGACACTGAGGGGAGTGGGTATTGACAGTGACACTGAGGGGAATGGGGTACTGACACTCAGGGGAGTGGGTATTGACAGTGACACTGAGGGGAGTGGGGTATTAACAGTGACACTGAGGGAGTGGGGTATTAACAGTGACACTGAGGGGAGTGGGTATTGACAGTGACACTGAGGGAGTGGGGTATTACAGTGACACTGAGGGAGTGGGTATTGACAGTGACACTGAGGGAGTGGGGTATTACAGTGACACTGAGGGGAGTGGGATATTAACAGTGACACTGAGGGAGTGGGGTATTACAGTGACACTGAGGGAGTGGGTATTGACAGTGACACTGAGGGGAATGGGGTACTGACACTCAGGGGAATGGGGTATTGACAGTGACACTGAGGGGAGTGGGGTATTAACAGTGACACTGAGGGGAGTGGGGTATTGACAGTGACACTGAGGGGAGTGGGGTATTCTCTACAACCAATGACGTACTTGTGAAGGATTGGCATTGTTGTATTGCAGGATTGATGACAGCCAATGTGTACCCAGCAAGCTCCCACTAACAGAGTGTGATAACCACCTGGTAAGCAGCTCTGTGATGATGTTGATCAGGGATAGATGCTGGTGAGCGCTCTTCAAACTGATTCCATGGGATCTCTTCGCAGATGCTGCCTGACCTCCCAAGTGTCTTCAGCATTTTGTTTCAATTCCAGCATCTGTTATGTTTTGCTGATTGACCTGAAGATTCTGTGTCATGGAGATGCTGAAAGTTTACCTGTCGCAACTGCCTACCCCAGTACTTGTACAGCCTCATCTTTCGAGTGCGCATAGAAACACTTGGTTGGAGTAGATGGTGTGGCGCCGGGTGTTGAGGCTGTGGATATTAAAGTGTATGGGTTCAGAATGTGACTATGTAGTGCCACTGACTATACTCCCTGTGGGATGTGTGACATTTCCAGCTATTCCCAAACCGCTCCGTGTTGGGGGGAGGGTGGAGCAGGGCAGGGTGGGTTGTGGGCCTGGTGGTGCCTGAAAGCAGAACCTCTGAAGGGGAGAGTTGGTGTGAGTGGAGTGGGTGTGGGGTTAGGCAAGAGGTTGATGGCCATCAGCAGCTTGCCAGGGGGCATAGCAGGATGAGGGTGAGCTGGAGGGGTATTAAACCAGGAATATCATCAATGTTCTCAGTGATGTTGGATGCCAAGTGATCTGTTGCAGCCAGTTCCAAGAGACAGAAAGCCATCACCACCATGCGGCTTAAGAGATGCAGGCATCCGTGACCCTTGCAGGTTCTGCTCTGTCCCCTTTCGCCTCCTCGTCTTGCAAGAGGGATGGCAGAATATGAATGATTGTGTCGGCCGGTGTCTGCCCACTGCTGAAGGTGTCTGAAAGTACAGGGAGCTGGGTGTGAGGCGGCAGCATTGGCAAGTGTGTGAGGGTGAGGTGGAGTCTTTGGATGTCAGAGTTGAATTCTGAGGGATTGCTGACGGGCGAGTGATGAGGGTTGTGTGTATTGGGTTGAACAGCAAGTGAGGTTGATGGAGAGGTGGGTAGAGGATGTCTTGTGAAGGTGCATTCACTGACCTTGACCACTTGCATGAGATCTTGTGGCACTTCCGCCAGTTCCTCAGGTCCAGTGCCAGGAATTGACACCCTTCTCCCAATGCCTTCTGAGGGTGACCCTTCAGAGACTCATGTCTCTCTGTGTGATCAGGGTGTCTTTCCTCCTCTCCACTTGCTCCATGAAAGCCCACCATGCTGCATCCGTGAACCTGGAGCCCACTCTTTGCCTTTCTGTACCATTTGTCTTGTTTGATATTGTAGCAATTGTATTCAGCAGCAGCTGCTTGTAACTCAGTACAGTGCACCTTTAATAGGGACAGACTGCCTTTAAGAAAAGGAAGTTACCTGCAGCACATTCTACTTTCACATGCTGCCCGTCTCCCTGCTGAGCAGGGAGGCAGTGCAGAAGATGCATGGCCCCATGGTACAATCAACCAAATTAGACCGTATCTTACAATTTGTGTTCTTTTAAAAAAAAAAATGGCAATTATTTTTTTCCCAATTAAGGGCAATTTAGCATGGCCAATCCAACTACCCTGCCTATCTTTGGGTTGTGGGGGTAAGATCCACGCAGACACGGGGAGAATGTGCAACCTCCACACAGACAGTGACCCGGGGCTGGGGTCGAACCCAGGTCTTCAGCTCCGTGAGGCAGCAGTACTAACCACTGTGCCCCCGTGCCGCCCGTTACAATTTGTGATCTACTTTAAATGTCACAGGCAGGTCACAAATCACAAGAACTGCCTGCCCAAAAAATTTGGGTGACATATTTTTATCTTCCAGGCTGGGTTTTTGTTGAGTTGGGACTCCAGAGTCCGTTAGCAATGCTGGATATCGAAATCATGTCAATAAAATTTTCACCCTTAGGGGAAAGGGGGCGCGGACACAAAACACAAATCCGCTGGAAATTTAAAAATAGTTCTGAGGGCAGCACAGTGACGCAGTGGGTTAGCCCTGCTGCCTCACAGCACCGAGGTCCCAGGTTCGATACCGGCCCTGGGTCACTATCTGTGCGGAGTTTGCACATTCTCCTTATGTTTGCATGGGTTTCACCCCCACAACCCAAAGATGTGCAGGCTAGGTGGATTGGCCATGCTAAATTGCCCCTTCATTGGAGAAAATGAATTGGGTACACTAAATTTAAAAAAAATAGTTCTGAGTTAAAAAAGATTCAATTTTCACTGTTCCAAGGGCCTTAAAACCACAGCATGGGAGTCACAAATTCATGGAAGAGACGCATCGGTCATGCAAGGTGGATACGGTCTGTTTAAGTGTCTTGATTCAAAGTTGTTTAAATTCCCCACCCATTATAATCTTAAAAATCTAGGCAGCAGCTGTCAGTTAGAGTAGAAAAAATGCATATTGCTGGAGAATATTGATTAACAGGTCATCTGGTCCAACTTAGAAATAAATGTTTCAGCTGCAATAGACTTCATTGTAGATATTTCACAAGTGCTTTTATTACATTATGAATGCTTGTCTGACTTCCAAAAAACCAAAACCACTTATCTGAGCTCACACTTGATTGACAGTTTTAAGGGGCTATTAAAGGATTAACTGTCTTTGATGTGATTACTGAATAGAAGCTTGTTTACTTCTGTAACAGGTTGACCGCCTGAGGGGATTAAACATTTTTGAATAGGTTTCATAACTGTGAATGCCTTTTCTGTATCAGATGTGTATGAGTGAGAATGTTAGAAGTTTATTTATTTTACCTCCACATGGTTCCTGAGGTCCGCCCATAGTGGATACTGGATGAATGGCTATGGAGGTGGCAAGGGGCGTGAGGTGGCATGAGGGGCATGGGAGGGGTGTGAGGTGGCATGGGGGTATTTGGGTGGGTGGGGTGTGAGGGATTAGGGCTGGCGGGCCTTTTATAAAGCTATTTTCAAATGACCTGGCAGATTTGTGTTTGGCACCCGTGCGATTCACTCCTGGAATCCATCCATCCAGAACAGCAGCACGCCTTCTAACCAGTCCTCCCATGGCATTTGCCTGCCTCCCTGGCCACCTCCAAAATTCCTCCTTGGAGTGAAATCTGTGTGTGACGGGGCCTCTATATTCCCAACTCGAGCAACCCCCCTTGGTATTGAAAGTCTGACCCTATGACCCGAATACACTGTGCATTAGAGGGGTCAGCTGTTCACATTCAGATTAAAGCCCCTATTCAGGGAGTCTCTGAACAATGAAACAGTATTAATGTGTGTGGCTATCACACAGGAACACTGCTCATGTCACACGTTGATTATGGATTGAAAGTACCACTTAACACCGTTCTAAAAATATATTATTCATATTTTAATTAACTTCTTTATTTAAATCCCTTCCCAGCCAAGAAAACTTCAACCGATCACACCTGAATATCTGCTGCAGTAGCACAGATCAGATACTATCCATCAAACTAACATTTCTGTATCTATATCAAAGCAGTGCTTCCAATCAATCACCACTTTTATTAAAAGCAGCATGCATCCATTTTATATATATCGGCCATTTAACTTTTGGATTCCAATTCCTATTCTAAACACTCAGCACCAGCATCTGGTGCCGAGCTCTGGTTTATTAGATTTTTAAAAATAAAATAAATTTAGAGTGCCCAATTATTTTTTTCCAATTAAGGGGCAATTTAGCGTGGCCAATCCACCTATGCTGCACATCTTTGGGTTGCGGGGGTGAAACCCAGGCAGACACGGGGAGATTGAGCAAACTCCACACGGACAGTGACCCGGGGCTGGGATCGAACCCAGGTCCTCAGCGCCGTGAGGCAGCAGTGCTAACCACTGTGCCACCGTGCCGCCCGTTGGTTTATTAGATTCACTGTTAATTTAGTACTAGTTACTAAAGAGAGGTTGGACGTTTTGGATTACAAAGCAGCCAAGCGGGAAGCCCTGCATGGCGAGAGCGTGGACCCATTTTACAGCCTTATCTCCAGTCTGGGTTCCTTTTCAGCGTGACGTCCAGCTGGGAGCGTGAATTCGCCTCAGCACGCGGGGCGGGATTTTAATTCAATACTCATGATCTGCACTGGAATCATTGCAAGGTGACAATAAAATGGCATTAGCTGAGAGAGGTTAAACACTCCCTCAGCAGCGTCACTTGTGGCTCGGCTTATCATTGCAGGTTGCAGGTGAGCCAGTCGGTGCTAATTTTTTTCTCAACTCAGGATTAAGCTGCCTCATTTCAGCCAGGCAGCAGTATGGGCATGAGCAACCCTGGGCTCTGGAACAGAAAATCAGCCCTGGTTCCTCCTGCTGATCACTGACCAGGGATCCAGTGTGAGTTTGTGTGTATCTGTGTGTGTGTCTATGTATACACGTGTGTGCGTGTTTTTATCATAGAATCCGTATGGTGTAGAAGGAGACCATACAGCCCATCGAGTATGCACTGGCCCTTGCTCCAATAGAGCACCCTACCTAGGCCCAGTCCCCCGCTCCTATCCCCCTAACCCCACCTAACATTTGGGCAATATTCGCATGGCCAATCCGCCTAACCTACACATCTTTTTTTAAAATAAATTTAGCGTACCCAATTATTTTTTCCAATTAAGGGGCAATTTAGCGTGGCCAATCCTGGCCAATCCTAGGGGCTGGTTTAGCTCACCAGGCTAAATCGCTGGCTTTTAAAGCAGACCAAGCAGGCCAGCAGCACGGTTCAATTCCCGTACCAGCCTCCCTGGACAGGCGCTGGAATGTGGCGACTAGGGGCTTTTCACAGTAACTTCATTGAAGCCTACTCGTGACAATAAGCGATTTTCATTTTTCATTTCCTACCCTGCACATCTTTGGGTTATGGGGGTGAAACCCACGCAGACATGGGGGCAACGGGCAAATTCCACACGGACAGTGACCCAGGGCCGGGTTTCGAACCCAGGTCCTCAGTGCCATAGGCAGCAATGCTAACCACTGGGCCACCGTGCCGCCCTAACCTACACATCTTTGGAATGTGGGAGGAAACCCGGAGGCACCCGGAGGAAACCCACGCAGACATCGGGAGAAAGTGCAATCTCCACACAGTCATCCGAGGCCAGAATCAAACCCGGGTTCCTGGCACTATGAAGCATCAGTGCTAACCATTGTGCCACTGTGCTGCGTGAATGTGCATCTTGTGTGAGAATGTGTGTCTTATGCGTGAATGAGTTTTGATGATCAGTTCGGCATGACTGTGATGCCTTCCATCAATAAATAGCCTGCCCGCTTTTGGAATGAAACGAGCCTTGGGAAAGGATCCAGAAGCCGCCAGTCAGCACCAAAGGAGCCGCACCCCACCCAACAGGAGCTAACACTTTTAGAAGATGGGGGAAGAAACGTGCAGAGAATTGTCAAACACAGCTGATGCTGATAATACAACGTCGGTCAACACTGACCAAGTGAGTGTGTGAGCCACACGCGTGGCACAGAAACTACAAGATCAGTTTTGCATCCACGCTGATTCTAAACCAGCCATGTAATTCCTCCCAGAATGGACCAGGGCTGGGAGCAGCAGTGACACCAACCGCTCAAGTAGGGCTGATTTATGGCTTTCCCATTTTCGGAGGGACGAGTTAGGGACGAGTTAGGAGGAGAGACTGGGTGAGAAGTTGGGGGTTCACCGTTAGCAAAAGGTGCCCTTCACAAGCATTTGCTGACAATCCACGGTACACTGCTCACAATCAGAGACACATCTCCGACACGCAGCCACATGCTCACAATCAGAGCTGCAGGAATATAACTAACAGCGTCAGTGTAGTCAACCAACACAATTTCTTTTAAACTTATCCAAACCTGAATTAATTTTGATTCCTCAGCTGTGACAGGCATTTTATCTAACGCTTAGGGGAAAACAAGTTATTAAAAAATGATTTTTTTGGTATCCTTGTAGCAGGATGTCAGAGACGCAATGCAACGGCGTGGGAGCAGGGGTGCTAAGGTTGTGGGATATTGAGGACAAGTTCTACCCCAGATATATACAATCCTATCCCAGACTGTCTGTGTGTCACCTTTGCCAAGACTGCTCCTCATGTCCAAGCAAGATGCAGCGCCACATCAGCGAGGGAGGAAGCAGCGCTGGATCTGCTTCTAAGGAATTAAATGTGGAAAGTGGGTAAGTGGGGGAGCATCTGGGAAACAGTGATCACAATAAAATGAGGCTCAAGGTAATTGTAGAAAAGGACAAGCAGCATTCAAATGTGAAAATACTCAACTGGTGAAGGGATAATTTCAGTGAGTTGAAAGGGGATTTGGCCCAAGCAGATATGTAAAAGGCAAACTGCGTTTGACTAAATTGACTGATTCTTTGCTTAAGTACAAAGTGAGGAGGGTTGATGATGATAGTGCAGTTGATTTAGAGTGTATACTTTCAAATGTGTAGATAAGGTACTACAAAATACACTTGTTGGCAAAATTGAAGCCTTTGGAATTAAAGGGGTAAGGGCTGCAGGAATAAGCCATTGGTGAAGGGACACAAGAACAGAAGATCGCCCGAAAAAGAAGCAGGATTTGGCTGCCACATACGGCCCATCAAGCCTGTTTCGCCATTCAATATGCTAATGGCTGATCTTTTCCCGTCCACTCCCCATACCCCTTAAGCCCCTGAAAGACCAAAGGCAGACAGAAAGCAGATTATTGATGAATCATCTTTGTTCACACAAGCAAATGTGCAATGGTGTTTCTCAGTAGTCGATGCTGGGGTCATGCCCGTTTTGATGGATGTTCTATATTTGTGTGTAAAGGGCATAATTTCACTGTTTGCAGATGACACCAAACTCAGAGATGCAGTAAACAGAGAGGGGTCAATAATAGACTTCAGGGGGACACAGGCAGACCGGTGCAATTGGCAGGAACATGAGCCCATTACTTAGATAAAAGCAAATTACTGTGGATGCTGGAATCGGAATCCAAAAGAGAAAATGCTGGAAAATCTCAGCAGGTCTGGCAGCATCTGTAGGGAGAGAAAAGAGCTAACGTTTCCAGTCCAGATGACCCTTAAGGTCATACAATCCCCAGGGGATCCAGCACCCCACCGCACCCCCAGTCCTTCCCCCCCCCCCATCCCCCATCCCTCCAGTGTGATCCAACTGCTGTCCCTCTGGACTGGCCTCTCCCCTCGAGGACTGACCTTCCCCTACAGATCGACCCCCCCCCCCCTTCCCGGTGCATCCAACCGCCACCCCCCCCCCCCCCCCACTGACTTCCCCCTTCCCTTGAGGACTGACCGCCCCAACCCCTCCTGCCCCACACCCTGACCCGGAGATCCCCTTACACCCATCCTTCCTGAACTGACCACCCTGCCCCAATACAATTCAACCCTTCCTCCGAACCCAGCCCAACCTGACACAACTCCCCCCCCCCCCCCCCCCTTCCCAGTCGGAAACCCACCCACCCCATGCTCCGACTTGATTCCCCCTCCCTGTCTGGTCTGAAACACCTACCTTTGAAACTTACCTTCTCACTTTAAATTGTCCCTGTGAACACCTGCTTTACGGCAGCTAGTGCTGTAAAAAAGGTGCGTTCCTGTCTTCCCTGCGCCCCAGTTACTTCTCACCCTGGCTGAGTGAGGAAGGTTTAGCAAGACAGGGACTTTGGAAATCAACGTGGGTAAGTCCGACGAGAGGGAAAATACGCCGTAAATTGCCGCTCTGAGGAAGTTACGGGCTTTGATAAACGAAATCCAGTGGGCAATAAGATTAAGTGAGTCAGTTTTGGAAGAAAGAATTAGGAGAGGCGAATGTAAACAAATGGTCCAATCTAAAAGGGGGTTGAGGAACTGAAATATGTTTGAAGGTATGAGGGCAAGCTGCGAAGGCTGTGAAAAAGCCTATGGGAGCTTGGCTTCATTGATAGAGGCATAGGCATAGCTGGGAAATTATGCTGAACCTAGGGCAGCACGGTGGCACAGTGGGTAGCAATGCAGTCTCACGGTGCCGAGGTCCCAGGTTCGATCCCGGCTCTGGGTTACTGTCCGTGTGGAGTTTGCACATTCTCCTCGTGTTTTCGTGGGTTTCGCCCCCACAACCCAAAGATGTGCATGGTAGGTGGATTGAACACGCTAATTTGTCCCTTAAATTGGAAAAAATGAATTGGGTACTCTAAATTTATTTTTAAAAAGTTATGCTGAACCTCTTAAAGCAATGGTTAGGCCCTGGCTGGAGCATGAAGGGCAATTCTGGGTGTCATATTTCAGGAAGAATGTCAAGTCTTAGTGAAGGTGCTGATTGACTAAAATGGTGCCAGAAATGAGCGGCTTTATTTCCGTGGAGAGACTGGAAAGACCGGGCTCGCTCTCCTTCGAGCAGAGAAGATTGCAGGGAGATTTGACAAAGGTCAAAATCATGAAGAGTTTTGATACAATAAATAAGATGAAATTGCCAATGGCTCGCAGGCACAGATTTAAGGGAACCAGAGGTGAAATGAGAAAAATGTTTTTGAGACAGTGATGGTTATGGTCTGGAATGTACTGCTGGAAAGGGTGATGGAATCTGAATGACGAACCACTTTCAGAAGGGAATTGATAAAGATTTGAAAGAGAAAAGTGGCCATGGCTGTGGTGAAGGAGCGGGGGAGGGCGGCACAGTGGCTAGCACTGCTGCCTCACAACACCTGGGACCCGGGTTCAATTCCAGTCTCAGGTGACTGTTTGTGCAGAGTCTGCACGTTCTCCCCGTGTCTGCGTGGGTTTCCTCTGGGTGCAACGCTTTCCTCCCACAGCCTAACGATGTGCAGGTTAGATGGATTGGCCATGATAAGTTTCCTCTTAACGTCCAGGGATGTGCAGGTTAGGTTAAGGGGTTATTGGGATGCGGTGGAGAAGTGCGCTTAGGTGGAGTGCTCTGTTAGAGGGTTGGTGCAGACTCAATGGGCCGAATGGCCTCCTTTTGCATTGTAGGGATTGTATGATAATTGGACAGCAAAGAGCCAGCACAGGCACGAGGTTCGAATGGTCTCCTTTCTGCTGTATCATTTCTGATTCAGTAGTGCGGAGGCCAGAGTCACGCTCCGGACATGCTCTTTGGCTGAGATGAAGAACTGAGCGGTGAAGCTACGGCCTTCTGATCAGCGTTATTCAGAGTTACACCGAGTGATGTATTCACTCACCGAGCCGTTACCATGGCGCTGTCTCAGTTTTGAATAAATGCAGGAGAGTGGGGCTAATTTGATAGCTTCAACAACACTCAACACCATCCAGGACAAAGCAGCCCGCCTGATTGGCACCCCGCCCACCATCTTAAACAATCACTCCTGCCACCACTGACACGCAGTGACATTCCTGAGTGTGCTATCTATAAGATGCACTGCAGGAACTCACCAAGGCTCCTTCGACCATACTTTCCAAAACCCAGATAACCTCTACCATCTGGAAGGTCAAGGGCAGCAGACACCTGGGAGTACCACCACCTGAAGGTTCCCCTCCAAACCACTCACAATCCTGGCTTGGAAATATATTGCCGTTCCTTCACTGTGGCTGGGCCAAAATCCTGGAGCTTCCTCCCTAACAGCACAGTGGGTGTACCTACATCACATGGACTGCAGCGGTCCGAGGCTGCGGTTCACCACCACCTTCCCAAGGGAAATTCAGGATGGGCAACAATTGAGCCCACATCCTGTGAAAGAATAAAACAATACAGACGACAGGGCTGAATGGCCCCCTTTCAGTGCTGGAACATTCTCGAATTCTATTCTATGATTTATTCTATTTCCTGCTCCCTGCCATTGCTTGTGGAGCCGAGACAGAGGAAGCTTGAAGATAATGGAATGGTTGTGAAACTGCTAGAGTGAAGTTTGCAGTAATTCAGTGGGACAATTTAACAACACTACTGTTTTGTGTTTCAGGCTGAGCTGGAAGGTATCAGATGGTGCAATGCCTCATTTATAAAACAGTATAATCTCCGAAATTTGTTACAGGGCAATCTACTCCTGCAGATACTACAGGCAGCCTCTGGCTGCACCTTCTATTCTGAGCATCCCGAGTGATTTACTCCTCACGTAGTGACAGCAAGTGCCAGTACGAAGCAACCTTTAAAGTGTTTTTTGGCTAATTACAGGCAGAATGTGTGACAAACGCACACAGCTGGGGAACATTAAGTCATTCACTTCCAGCGCAGTCAGGAAGCAATAATGATCCGAGGAAAAAAGTCGGCCTCATTCAGCGAGTCAAAGGCTTCGGAATGCCAGATGCTTGGTAGAGTCAGGGCCTCTAATCGGGAGCAGCTCCTCCCCCCCCCCCCCCCCAGGAACCGTGCTGTGCGGGTATCCAGTGATCGGCTCCTTATCGCAGACTCTCTCTTTAGCATGCAGCCCTATCCTTTGCTCCGAGCACCTGACATTTTCCTCACGCTCCGTAACAGCCAACTCCCAGCTCGAAGCCCTGGCCTGTGCCGTCACCCTGAGCAACACTTCTGCTGGTCACAGATTCTCAAGTCGGTGAAAGAGGCTGGGAACATGAAAAAATGTTGCTGTTGCCACGGAAACAACTGGGGCTTAATCGAGGGATCAAACAAATGCTTGAGATCAGAAGTGGGAGGTTTTTTTTTAACTAGCTATTCAAACAGTTCTCCCTGCAAATCAGCACGGAGCTGATTGCCACTATTATTAGCGTGCTTGCATTGAGATTTTAATCCCACTTCATTTCTCTCCTGAAGGTGCAGACTCATGATTCAGATACAGCTTCTCGGGAACAGCGCTTCTCCCCGACGCAAGTGGGGTGGGGGTGGAGGGGTCATATCAGAGTTTACTCAGAATGCCTCCAGGCCTTATTCCTCCGTCCACATGCACAGACCCACAACTTGGCAGTGGCACTGGCTGGAGTGGGAAGCCTGGCTGATTTTCCTTCACCCACCCCAGGGGCAGGAGGAGGCCCTGTGTCGCAGTGGGTCGCGTCTCTGCCTCTGAGCCAGGAGCTCCGGGTTTGATCCCACCCCGGGACTTGATGGCCAAGGAAGGTGCGTTCATAATGCGGTCAAAATGGTTGCGTGTAAGGGCAGCACAGTGGCACAGTGCTGCCTATGACGCTGAGGACCTGGGTTCGAATCCTGGCCCTGGATCACTGTCCGTGTGGAGTTTACACATTCTCCCCGTGTTTGTGTGGCTTTCACCCCCACAACCCAAAGATGTGCAGGTTGGGCGGATTGGCCAAGCTAAATGGCCCTTAATTGGAAAAAATAATTACGTACTCTAAATTTATTTTTTAAAAAGGTTGAGTGTGTCAACCTGTAAAATCCTTCCAAAGCACATCAATGGCTGGTGGTAAGAGCGGGAGAGACTCCTGGTCAGTTACGCTTGATGCGGGGTGGTGTCCCTCAAGCTAGAAGTCTCTGGCGACAGAATATGACCTGTTCCAGGAAAAAAGCTTTGCTACGGGAACCCATCATCTGCTTTGCGCACCGCTAGGTGAGGGAAGAGAAACAGCAGCAACAACATCGGGGGCAAAGTCTAAATGTGCTGTTCCGATCGCTACCAAGGTGGGATCAGCCAGCTTGGGCCAGATCTGCATCTTCTCGTCTGCATAGCTTCGTAACCACACCGGCTGCTGAACAACCCCCTAGATCCACTGAGGGCGCTCTCGGGTTGCCTCAGAAGTTGTCGACTTGAGTGTAAAATGCAGGTTGACACTCCAGTGCCGCACTGAGTTCGCACTGCACTGTTCGAGATGCCGAGCGGGATTCTCCGTTGCCCGATTCCAAAATCGGGAATGGAGATCGGGCAGAGAATGGCTCCCGACAGTGAAATTGCAGCAGGCGGCAGTTTGACCGGGTCGTGAGGCTGCACCCCCTCCAAATTGGCATCATCAAAACGCATGCCATGCGCAGTCGCAACCCCATTGGAATTAGTGGGCCCACCCGTGTTGTTCCGCCTCCGATGGGCCACATTCCTGACGACCGGGCCAGTGTCCAACACCGCCACACTCGACTGAGATCCGTGCCGCTGGTGGGGGGGGGGGGGGGGGTGGCCAGGAGGTACGCTGTGGGATCGGGGTGGGCGGGTACACGGTCCTGCACAGCCGGCGCCATCTTTTCTGGCACGATGGGGGGAGGGGGGGGTGTAGGCATATGCCCAGTTGCAACTTGCCAGCCCTGCGCATATCCAGCACAGGCCTGCCTATTCTCCAACCATTTTCCGCACAATCCGCGAGTGTTTCACGTGGTGCTGGTGCTAGCCCCTCACCGGTAGCTAATTTTTCTGTCATGAAATACCACCGATTCTCCATTGGCGTCAGCACTTAGAGGCGGGGTGGAGAATCCAGCCCACCATCTTTCAGGTGAGGCCTTGATCTGAGGCACTTTCTGTTGGCTCTAATGGATATTAAAGGTTCTATCCGAGTCCTGGGCAAAATTCTTCCCTCCACCAATATCACGGAAGAACAACTCAATCATTTAACTCCTTTGCTGTTTGAGGAACAATGGTGGCTCCATTTTAGTTTAATTACTCCTCATGGTGGCTGTGTTGAAAGTCACACAGAGGATGATGCAAATCCTTTCTTACTCCCTCTTTCTCTGGGCAAGCGCTATTTAGAGCCATAGAATCCCTACAGTGCAGAAGAAGGTCAGGTCTGCACTGACCCTCTGAAAGAGCACCCTACCCAGTCCCACTCCCCCACCTCAATCCCGCAACACTGTACCGTGCAGAGCTTTGGACACCATTGGGGCAATTTATCATGGCCAACCCACCTCACCTGCACAACTTTGGACTGTGGGAGTAAACCGGAGCACCCGGAGGAAACCCATGCAGACACGGGGAGAACATACAAACTCCACACAGCGAGTCACTCAAGGCTGGAATCGAACCTGGTCCCTGGCACTGAGGTAGCGGTGCTAACCACTGTGCTACGGACACGCTGGATAATGCTTTTATATCGAACTTTCTTTCATAAAAGAAAATACAAAGTGGACCCATTCTTGTGAAGAAAACACTCAAACACGAGGAGACAAATTATTCCACAACGCGCAGCTTCCTCGGATGATTGGGCCTTGTGTGGGAAGAAGCTGTTGAAAGGTGCAATCTATTAATACTTTTCTATTCTGCTTTCACAGATTGCTCTTCGTCATGATTTTCCACAGGTTTCAAAAAAGCACGGAGGAGGTGCTGAGCCCCTGCTTGGTCAGGGCACATTTGAGAATTAGGTTTGACTCCAAACAGGCAGGAGATAAGCTCTTCCATCCTTACTGTACCTCCGTACACGTGACGATAAATCCAATCCAATCCAATTAAAACTGTGGCTCCTTCATTGTTTTAGATCAGTGATTTTCAAACTCAGGGTTGCGACCCGTGGGTGGATCGTGGGTGGGGTCGCTGAGTGAGTGGTCCTGCCATTCCCGCAGTGGTCCCAATCACATGGGAAGCGTCGAACAGCCGCTAACGGTTTTTACATGAAGAATTGCAGCCGCTGCCGTCTTTTAAATGGGAGGTACATATTAGGCTACATGGAGTCTTCTGGCCAGAAGCGGTCGCAGAGATTAGATCACATACCCTGCACGTGGACTTGATGTGAAGTGCCGTCCAGATACGTGCTTTTGGTGCCAAGGCAGGGAGCAGAGCTGCTTCCATTTTCCAACTGCTGGCAAGCAATGCAAGTGTACTGTGATGATCAATTTGTTTTTTTTAAAGTGAGAGACGGACAGAGGCTCAAATAGGCAGTTAACCTATTGGACAGGCTCTGACAGCAGAGTCTGCTGGAGAGAGCTGCACAGGAGAGTCCAGGGCAGGATAGAGCAGTGGTAGTGTTAGAGCTCCAGGGCACCTGGTTAATGGTCCTCAAAAAATAAACTTAACTCAAAACCGAGAAGTATAAAGATGATTTCCTGAGGTATGGTTTTTGTTAATGTGATAATGCAAATAAGGAGGCAAAGCCCATGTGTTTTATATGCAGGGAAGTACTGGGACATTAGAGAAGCTTCAGAATTTGAAAGAGAAGTGGTGTGTGAAAAATTCCTTTTGAGGTATAGACTTCAGAGTCAGTTATTAACTAAGAGCTGACTCAAAATGAAAGGACTACAATGCTGAGCCGACCTAGTAAACCACATTAAAAACATGCCAAAAATCCACAAGGTTGTCAGAATTCTGATGTAGCATCTCCCAGGAGTATCCAGTGCTGAGTAAAACAAGCATTTTGTTGCTATTACCCTTCACCTAAATGTGTGAGATTGGATTTTCCATTTTCACAAAGATGAAGACAGCACAAAGAAACTGGTTGAAGTCTGCACCTGATATTCACATTGCCCTGTCCTCCTTTCAACTGGATTCAATTGAAATTGCGAGGACAAATCAGGCTCCCCTTTCGCATTAAAAGATAAACAAACATGGCGTATGTCGCGAAGGTCGGTCGGCGTGTGTTGTGAAGGTTGACTGTTGTGAGGCCCGAAGGTTGGCCAGCGTGGGTCTCGAAGGCTGACAAGTTGCCAAAAGTGGGTCACGGGGGGAAAAAAAAGTTTGAAAATCACTGGGCTATAGGGCGGCACGGTAATGCAGTGGTTTGTGCTGCCTCACGGTGCTGAGGACCCGGGTTTGACCCTGGCCCATTGTCAATGTGGAGTTTACACATTCTCCCAGTGTCTGCGTGGGTCTTACCCCCACAACCCCAAGATGTGTAGGCTAGGTGGATTGGCCACGCTAAATTGCTTCTTAATTGGGAAAAAAATTGGGTACTGCAAATTTATGAAAAAAAAAGAAAAACACTGGCCTGGGTTCTGGATGCTGGTAATGTTAATATTTCAAGGGTACCCCATGCCCTCCTTACATTGAAAAGTTGCAAAATCACAGGTTAAATATCATCTCCTTGAGAAATATAAAGTATTAAAATATCCAGGGTTGCCCAGGGACAGTGTTCTGCCTTACAGTAGTCAGTGATTGGTTCCTGCGTGATGCTTTCTGAGAGTGGGGAGGCGGTGGCATAGTGGTTTTGTCGCTAGACTAGTAAACCAGAGACCCAGAATAATGTTCTGGGGACCCAGGTTCAAATCCTGCCACTGCAGATGGCGAAATTTGAATTCAAGAAAACCTGGGTTCGTGAAACTATTGTAGATTGTTGTAAAATCCCATCTGGTTCACTAATGTCCATTAGGGAAGTAAATCTGTCATCCTACATATGAGTCCAGACCCACAGCAATGTGGTTGGCTCTTAACTGCCCCCTCAAGGGGAATTAGGGATGGGTAATAGATGCTGGCACAGCCTGCGATTCCCGCATCCCATGAACGAATAAAAAAAGTATGTTCAGAGTTTAAGTGAAAGGAACAGTCTCTAATGCTTTATTGTTCAGAAAGCTGTGAGTGCCTGGCACATCTTTGCTGTAAAATTGAAATGATCCTGAATCTACAAAGAAAATAGACTACCTTGCCAGCGAAAGCCAGGAAGAAGCACCCAAAGAAAAGCTGAACTTCAAAAATACATGAAGTCATCCCAGTGCATCAAATATCTTTTTTCCTTTTATTTTATCAATAATTTATTTCCTTCTCAACCATCTTTTCCTCTCTTATGTTGTTTGTCTATGCAAGTGTAGTTAGAAAAGGAGGGTAGTTAGAAAAGGGGGTTTGGGAAAGGGGTGTTATGCAGTCAGTTACATTTTCTGTCAGTTTAATTGCAATAGCGTACATAATAAAAGGTTATGTGTGTTAAAATGACAAACCTGGTGACTGTAATTTATTGGGCTCGGCAAAGTCCTCTGGTATTTTAAATAAAATCTAATTTCACCTGTGTTGCGACTCCAGGTCAAGTGGGGCTGGAATTGACCGCACACTAGCCCAGGCAGTCGTAACACCGACCAAGGTGGGACTTCACTGTCCAATGTGGGAAAATGTGAACTTGTCCACTTGGGCAGGAAGAACTGTATGTTATTTAAATGGAGAGAAATTGCAGCATAGAGGTACAGAGGGATCTGGATGTCCTGGTACATGAATCAACAAAGTTAGTATGCAGGTACAGCAAGTGATAGGAAGGTCAATGGGTTGTTGCCATTTATTGCAAGGGGAATGGAACATAAAAGTAAGAAAGAAGGACTCCAAATTCTTAGAGAGATTTTCCTCTTTGTTTACACACTTGCTACGTTTTATAGACTGGCCAAAGGGTTGACTGTAAAGGTTTGTAGAGTCTAAGCATGATCGCGACTGGTAGCTCTGGAAGCAATAGATTTATCACCAGTGATCCCTGGTGTCCAAAGCAGCAGTACGCCATGATGTACGCCATGATGTTCCTCAGCCAGTGCTGTTATTTTATCACAGCAGAGAAAACCAGCATGCTGGCACAGAGGGTAGTGCTGCCGCCTCACAGCGCCAGGGACCCAGGTTCAATTCCGACCATGGGTCACTCTCTGGGTGGAGTTTGCACGTTCTCGCCAACACCCAGTCATTAATATATCGCATTGGCCCCAGGTTGACTCCTGAGGGAACACCCCACTGTACAGGTTCCTCAGTTAACTACTCTGCTGCTCTGTTTTCAGTCTCTTAACCAATTCATAAAGATTCGGGTAAGATTCCGCCCAATATGACTAACTTGATTGAGTTCTTGGAATTGACAGAGACGATTTATGTGGATCGTCTAGTTGGCGTTGCAGATACGGACTTTCAAAGAGTGTTTGAGAAAACACTACATAACTTATTATCAAAATGTCTTCCGGTGGCGTTTGTGAGCGGGTCGGCCGCATCGAGAGGAGCTCCCACTGGTGGCCACTATTTGCGGCGCATTCGGGGGTTTCCCCGATTCTTTGCTCTCTCTCCCCCCCCCCGCGATTCTTGTCGCCCTTTGTGGTCATCCCGGGCGTCAAGCGGGGCCGGTTTGAAAACTGGCGAGAAACCTCCCGCGGGTGTCGGGCGGCTGGAGCTGAGGCGTCGGGGCCCAGCACGTGCGGTGTTTGGAGCAGCGGGGGCGGAGCCAAACGGAGAACGAGGCGGCAGGCCCGAAGCCAGGGTGCAATGTAGGTGAGATGTTCCACATCGAGTGGCGCCCGCCTAGAATGTTTTAAGAAGACTGAAGTCTGGTCCCAGGGGAATTCTTGAGGAATACAAAAAAGAATTGAAAGAAGTTTTAAAGAAAGTTTGTGGGAAATTTTTATTTTTCTTCTTTTTCTTAAAGGAAGAATTTTTTGTTTTTTTTAAAAAAAGATTGAAAAAGGAAAGAAGGGGGAAAAAAAGGAAAAATAATAAGTCGTTAAAGGATGCGAAAAGCAGCGTCGAAGAAGGGAGGAAATGCGGGCTCGCCGTTGAATGGCAGGACCAGCAAAAGCGCTGACAAGATGGCAGATGCCTGACCGCATGGTGGGGCCGCACTGCTTACGGTGGAGAAGATGATTGAGGTGATGGCTGTGGAGCTGGAAAAGCAGTTTGTGAGGCACATGGAGGTTTTGAGGAAGGAGATGGCGGTCACATTGAAGTCATTGGTGGAGGAGGCAATCGCCCCGGTGAGGGTAGCTGTGGCAAAGACATCGGCCGAGGTGAGAGAGCAGGGCGAGAAGATGAAGGAAGTGGAGGAGGCCGTGTCACGGCACAGCGACCAGCTCACCTCGGTGGGGGACGAGCTGCGGAGGGTGGTGGAAGTCAACAGAGGGCTCCGAGTAATGCTCGAGAACAGCTTGAGGCGGCTCAATCTGAGAATTGTGCGCTTGCCCGAAGGGACACAGGGCTCAAGGCCAACAGAGTACTTTTTTTAATAAATATTTTTATTCTCCTTTTTCACATTTTCTCCCAAACTTACACCCACCAACAATAAACCATAATCAGGAACAAATATGTCAATCCCCATAATAACAACAATCCCATCCTCCCACCAACCCCCAAATATTAGCCCGCTTGTTTGCATAAACAAATGACAAAAAGGAATCAGGGATTACCCATAGTCACCCTTAATACACACAGCCCCCCTCCCCCCAACCCTCCCACCCATCCCTCAAACTAATGTTCAATGTTATCCAGTTCTTGAAAGTGCATAATGAATAATGTCCATGACTTGTAGAACCCCTCCGAGCTTCCCCTCAGTTCAAACGTAACCTTCTCAAGAGTCAAGAATTCCAACAGGTCCCCCCGCCATGCCAGGGCACAGGGTGGAGAGGCTGCTCTCCATCCCAGCTGGATCCGCCTTTGGGCGATCAACAAGGCGAAGGCTATGATATCTGCCTCCGTTTCCAATCCGGGCTGATCCGACACCCCGAATATGGCCTCCCAGGGACCCTAAAAACCTCCTTCCAGTATTCCTCTAGCTTTAGACAGGACCAAAACATATGAATGTGATTAGTGGGGGCTCCCCTGCAAAGCTCACACACATCTTCTACTCCCTCAAAGAATCGGCTCATCCTTGCCCTTGTGAGGTGTGCTCTATATACCACCTTCAGCTGTATCAACCCCAACCTCGCACATGAGGTGGAGGCATTTACTCTCCGGAGCACCTCACACCAGACCCCCTCCTGTATAACGTCTCCCAACTCTTCCTCCCATTTTGCTTTGATCCCTTCCAGTGGTGCCTTATCCTTTTCTAAAATAGCTCCGTACACCGCTGACACTACCCCCTTCTCCAATCCCCTTGCCATCAGCACCTCCTCCAGCAATGTGGAGACCGGTTCCTCCGGGAAGCTCTGCATGACCTTTCTGGCAAAATCCCGAACCTGCATGTATCTAAACATTTCTCCCTGCTCCAGCCCATACTTGCCAACAGAGTACTTCGCTAAGAGGTTGGCGGAGTTGATGTTGGAGGGTGAGAACGTCTCCTGGTACGAGCTGGACCGAGCTCATCGGTCATTAAGGCAGAAGCCCAAAGTGAATGAGCCGCCAAGAGCAGTAATTATCAGCTTCCATATGTACTGCATGAAGGAGAAGGTGTTAAGTTGGGCAAAGCAGAAGTGCGAGGTGCAATGGGATGGTGCTGGACCTCGGATTTACCAGGACTTGACGGTGGAGTTGGCAAAAAGACGAGCGGCGTTCGGACGAGTGAAGGTGGCACTGTACAAGGGGGTGCGATTTGTTAGTGTATACCCAGCGAATCTGAGGGTGACGTATCACGGCAAAGACTTTTATTTTGAAACAGTGGAGGTGGCTGAGCCATTCATGAGGGCAGAAGGCTTGGGACAGACGTGAGGAGCAGAGCTGGAAGAGAGACTGTGGACTGTGATTGGGGAGTGGAAAATGTATAAAAGTTATAACTTTCTTTTCATTGACTTGTATTGTAATTTGCTTCACTTCACAGTGTTACAGAATTCAAGTTATTGGTTGGGTTGATTGGCATTCTGTGTTGTGACGGTTATATCTTAGTTTAGTGAATTGTATGGGCTGGATTGTTGTTTTAGTTTTTTCTTTCTCTGGGACTGGGTGGGTGGGGATGGTATAGCGTGACGGGGGAGCCACCCGCGCTAGCTAACTAAAGTCAGCTAGTGAACGGAGGTGAGGTGAGAGGAGAGCTGCAGACATTGGAGCCTAGTTAGCAGGTTTCGATGGGCCTACGAGGCGAGCGAGGGGGGCGGAAGGGATTGATGCTGGGAGATGTTTTTTCGAGAGGAAATGTAGGGGGGGATTTTGGGAGGGGGGGGGAAGGGGTTCGATGTTAATCATGGATAGGGGCGGGTCAGGCTCATAGGCAGGGCACGGTGGTATGATGATGGTGGATAAGAAGGGTTGGGGGGGTGAGAGACCCTCAGTAAGGATAGTCACGTGGAACGTGAGGGGGTTAGGAGATCCGGTCAAGAGGTCAAGGGTGCTTGCGCATCTTAAAAGTTTGAAAGCCGATGTGGCAATGCTACAGGAGACTCACTTGAGGGCGAAGGACCAGGTGAGACTTAAAAAGGGCTGGGTTAGTCAGGTGTTCCACTCTGGATTTAACGGAAGGGCTCGAGGGGTAGCGGTAATGGTCAGCAAAAGAGTACCTTTCAGATGGAGAATGTGGTTGCAGATCGGGGGGGTAGATATGTGATTGTGACAGGGGTGCTGGAGGGGAGGTTAGTGGCGCTGGTAAGTGTATACGGTCCCAATTGGGACGATGTGGGATTCGCAAAGAAGGTGTTTGGGGCCATCCCCGACTTGGACACACACAAACTGATTGTGTTACGTCCGCGCTCGCTGGTCCCATCAGGGGGGACGAAGCTGTTGGCTTAGCTAATGGTGGAAATGGGAGGGGTGGACCCTTGGAGGTTTCTGCACTCGAGGGAGCGGGAGTACTCGTTTTTCTCAGCAGTCCAGAAGATATACTCGCGGATCAAATTTTTCGTGATGGGGAAGGCTTTGCTGGCTGGAGTCAAGGGGTCGGAATACTCGGCAATTTCAGTATCAGATCATGCTCCGCATTGGGTGGATATGGTGCTGGAGTACGGGGTAGCGCAGAGGCAGTGGTGGAAATTAGATGTGAGACTTTTGGGGGACCAAGGGTTCTGTGACCAAATTGAAAAGGTAATTGAGGAATATGTAGGTTTCAGCTGTACGGGTGAGGTGTCGAAAGCAGTTGTCTGGGAGGCTCTAAAGGCGGTGGTGAGGGGTGAGGTGATCTCGTTTAAGGTCAGGGTGGACAAAGAAAAGAGGTTGGAGCGGCAGAGGGTAATAGATGAGATGTAGGAGGTAGATAGGAGTTATGCAGTGGATGGGGACCCAGCGATGCTGGGAAAGAGGAAGGAACTACAGGCGAGCTTTGACCGACTATCCACCAGTAAGGCGGTGCGCCAACTGAGACGAGCAAGGGGTGCAGTTTATGAGCATGGAGTATGTTAGCAGGCCAGCTCCGGAGGGAGGCAGCGGTAAGGGAAATTGTTCAGGTGAGGGATAGGGAAGGGAAGTTGGTGGTGGCTCCGGATCTGATTAACAACGTTTTTGAGGAATTTTATGAAAGGTTTACAGTTCAGAGCCACCTGGGGGAGACTGGGAGATGCAGGAATTTCTAGACGGGTTGGAGTACCTGAGGTTAGGGGAGGGGGCAGGACTACATTAGAAGGAGCGATAGTGGAGCAGGAGATAAAGGATGCGATTGGGAGGATGCAGTCGGGAAAGGTGGCAGGGCCGGATGGGTTTCCAGTGGAATATTATAAAAAATTCAAGGATAAACTGGCACCCCTGATGGTGGGGATGTTTGAAGAGGCGATAGGGAAGGGGGTGTTGCCACAAACCTTGGGGCAGGCATCGATCTCCCTGTTGCTAAAAAAAGATAAGGATCCGACGGAGTGTGGGTCGTATAGGCCCATATCACTTCTGAATGTGGACGCAAAAGTATTGGCGAAGGTACTGGCGGGTAGGCTGGAGGAGTGCCTCCTGAAGGTGATAGGTGAAGATCAGTCTGGGTTTGTGAAAGGGCGGCAGCTCTTCTCAAACGTTAGAAGGGTAATTAACGTTGTTATGGCACCGGCAGAGGGGAAGGAAACGGAGGTGGTTGTGGCATTGGACGCTGAGAAGGCGTTTGACCGGGTAGAATGTGGGTACTTGATGGCAGCGCTGGAGCGGTTTGGAATTGGACCAAGATTTGTGAACTGGGTAAAGCTACTATATAAGGAGCCGAGGGCGAGTGTCCGCACAAACAACATCAGCTCGAGATACTTTTCTCTCCACCTTGGGACTAGGCAGGGATGTCCTATGTCCCCCCTGCTGTTTGCACTTGCGATTGAGCCGTTGGCCATCGCATTAAGAAGTTCGGGGATATGGAAAGGAATAGTGCGGGGGGGGGGAGGGGGGGGGGGGGATAGAGCATAGGGTGTCCTCATATGCTGATGACTTGGTGTTATACGTGTCGGAACCGAGTGTGTCGATAGGATGAATATTGGAGCTGCTTCGGGTGTTTTGGTCTTTCTCGGGGTACAAATTAAATCTGGACAAGAGTGAGTATTTTGTTGTGTCTCGGACGGGGGTGGGGGCAGGGGTGGGGGGCGGGTGCTGCCATTCCATAGGGCAGGGATTCACTTTAGGTACCTGGGGTTGCAGGTTGCCCGGGAGTGGGGGGGGCTTCGCGGGTACAACATTTCTAGTTTGGTGGGGAGAGTGAAAGCCGATCTGGCGAGGTGGGATGGTCTCCCACTGTCACTGGCGGGTCGGGTACAGGCGGTTAAAATGAACGTGTTGCCGCGATTTCTGTTTATTTTCCAATGCCTGCCGATTTTCCTGCCAAAGGCTTTTTTCAGAGAGATTGAGGGAATGATTACTTTGTTCATATGGGGAGGGAAGGTGACCAGAGTTGGAAAGGTGCTGCTACAGAGGGGAAGGCAGGCAGGGGGTTTGGGTCTCCCGAACCTGGGGCGAAATTCTCCCAAAGGGAGACAAACAGCCGATGCCGGAGTGATTCACTCCGGCGTCAGAGGCCGCTCCTCGCCCCCTATTCTCCCCTCCCCCGGGGGGCTAGGAGCGGCGGCGCGTGAATTTCGCGCGCCGGGCCTTGACGCTTGCATCAAAGCGGCGTGGCCGGCGGCAACTAAGTGACGTCACCCGCGCATGCACGGTTGCCGTCTTCCCCTCCGCTGCCCCGCAAGACATGGCGGCTTGACCTTGCGGGGCGGCGGAGGGAAAAGTGTGTCTTTTAGAGATGCCGGCCCAATGATCGGTGGGCACCGATCACGGGCCAGACACCTCCTGAGCACGTCCCTGGTGCTCGATCCTCCCTCCGCCCCCCACAGGCCCCACATGCAGCGGCCGCGCGCTGTTCATGCCGGCAGTGACCAGGTATGGTTGGCGCCGGCGTGAACCGGTTGGGTTCAGCAGGCTGCTCGGCCCATCAGGGCCAGAGAATCGCCGGTCGCCGTTAGAAACGGCAAGCGGCGATTCTCCGAGCGGCCTGTCGAAAAACGCAACACACCATTTTGGGGGGGGGGGGGTGGGAGAATCGTGTGGGGGTGCCAGGGCGGCGTGGCGTGATTCGCCCGGCACTCCCACGATTCTTCCACCCGGCGTGGGGGTCGGAGAATCGTGCCCCGATGTATTACTACTGGGTGGCGAATGTGGAGAAGGTGCAGAGCTGGGTAAGAGGGGTTCATTCCCAGTGGGTCAGAATGGAGGAGAGTTTGTGCAGGGGGTCAGGACTGAAAGCACTAGCAACAGCGCCGCTCCCGATAGCTCCGGGGAAATACTCAGGGAGTCCGGTAATAATAGCTTCATTGAGAATTTGGAGGCAGTTTCGCCAACACTTCGGGTTGGGGGCAGGGTCCAGGGAAATGCAGATTCGGGGGAACCACAGATTTGAGCCAGGGAAGTGGGATGGAAATTTTCAGAAATGGGAGGTGAAGGGGATTAAGATACTAAAAGATTTGTTTCTTAGGGGTCGGTTTGCAGGATTGAAGGAGCTGGAAGCGAAGTATGGGTTGGTGCAGGGAGACATGTTTAGATACATGCAGGTTCGAGATTTTGCCAGAAAGGAGATACAGAGCTTCCTGGAGGAACCGGCTTCCACATTGTTGGAGGAGGTGCTGATGACAGGGGGTCTGGAGAAGGGATTAGTGTTGGCGATTTATGGAGCTATTTTGGAAGAGGAGAAGGCACCACTGGAAGGGATCAAAGCGAAGTGGAAGAGTTGGGAGAGGATATGGAGGAGGGGTTCTGGTGTGAGGTGCTCCGGAGAGTGAATGCCTCCACCTTGTGCGTGAGGTTGGGGCTGATACAGCTGAAGGTGGTATACAGAGCACACCTCACGAGAGTGAGGATGAGCCGATTCTTTGAAGGAGTAGATGTGTGAGAGCGTTTGGGGGGGGGGGGGGGGGGGGGGGGGGGGGGTAATCACGTTCATATGTTTTGGTCCTGTCCAAAGCTGGAGGATTACTGGAAGGAGGCTTTTAGGGTAATTTCTAAAGTGGCGCACGTGAAACTGGACCCGGGACCCCGGGAGGCCATATTCAGGGTGTCGGACCAGACAGGGTTGGAGACGGGTGCGGAGGCAGATGTTGTAGCCTTCGCCCCGTTGCTCGCCTGAAGGCGGATCCTGTTAGGGTTGGAGAGCAGCCTCCCCACCCTGTGCCCTGGTGTGGCGGGGAGACCTGTTGGAATCCTTGACCCTTGAGAAGGTTGAGTTCGAACTGAGGGGAAGGATGGAGGGGTTCTCCAATTCATGGGCCTTATTCATTATGCACTTTCAAGAACTGGATATCATCGAACATTAGTTGGGGGGGTTGGGGAGGGGGGCTAATGGTGATTATGGGTGATTCCTGATTCCTTTTTGTCATTTGTTTATGTGAACATGCGGGTGAATGTTTGGGGTTTGGTGGGAGGATGGGATCGTTGTTATTGATATGGGGATTGACATTTATTGCTGATTATTGTTTATTATTGGTGGGTGTAAATTTAGGAGAAAATGTGAAAAAGGAGAATAAAAATATTTAAACGAAAAACTTATTATCAAAGCAGAAGACCATGTGATGAAAAGCGGAATGGCGATGAGAATATGAATTGGTTAAGAGACTGAAGACAGAGAGTAGCACTGGGTGGTTGACTGAGGAACCTGTACAGTGGTGTTCCCTCAGGGGTCAATGTTGGCACCAGTGACATATATTAATGACCTGGTGTTGAGTATACAACAGAGGTCTTGGCCCTGCCTCTGAGCCAGAAGCTCAGGGATCGAGTCCCAGCCCAGGACATGATGGCCAAGGAAGCTGTGTTCAGAACACTTCCAAACAGGTTGAGTATCCACCTACAAATCCTTCCAACACATGCCACCGGCAGGTGGTAAGAGCGGGAGAGATTCCTGGTCAGCCATATGATGGAAATAATGCCGGAGCCTCTACCATCACGATCCATAGCTCCAGACTACAACATGCATGTAAAAATGCATGTCTCTATAATAATAATCTTTATTATTGTCACAAGTAGACTTACAGTAACACTGCAATGAAGTTACCGTGAAAAGCCCCTAGTCGCCACACTCCGGCGCCTGTGTACCTGTGTTCGGGTACACAGAGGGAGAATTCAGAATGTCCAATTCACCTAACAAGCATGTCTTTCGGGACTTGTGGGAGGAAACTGAAACTCCCAGAGAAAACCCACGCAGACACTGGGAGAATGTGCAGACTCCGCACAGAGAGTGATCCGAGCTCGGAATCGACCCTAGCGCTGTGAAGCAGCAGTGCTAACCAGTGTGCTACAACGACTTGGATTTCTTGAATGTACTGTAACATGCCACCACCATGTTGCTTATACAGGGCACAATTTTAATGTTTTCAGATGACACAAATATAGCCAACAGTGAGTAAACAAGATAGAGGAGACATTTTAATTCCTGGAAGACATGAACAGATTGGTGAGCTGGGTATTTTAAACAAAACTTAACAGAGAGTAGTGATTTTGAGAGGAAGAATGAGCAGAGGCCACATAAAATCAGTTTCATTGAGGTGCAGGAACAGAGACCTTCAACTGTACACACATATGTACAGACATATTTCAATACTTCAGCTGGAGCCTAACAAATGATTCATTGAGATTTAGCAGAATTTCCCAGTTTTTGTACTCTATGCCACTATTTATAAAGCCAAGGGATCTGTAGGCTTTTTTAACAGCCTTCTCAATCTGTCCTGTCACCTTCAAATATGTTTGAACGTACACCTGAAGGTCTCTGTTCCTGCACCCCACTGAAACTGATTTTGTGTGGCCTCTGCTCATTGTTCCTCTCAAAACCAACCACTTCACTTCATCCCTGTTAAGTTTGATTTAAAATGGCCAGCTCACCAATCTGTCTATGTCTTCCTGGAATCTGTGAAGAGTATTTCACCTAATAGCAGAGAAGCACAATTTGGTGAATCGTCCTAAAGATTCAATTAGGAGGATGTGTTGCTCAACTGGTTCACACAACAGACGCACGGCACCAGGACTGGGAAATTAGGCAGCCCCCTTTCTGAAATGTGACCAAACAAAACAGGAGACCCAAAGCCTCTGAGCAAAGGTTTACCGTCACTTGCAAAAGGAGGGAGATACCAGCCTTTCTGTAAAACGTATTGAAGTTAGTTATTACGACTCTGGTGGTGTGATTCCATGGCTCACGGGTAGCAGAACGTTGGGTTTGTGACCTTATGCAGATATTTTTTTTTTTTTAACATAGAATTTACAGTGCAGAAGGAGGCCATTTGGCCCATCGAGTCTGCACCGGCTCTTGGAAAGAGCACCCTACCCAAGGTCAACACCTCCCCCTATCCCAATAACCCAGTAACCCCACCCAACACTAAGAGCAATTTTGG
Source organism: Scyliorhinus canicula (assembly GCF_902713615.1). Lineage (NCBI taxonomy): Eukaryota > Metazoa > Chordata > Chondrichthyes > Carcharhiniformes > Scyliorhinidae > Scyliorhinus > Scyliorhinus canicula. The sequence continues at coordinate 113,868,160 of NC_052161.1, read as the reverse complement.
ACACTAAGGGCAATTTAGCACGGCCAATCCACCTAATCTGCACATCTTTGGACTGTGGGAGGAAACCGGAACACCCGGAGGAAACCCACGCACACACGGGGAGGATGTGCAGACTCCGCACAGACAGTGACCCAAGCCGGAATCGAACCTGGGACCCTGGAGCTGTGAAGCCATTGTGCTATCCACAATGCTACCGTGCTGCCCATATGGGAGAGAGCTACGCAGATACAGAGATCGATAGAGGTTTAAATCAAATTGCTGTTTCAAATTAGGCGGAGGCCTTTAGAGCAGATTACTAACCTGCATCTAAGACTCTCATAGAACATAGAACAGTACAGCACAGAACAGGCCCTTCGGCCCTCGATGTTGTGCCGAGCCATGATCACCCTACTCAAACCCACGCATCCACCCTACACCCGTAACCCAACAACCCCCCCCCATAACCTTACAATTTAGGACACTACGGGCAATTTAGCATGGCCAATCCACCTAACCCGCACATCTTTGGACTGTGGGAGGAAACCGGAGCACCCGGAGGAAACCCACGCACACATCTTACCTCACAGTAAACTGTAAGAAGTCTTACAACACCAGGTTAAAGTCCAACATGTTTGTTTCAAACACTAGCTTTTGGAGCACTGCTCCTTCCTCAGGTGAATGGAGCAGTGCTCCGAAAACTAGTGTTTGAAACAAACATGTTGGACTTTAACCTGGTGTTGTAAGACTTCTTACTGTGCTCACTCCAGTCCAACGACGGCATCTCCACATCATGGTAAACTGTATGATATTACCGCTTTTGAGGACAGGAGCATTATACCAAGGAATGGATTGTTTGGCTACCATGAGGCCCTTTAAGGTTCCACAATCCAAATGCTATGAACAGAATTCCACCAAAGTCCAACGGGTCTTTAAAAGCAGCAGGAAATGATTGGCTTTCCTTTGCCCTTTTTCAGGGTTGCTTCACACCTTTTACGAAGGGTCACGCTTGAAAGTGCGACGGTTAATGGCTTCCATGTAGTAAACATGAGGAAAGTTATCAGGCAACGTTTGACACTGAGTCACACACGGAGATGTGGAGATGCCGGCGTTGGACTGGGGTGAGCACAGTAGGAGCACTGTCACACACGGAGACATTAAGATGGATCAAAGAATTAGGTTTTACAGAAGGACAGAGGGGTGGAGGGGTTTGGTAAGGGAATCCTAAAGCGTAGAACCTTGCCTCAGCAGATGAAGGGACAGCGGCCAGCGGTGAGGCAAAGGAAACTGGGGATGTGCAAGAGGCCGGAATTAAAGAAGGAGGGAGATCTCGGAGGGTTGGAGGACGTGGGATGGGAGAGGTCAAGGAAAGATTTGAAAACAAGGATCAGGGTTTTAAACTGGAGGCATTACAGAACCGGGAACCAAAGTAGCACAGGCTGACCATCTGTGCCATTGCTTATAATGAATCAGATGATTTATTTTACAATGACAGGAGCGACGGAGGATTTAAAGAAGTGTGTATTATTCTGCTATTAATTTGTGCACTTCATACTGCTTCCATACTACATGAGATCTAAACCAGTTCAGTAGTTCCTGACACGCAGGCGGCATGCAGCCAACTGTAATCTGAAGATAAACCAAGTGGATTGACTGAAACTGTCTGTCAAGGAAGACCTGATTAAAAAGAAATTAACTTAAATGAGCATAAGAGTATCCGGTTAATCCTAAATGTAATTTCCATGCCTTACTGGGTCAAATAGAGATTACTTATTCTTAAACTTATCCTTGGATCAATCAAAGGCAATCTGGTTTTCTTTATTCTGAACTTTATGATAACAAAATCGGCATGTGCAATATCTGGAGTGTGAGAGGTGAATCTCAGAGCTTTGTTGAGCTTACCATGTGGGTGGATGTGAGTGAATGAGGAAATAAGTGTGCCACATGCAAGTAGTGTGTGCTCTCTGTATAATCCTTAACATATTACTGTCTCTTGTCTGTTGATAAATAAACACTGTCTCCTGCCAACGCAAGATGGCTGCCGACGGTAAACAGAACTAATTTGATTTAGATGAGCACTTGAAACGCCACAGCATACAAGGCTACGGACCAAGTGCTGTAAAATGGGATTAGATAGGTGCTTGATGGCCGGCACAGACATGATGGGCCAAAGGGCCTCTTTCTGTGCTGTGAAACTCCATGGGCTGGATTCTCCGATCCTGCGGCTATGTCCGCAGCATCGGTCTGGTCTTACGATCAGAAAGTCGGCGCCGCACCCGCACCGATTCTTTCCCCGGTAAGGGGATAGCAGCCGTGCAGCGTAAAGCCCCCAGCTTTACCTGCGGATAATGCCACAGATTGGCCGGGTCCGTGGCCACGCATGCGGACCTAGCCTGCCAAAGACTGCCCCCCCCCCTGTAAACCCCCTTGCCACCACCCGCCAGTCCCCCCCATCTCCCGCCGAAGCCCTCCCCCTGCCAGCGGAACGCCCCCCAACCCCCGAACGTGGCGCTGCGGGACACAAATCGCAGCTGCCATGAAAGGTTCCCAAACGGCGTGAGGACACGCGAGCGACGCCATCGGGGACTCGGCCCACCGGGGGCAGAGCATCGGGGGGAAGAGCCTCAGGTGACGTCCTGAGGCCGACCCCATGGCGTGCAGCGAACTCTTCGTGTATGCTGTTTTTGAGGGGGCGGTGCATCGCAAAAACAGCACCGCCCGTGATTCCACAATGCTAGCAGCAATCACAGTTAAATAAAAGGGATTTTTTTCATCGACAAGGTGGTTGACAGTATCTGGAAACAGACTGGCAAAACTCGTCATGGGTCACCTAGTGGACAGAACCTGAACTGACACCGTGACGGTTGACACAGCAAAATTGAATGGAGTATTATTATTTACAATTGTGCCTATGGGTGGAATTTTCCCTTTTGGAGACGGAATATGGTGGCGGGTGGGTTCGGTGGTGCATTTCCCACTGTGCGGCGTGGTGTGAAATTGTGCCCGATTTCCTGCTCGGAAGCTCATTACTTATGCATAGGCCTGTTTCTCTCCGAATCACGTGGCGGGTCGGGAACTGATTCCCATTCCCCGCTGTCACTTAATGGACTCGAAGGTCCAGGCGCCATATTCAAACACCACTCAATCACCGGCCCAACTTTCAGAAAGAGACGTGTGAAAATAGCTGCTGCAAAGGAGAAAACCACTGCTAGGTTCTCCATTAATACAACACCAGGTCTCCAATGACTCCCTTAGGGCTCTCATTAATGGTGTGCAGCAACACAGGAACACTCTTTACCCCAGGGATGGCTCCAGGTAGCTCACCAGCCTCACCCACTAGCCCGTAAGGGCAGTGAGCACATTGAGCAACCGCCCTCAACACGCATCTACTGCAGGAAGAAGGTGAATGATCTCATTCGCTCCGCAAGGCTCAGTCGACCTTCAGCTCACTCCAATCCCACACTCTCATAATGGCATCGTGTACTCAAAGTGTGTCGCTGCTCGGGGATCCCACACAATATTAGTGGGAGAGACAACACCACCGATTGTCTCAACAATCACGCTGCACAAACTCCATCCTCGGCAATTACTGGGGAGGAATCAACACACACAGCATGGATGCATATTCACACCCTCTCCTCCATCTCTTCTCATCATATTCCCCCTACTTGTCTCCATCCAGGACAAGCCTGCGCACAATAAGAGGGAGAGGTCAAAGACTGGAGGAGGGAGGGCAGGTATAGTGGACCTCACTAAATTTGAGGAGGATGCCGCTGAGTTGATAGAGGACAGGGACTGTCTGTGGGGACAGGGCCTGTGGTGAAGGCGCGATCGGCCTCTTCCAGAAAGCCAGTATGGATGCACCCTCCTTGAGTTCATCACATCCCAACATTTACACTGAGTGACTTGCAATGTTGCATTTAACTTGCTCATGAACTGAATCCATCTGCTCTCCCTCAGACACTAGTAGGTCCACGTACACTGCGAGACCCAACATAACCCCCAGCCCACCTCAGAGGAGGAAGCTGAGGATCCATTTGAGGATGACCTGTCACTGCACTCACCTGCACCCTCCAGTAGCTCAGAGACACACACCTCAGTGGGCCCTAGTTGTAGAGTAGGCTTGGGGTCCCTTTCTGGGGGACACCTCACCGACACATCTCCACAGCAGCCGGCAGTGACAGCCCAGATCTCTGGCGCTTGGTGGACTGCTGGAGACCAGTCACCCATTGTGTCTGAATTAGATGATGTGTTTCTGGAAATGACTTTGTCGAACATGCTGGAGATGCAATGACAGGTGTGGAAGATCAGGTAGAGTTGTGAGACCAGAGCGAAGGATGGAGTAGGCCATCCGCATTCTGTTTGATGTCGTGGCTCTAACAGGCGAGCGCCTCGAGGTTTCCCTGGAGTGGTCTTGGACACTTGGGTCCGTCGGATCCTGCCAGAGTTGCGTTCACACATGCACTCAAGGGATTCAACAGTGACCTCCATCCAGGAGCCCCTCCATCCAGGAGCTGCGGTTGTTGGGGCTGCACCTAGACATAGCGGTAGGGTTAGGACAATTAATAAACTTTTGACATCACTTCTGGGTCACGAGTGTTCAATCACTGTAATTATCATGCACCTTTAGAAATTCTTTCGTTGTTCACGAGGATAGTGTATTCATCTGGAAGGGTTGTGTGTATACATTGATGTGCCCTCTTATTGCAAGGGTGATCCATGCTCCCATTTAGTGTTCACCTCCCTTTGAGAACCTCCCATTCATGTGACGTGGCTGACTTGTGATGGTTTCTCTACCCTTTCATTACGTCAAGATGTGTGACTGAAAGGCACTGCAAAATGCGGCCGCAGCTACTCTTTACAAGACAGCAAGGAGTTAGGCATTCTCACTAAACCTGGAAATTGGTAGTGTCATAGAATCCCTGCAGTGCAGAAGGTGACCATTCAGCCCATCGAGTCTGCACTGATCCTCCGAAAGAGCACCCTACCAAGGCTCCCTCCCCTGCCCTATCACCATCTAACCTTTGGACACTAAGGGACAAATTTAGCACGGCCAATCCACCTAACCTGCACATCTTTGGACTGTGGGAGGAAACCAGAGCACCCGGAGGAAACCCACGCAGACACGGGAAAAACATGCAAACTCTCCACAGTCACCCAAGGTCTGAACCGAACTCGGGTCTCTGGCACTGTGAGGAAGCAGTGCTAACCACCGTGCCATCACAAAACACAAGACGTGAAGCCATGGTGTTCTTTCCAACAATGTGTGCCTCTCAATCCCTGCTAAAACCTTCCCAGAAAGATGGCCATCACTGCATCAAAGCATTTGATGCAGCGTCTGTGCTGTTTTGGCAACCGTCACTTCCCAGGACACACCAATGGAGCGGTTCGCCGCTGACCTTTCCAATGAACAGGGCCTAGTGAATCCTGAGGTTTGAAGGTGCAAGGCCGAAGGCCGATGGTGAGATTGCTCGCGATGTCACTGGTTGCAAAGGCCTTTCAGCCCACAGCATGGCAGTAAGGGACGCAAAGAATCTGGCTGTGTCCCATTGCCTGACCTTACTTACTTACTCCTCCTGGAATCATGTTGCTATCAGTGTGTCACAGTCATGTGTTCCATGTGTGCTTCTTTGAGGGAGCTGACCCTCATCTCGCTCTTGAGGATTCTGCCCATCCTGCTCTTCACCATCCGAAGAGCTCTCAGCCTTTTCTACGTCTCCCTCTGGCGAGGGATCCCCAATTTGAAGAGGCAGGTTCTGAAGAGCACAACACACCATGATGATACAGGACATCCTCTCTGGAGAGTACTGCAAACACCCACCTGAACAAACTAAGCATCGGAAACGCACCTTCCAGATACCAATGGTTTGCTCAATGATGGGCCATGCGCCCTCTGCACCTTGTTGTATCACTGCTCCGAGTGACTCAGAGGATAATGCACTGGTGTCAGGGGCCATTATTTCAACAGGAACCTCTTATCGCAAAGAACCCAACCCTGTATTTAGTGATGTCCTCTAAGCACCTGGGGGTTGCTGTGGATGTACGAGTCACAGCAACACCAGGATACCTGGCACAAACGAGCATGATGTGCTTCTGATGGTCGCACACCAGATCAAAGTTGATGGAGTGGAACCCTTTCCTGTTGATGAACATCAGGGTCAGGTGCCATGGAGCTCTCACTGCCACATGTGTTCAGCCGATTGATCCCTATCCTCTCGGGAAGCCTGAGATAGCTTCAAGCCCTTGAAATCAAGCAGCCTGGCTAGCATTGAGTGTGCTGAGGACTGTGAGATACTGCATAGGTTCTTTGTGGATCCCTGCAACAATCTGCAGACAAACAAATTGAATGCGGCGGTGACCTACAGGAGCACAGACTGGAGACGTCCTCCCAGTCCATGGAGCATTAGCTCGTCCTGCAGACTGTGACAGATATGATCCACCAGCTCCCTCGACAAGTGCAGACAGGAGCGGTATTGGCTATCGCTAATCTCCGGATTGGAGAATCTTCTTCAATAGACCCTAGGTCATGCGCGATGCCTCCTTGGGATGGGCTAACCTCCTCACCCTCTGGGTGTAAACTGGGGTTCCCCTAGGCCACGGACTGCAACGCCGAGCCTCCTCCCGAAACTGGGCTAGACAGCGCCGGGCCCTTCTCCTCCTCCTCAGTCAGATCATTGCCAACAATAAGGCAGCATTGACCACAGGCTCCATTATTCAATCCTCTTTCTCCCTGGGGAATGAGATCTCCAAGAGATTAACCCTAACCCTAATTTGGGCAGAAACAGATCTCCCACTCGCACACAGAAAGATAACAATATATCCCAGAGTTGTGTCTGCACTAATAGCTTCTCGTTGATACAGCCTTGCAGCTAAGGTACACACTCACATCTCCCTGTGGCCACGATGCTAACTCTGACACATTATATCTCAATCGCACAGAACCAGTGAGAGTTTAGGAGACATCATGAAATGTGTGACTTTACCAAAGGAACTCCCACAGTCTGTTATCATGTGGACTAATCAACAGTAACAGGTATTTCAGCAATGTCTGGATGCCCATTGGGCCGTGATCCATGCCCATTGGATGAAACACATTCCAGGCTTTAATCTGGCACACATACAGCACCTGTGCTTCCAACAATTAACCCTCATTAACATTAACACTCCTCGCTGTTAAAGCTCCCATCCCATTATTATCCAGCCCCCCATCCCGGTAATCCTGGATCCCACACTGATATTCCAACACTCACAGCTGAACCCATGAATGTAGATACCCAATGTGGATCTCCCCCCCCCCCCCCCCCCCACCCCCCCCCCCCCCCACCCCATCTCGAGGCTGTGCACACAGTCACTTACCCCCCCCCATCCCACTCCATCCCCACCAGGAAATTTTCAAATTCTGCATTGCTTCCCCCTTTACAGGCTGCAAATGCCTCCCATGACCTTCACCACCCCACCTGCAGACCAGTAACCTCCCAGTTTGAGAGCGTTGGAATATCGATGACAATAGGTGTGGGGTCCAGGATTACCGGGTCGGTGCTGGAGAATAACGGGACGGGGACTTATTACTCCAGGAAGATTGGAGGGACAGTGACACTCAGAGGGAGGGTCAAAGGTGTTCTCTTATAAAATGAAGCACCACCATATTGGCTGGACAAGGTCGTGGCACAGTAACAAATCGGAAGTGAAAATGAATCTGGACTGGGGGGGGGGGGGGTGTCGGGTTCAGTGTGGGTGGCACAGTGGTTAGCACTGCTGCCTCACAGCACCAGGGCCCCGGGTTCAATTCTGGCCTTGGGTGACTGTGTGGCGTCTACACTTTCTCCCTGTGTCTGCGTGGGTTTCCTCCCACATTCCAAAGATGTGCGGGTTAGGGTGGATTGGCCATGATAAATTGCCCCTTAGGGTCCAACAGTTAGTTGGGGTTACTGGGATAGGGTAGGGGCTTTTGGTGGGTCGGTGCAGACTCGATGGGCCGAATGGCCTCCTCTACACTGTAAGGATTCTGAGATGAAATATGGCCAGTGACATTGAGACCATGACCACATCCTGCGCCCCAAGCTGTGCCTTATCCTAATTGAGCACACAGCCCATTCCCCCTTGGGGCAATGGTGTGCGTGACCCAGAAAGCCACTGACTTCACTCTTGCATCCTGACTGTTTGACCCCAGACTAGGGACCATGACTACCTTTCCCTTGCCTCTCCCATTCCTTCCCAATTGCCTCCCACCTCTACCCCATGAGTCTCGGTGCAACCAGTCCCTCAAGTGCATGTCTTTTCCCCTGTGGACCTCTGTATAAGCCTTCCTCCCTTGTGCCACAGTGACACTGTGAGTCTGCACGTTCTCCCCGTGTGTGCGTGGGTTTCCTCCGGGTGCTCCGGTTTCCTCTCACAGTCCAAAGATGTGCAGGTTAGGTGGATTGGCCATGCTAAATTGGCCTTAGTGTCCAAAATTGCCCTTAGTGTCGGGTGGGGTTCCTGGGTTATGGGGATAGAGTGGAGTTGCGGGCTTGGGTAGGATGCTCTTCCAAGAGCCAGTGCAGACTCAATGGGCCGAATGACCTACTTCTGCACTGTAAATTCTATGAACATTACCCTCCCCCCTTCTATTTTGCAGTCTGTGTGCGTCCCCTTCAAATTGTGTAGCTCTGTTCCCATTCCACTGCCTACTGTGCCTGCATTCCAGTCTTTAATGTTGGGCTCCAGCTTCCTCACCCTCAGTCTCCACTCGTTTTCCTTCCCCCACCCCACACTTGCCCCTTGTCCCCATCCCACCCCCCTTCCCCAAACCCACTTTTGCCTCGGTACTCTACGTCTCTTTCCTCCTCCCATTCCCCACCCCCGGTTGCCACGCTGGTCTCGTCTGGTTTGCTGCCCTGCTTGAGCCCCCAGTTAACACCTTTCCGGCCAACGGAGGAAGCCAGTGAAGAGAGCACCGCCTCACCCCCACCAGTGCAGTCTCACTGGCCGGAGCAGCTGTTAGGCAGGTCGGCTTTGCGTGTTGCGCTCACCTCAAAGTCAGGAGTGAAGTGAGAGCCGACGGGCTGCATGCCGCTCATTTCACAACGGTCTAATTTCCCGCTGACGTGGCGCTAGATTGGGAAGGGCCACGTGATGCCGGCGAGTTTTAATGAGCATTCATGAGTTGCGAACGCATGCAAACAAACGGCATTCCCGCCATGGATCAGCGACAAACTCGAAAAGGGGAAAGTTCCAAACCGGTAGGTTTCCAATTTCGGGCCTCGCTCCAAAACCCACTGTGAACTGGAGAGGAAAATTCCGCCCGATCATTCAGATATAAATGTGACCAAATCTGGTGACAACAGGGCTTACAGTTTGTGGTTAGCACGTGTGATATCTAACACACAATTTCTTTATACAGTTCTGCTTTTCCTTGATGCCTTTTCTGTCTTTTTGATTAGTATCTGCTGCTGATCAGTCTGGTAAGTTAAGATTTCATTTAAGGGAAACAAATTAGTGGCTGTTCACTTGTAACTACAGTTAACGGAACTGGAGGCACATTATGACTGAGGGCCTTGGAGAGTGGAAATCCTTGGAGAGTGGGGACTGTTGACTCAGTTACTGACCCACTACAACCTCAAAGACTTTAGCACCACTGGCTGTCCCTCCACCTCCCAACAGCTGAAGCTCAGTAATAACTGACAAGGTGGCATCCCTCCTTGTGTCTGCCTCCTGCATCGAGAGAACAGGAACCGCTTAGATCCTCAGACTAATCCCATCTTGTGGGATGTCACATCTGTTTAACCATAAAACATTTAGGACTGGAGGTTTATGTAAAGTCTGGGTTTATGGTCTGGGCCCTGGGGGCGTTCGTCACTGCCAGACATCTGCAGACCAAATGCTATCGGCCCATTGTTTATGGGAGTGCCGTGATTGGTTTGGCTGCCAGTGAGCAATAATCCCCATTGAAGTCTTCTGTTCATTAAATGCTCTTCAAATTTCAGAAGGAATGCGGCAAAATATTCTCATGGGGGCATGAACTGAAAATGGCTGCAGTTTAAAAAACCTAATCGACCTCATTGCAGACTTGAGATCGCAAGATAATTAGAGAGATAAAGACAGAACCTAACATTTATTCAAAGGTTTTCACATGCTCAGGACATACTGGTTGCAATCACTTCTCTTAGAACGGGAAACTGGGCAGCCAAGGTAGGCTCGTACAGCAAAATCCCACAGAGCTATGAAATATGCGACCGTTTAATCCATTTTGGTGCTGGTATTGAATGCAGGAATATTGGCCAGGCCAATCTTCTTTTGAGTAGCATTATAACATCCTTCACAATCCCCTGAAAGATAGATGGGACCTTAGTTTAATACCCCATCTGAAAAACAGCAGCTCGTAAAAGGCAGGACTCACTCAGCACACCACTGGTGATTGTATGTGTAAATGTCGAGACCTTCCGATTTGGGGATGCAGGGCAACAGGTGAACCAAGCTGATACAAACAGGAGGACCTCTGTTGTTCATAGAATAGAATTTACAGTTGAGAGGAGGCCATTCAGCCCACTGAGTCTGCACCGGCTCTTGGAAAGAGCACCCTACTTAAGCCCACACCCCCACCCTGTCCCTGTAACCTAGAAACCCCACCTACCCTCTTTGGACACGAAGGGCAATTTAGCATGGCCAATCCACCCAATCTGCACATCTTTGGACTGTGGGAGGAAACCGGAGCACCCGGAGGAAACCCACACAGACACGGGAGAAAGTGCAAACTCTACACAGTGACCCAAGCCGGGAATCGAACCCAGGTTCCTGGTGCTGTGACGCAACGGTGCCAACCACTGTGCTACCATGCACTGTTCAATGCATGTACTCTTCCATCTCCTTTCAGTCGTGCATCAATCTTTGGTAAGACTCTTCTGCCTCGACCATGGTATAGTTGAGCTTGTCCCAGTTTGTAGTTGTTTGGATGGAGGAAATGTCCTCAGTGAGTTCCTAGAGTCGAGCTCCTTTGGATGGAATTCAAACATTAAGGGCCTCATCCCGTGCCAGTGGTTGCTGGGGCGACAACCGGATTCTCCACTCATAAGGCAATCAGTGCCAGATCAACGACCAAGCCTCGGGCGGGGGTCCTGCAGAGAGCCAATTCCTGCCCTTGCTGCCGATGCTCACCCTGTAACTCGCCCGCCCCCACCCACCGTCACTCACCAGTGCCTGACTTCCCCCTCGATCTGAGGACTCAAGTGGATGTAGTACCAATGGTTTCCACCACCTCCCTGATGGTGCTGCTGAGTGCAGAAGAGCTGCCAGCCTCTGATTGGCCGGTGATTCGCAGCAGGTGGGATGTCTGCCCCCAGGGTCCACTGTCCAGTTGAGGGCCTGATTGGCACAAGATTAGATCATAGGAACAAGAGCAGGCCATTCAGCCTGCTCAGTATTCAATTAGATCATGGCTGGTCATCCTATCTCTTTATACAGTGGGCCTTCCTGAAAAGAGGTAATGTGGGGGTCTAGCAGGCGGCCGAGGAACTCCCATCAGCTCCAAAAGAAATTCTGCCCATTGTTACAGGTTCATAAGCATTCCCAAGAACGGACATTGAGCTGCAAGTTAAACATTAACTCTTTCTCTCCCTCCATTGACACTGCCAGAACTTCAGAGCATTTCAAGTATTTTCTCTTTTTATTTCAGATTTCCAGCATCTGCAGTAATTTTGCTTTTACCCTAGGTGTTGACATTATCTTCCCACTGCTGCAAGGCATGGACTGTTCAATGGGATAGTGTCCACAGGAACCGCCTGTCTTTCAGTAACCCACTCAAATAAACATTCTTCGGAAATGAACCTGGACAGTGAGTTGGAGCAAGATATTTGACCATGGGGTGAATCACATCTGAATCTCGTCCTTTTGTTTTTAGGCAGAACCTGGGCTGATTAAAAAGGCTGGCCAGAAGTTGGGAACGTGAGGTTGATAATCGGTAGGGAAAGGGGCACATCTTTACTGCATGTTGGTGGTCAAAAGATGTTATGCCTAGAGGTTAAGCCTTCCAGGACAATGGTGGATCCCTATAAACAAAGCTGTGGCCGTTTAGACAATAACTAGGTAATCAGTTAGCAAGAACATGGGAAACTTCCTTGTTCAAATTATTGATATTGCAAATATGAGCCTTCCACGGGATGTAAATTAATACATTTCAGTAACATATCCCATCTGCAGTTAAACAGGAAAGCTAACGGTCTTTCTGACAATGCCACCAGCTACTGATTGGAAGGTGATCTGTTGAGAATCTGGGTTGACTTTCCCTTATATCTTCCCTCCCTCCCTCTCTGTGGTCTCCGTTTTCCATCAGAACCGGAGTCAGGAGCTCAAGTGTATGGAGAAATTGTCAGCATATACCTATACCCTACAGCTCCCACACCAAGGTATCTTGATCCCTCGACAGAAATGTGCCAGCCTGCAAACACTTCCTGAAGCTGTAAACGTTGAAGTACTTGGGGTGTAGTTTCTATCCATTGATCAACGGCCACTGACTTTCCTCCTCTGGAGAACCATGTACCAAGTGTTCAAAAGTTCACATAAAAGAGGTGTCAGTTGTTTCTGCTGAATCGGTGGGAGAAAGGATGTACCAGTCCAGCATGGAACTCGTTCAGCACAGCTTTCAAAAAGGTCACTGAGAAGTAGAATGGTGGTTTTTGTGGAGATATGCAGCTGGGTGAGAACAGAGCACTCGGAGCACAAGTTGTGATGGGTGCTAACTTTAAAAGGTGAACAAGAATGAAATTAATTTTTGTTGTTTTTTTCCACACACTTGTTGCCTCTGGTTTTGTGGGTGCTGGTGACATTCAGTACTTCACCCAGGCAATCACAGGCAAAGTGTGAGCCACATGAGCTCCATATCTTGAAAAGGATGTAGACGCTTTGGAGGAAGTTAAGTACAATTGATTGGGCAGCACGATGGCGCAGTGGGTTAGCCCTGATGCCTCATGGCGCCCAAGGTCCCAGGTTCGATCCCGGCTCTGGGTCACTGTCCATGTGGAGTTTGCACATTCTCCCCGTGTTTGCGTGGGTTTCGCCCGCACAACCCAAAAAGATGTGGCTAAGGGGATTGGCAGCCCTTAATTGGAAAAAATGAATTGGGCACTCTAAATTTATTTTAAAAACAAAGTATGATTGATTGACAGGGCGGCACGTGGCACAGTGGTTAGCACTGGGACTACGGCGCTGAGGACTTGGGTTCGAATCCCGGCCCTGGGTCACTGTACGTGTGGAGTTCTCCCCATGTCTACATGGGTCTCACCTCCACAACCCAAAGACGTGCAAGTTAGGTGGATTGGCCACACTAAATTGCCCCTTAATTGGAAAAAAAAAATTGGGTACTCTAAATTTATTTTTAAAAAGTATGATTGACAAGGATAAGACCAGAATTAAGACGGTACGACTATCAGAAAGAACTGGACAGGCTGGGGCTCCTTTGATTCGAGAAGCAGAAGGATGAGAGTTTAAAAAAAAACATTTAGAGTACCCAATTCATTTTTTCCAATTAAGGGGCAATTTAGCGTAGCCAATCCGCCTACACTGCACATCTTTGGGTTGTGGGGGTGAAACCCACGCAAACACGGGGAGAATGTGCAAACTCCGCACGGACAGTGAACCAGAGCCAGGATCGAACCTGGGACCTCGGCACCGTGAGACTGCAGTGCTACCACTGCGCCACCGTGCTGCCCTAGAAGGATGAGAGTTGACCTGATAGAGAATATCATACATGTGTGTAAGGAGAAGCTAGATCAGTACATGAGGGAGCGAGAAAACAAAAGAAGGATATGTTGAGACGAAGATCAGACGAGGCTTGCGCAGAACACAAAGCCTGACATACTCCTTCTGGGCTGTACATTGTGTATAATTTGATGCAATAGACAGTGAGTGTTAATGAGCTATTTGAGTGCTCGGCAGCGAGGGGTCCCTAGCCAAAATGACCTTATCCATGACCAACCTAGTCAAGACTCACATTAGCAATCAGGAACGAAAACGGAGGTTGGCTTTCCCAGGCCGGTGACACGGACGGTTAACAGCATTGCCGCCCGGGCTCAGGTCAATTTATCCAGTAGGATTTGGGGATCGAAACTGGGCATTATCACTCCGCAACTCAGCAGATAAAACTCACGGAATCAACCAAAGAGCCTTTTCATGAAGAAGCATGTGCCCCACCTCAAGGATTCCCAGAAAAGATGAATCAGCCCCTCATCTGGGCAGTCCTCACGGGCTCCTCGGCAAGACAGTTCAACGGAATGGCCAGAGGTCTGAGCCATGCAAAATGTCTTTCTGTCTGCGGTTGGCTGGAGAATGATGGACGCTCAGGACGTGGGCAAAAGATTGAAAGAGGAGGCAACATAAAAGCATTTAACCAAGGACTATATCAAAACAAATGTCAAGTCATCAAGTGTGGAATCAAATTGCATTCATCACCTTTGTCATTGCACTTGTAAATGGTACAGATGCATTTCAGATTGAGTGGAGAGAAAGCAGACTCACCCAACCATCGCCTCAGAATAGTTGTTCTCTCAGGTACAGCTAACGTGACAGTCCCCCCCACGCATGCATATTTTAGGAAGGATTAATGTCAATGAGTTATGACACATTGGGAAGAAGGGTGAAAGGTTCTTCACACACATACAGACAAAGATCAATCAGAGCCGGACAGACTATAAACACTGATCAAAATATAGCACAGTGGAAGGTAAGAAGGACATTATGAAATGGTTAGAAATGTATTTTTCCTTTTGCAAAAAAAGCTCATCACTTCGACAAGAATGAATTGTCAGAACTTTCCACAAATCAATTCCTCCTTTATTGTTTTTTTTAAAGTCACAATTTTCAGATTTTAAAATGTTGAAAAAGATCTAAGAACACCACAGCTGCTTTGTTGAGCGTTGAAGCTCGACAGTTTGAGAAACCTTCTGACCACTGACTTTGCATCTCAGCCACCTACCCGTGTCTGCAGCTCTGCTGCTACAAGACCCCCAGAACAGTGCAGCTATAGTGTCCTGTATTTATATATTTGTTTAGAGTTCGCCTTAGACAGACAGGTGCAGCCAGGAGATTTGTACGTTTTGTGTTGTACATTTGGAGGCTTGCCAAAGCTAGTTAATCCTCAGGAAATATGCTTGATAATTCTGCTCTGAGTGGATGCATCTCAAATAGAGAGATACCCGAGATTGAGGGTGTCTCAGCTGGCAGTGGAACTTTTCCTCCATGCAAGTTAAAGCAGCTTTCTTCAAACATTATCCTTCAAAGATTTAGCATGCAGCGGCCTGGTGAAAGTTTGGGCAATTTAGGGTTGCTCAGAACTTTTATTTCTGTGGCAGCAAACTAGAAACTACGGAATTAGGCCCTTGCTGACTCGAAACCACTCACACATCCAAGTCCAGGTTTGATCATCAGGTCTCACTGAAGTTTCTAACGCCGGGTGTAATCAAACTGAATGTGCTAAAATGATATCTGAGGAAAACGGAAGGTTGAAAGGATGCTTGCTAGTTAAGAATTAGTTTTCTCCCCTCCCCATACTTCCCTCTCCCATTTGTTGCCCGAACCACCTCCGTCTCTTTCACATGGGATTTGGGATACAAACGTTTCTGAAGATTGGTCTCATGAACCTGCTGCCCATCCAGTTTGGAGGGGATTCTGAATCTTTCAATGGGGCAATGGCGATTGAATGTAATTAAAGAATGGGATTCAAGCACTCTGGTGGTCTGCTACCAGGGCCACCCACTCCATTTGCACTCATCCATTATTGTAGGTAACGCGGCCGGGGGGGGGGGGACAGGACAGAGGACTCAGCAGTTACGTACATAGCTCCACAGGGTTATTGTGTGAATCGTCCTCACAACTTGTGCATACCGGAGACTCTAGGACCAGAAACGTTTCTACAGGCCATCTGGATCGATCAGGTCCAGAAAACAAATAACATTTCTCTCAAACATCTATCTGATTTTCCCATTACTGCTTTCATGCCATTTGCCTCCACAATAACCCTGGGGAAATGGGCCCACTGCGCCTGCATGACCCCCCCCCCCCCCCCTCCCCTGCACATCTAAACTGTTCCAACCTCCCTCCCTCCCCCCACCTTCAGTTCCTGTTTCCAGGTTTGAGTGCTCAATTTACCCATTTGCTCAAGGATGTTGAATTAGCAATCTACCCAGTTCCCTATTGACCAGTGTCCTGAGTGTGAATCACAGGCAGTTCCATAAAATAAGCAAAAGCTGCAGGAAATCACACATTTCCCACTAAGCTGCCAGCTGCTCTCGCCCCCAGTTCTATTCTGATCCTACACAAAATCTTTCTTCCACCAGCACCCATATCATTAATTTAACTTCCCTAAATATCACATCCCCTGCCTTTTCTGCAAGAGGATGGACTGAGCTGTTTGATACCACGGCAAGGTGGGCGCATAGTGCCCCAGGGCAGAGTTGATGATGAACGTGCCAAACCAGAGTCACTGGGGACAGGGATCTCCCCACTCAGATGTCCCTCTGGGGATGGTTCCAGCAGGGCAAGTGGCAGGAAGGGGACTAATGCTGTGATAGTAAGCAGGGTGTTGTGTTATTAAAACCTCCTGCACACTCAGCAGGCTCCTAAACGGCAAAACGCGTCAGTTTGATTCGTGTTCAGGTCGCACTCCGGGACATGGGCACTTCGGTCTCAAACAGCCAGGAAGACGTATCTGGCTATTTCCACTCCCCTGAATCCCTGCGATATTCCCCCCCTCGAAAATAACATATCACATTTCTTTTTCAAAGTCACTGTAGAATCTGTGACCAACTCCACTGAATAGTGCAGACTGACGGTGCTGCATTTTTGGATGTGATCAATTGCATCTTCCTGTTTCAGTACCTCTGGTAAACAACATCCCGGGGCATTTTTCAAGGGGAACACAGTGAGCGTCCTGGTCAACTCCTGGTCGTTAATTTCATTTGCTGTTTGTGGGATCTTGCTGTGCACAAACCGCCCACTGCATTTATCTACTGAACAGTGACTACGCCTCATCGCTATCCATTGGTTGTGAAGTAACTTGGGACATCTTAAAGTGGTGATCAAGCAAGATCTTCCTTTACATTCTGCGGCTTTATAGGTGGAAGGTGTCCCTGCAGGAAAAGAGTGGATTGTTTGCTCTGGAGATTGGGTGTCCACAGGTGCCAGACAGTGACCTGCAATCTTTGGTTTTTCAGCCATAGGCTGCCCGGTTTCCTTATCTAAGAAAAGCCATAGGTCGGCAGCTCTTCATTGCTCAGCAGTGCCATTGGGAAGTCGGACACAGCTGCCGGGAACATACCCACCTGAGGCCCAGCATCGCCGAGAGAGCCATCCCATACCGATGATGGGCATTGCTGCTGGGAGCCCGGAAGCAAACCTTGTCAGGGTTTCTTCCCCCCAGCTTTCTGCATGAAAAGGCCCCCACCCACTGCTGGGTGAATACCAGTCGTGGTGGAATGAGGCTCTTAAGTGGGCATTAATTGCTCACTTAAGACCCTCAATTGGCAGTGGGGTAGCAATGCCATCCATGAGCCTTCCCATCACAGACTCAATCAGGGCAGAGGCAGCAAGGTGGCGAGTCCCCAGCCGATTAATTGCCAAATTCACAGGGGGGAATTTTTGTACCTATTAAATTCAACGGTGCGAGAGTCTCCATCATCTAACCATCCACAAAACTAGAACCATTCTTCAGGTAAGTTACAAACGAACAAACATTTTAAAAATCAGCCATTTGACAGGCGGAAGGAGTTTTAAGGAGGAACTAGGCTGGGCACTAATCAAACTTTGGTCAGAAAGGATATCCTATCTGTAGACACTGTAAACATCCCAAACAAAATAAAGTGGGTCTGCTGACGCTACACTAGTTTAATCTCTCCATTAAAACTCTTCGTCCCGTTATATTGCAGAAAGGGTTCCCACTGCAACCTAATCCACCTACCTGCGCCCCTCGGTTCTGAATCTGCCCCATTGTGAGGTGGATTCATGAAAGAATTACATGACTTGGGAAAATGGGCAACCTTCCTCCTTGCTTTGAATAACAGAGGCCTGGAGGAGAAATGAAAGAACAAGACCCTGCATGAGCAGCCTCTCACCCATGGGAAAGGACCTAATCTTCTGGTGGTAACTCTATTTGTAAAATTACACTCCTGTCTAATGGTATAGTCCTGGTGGCAACGTTTCTGGGTGTGCCACTCTGGGCTGCTTGCATGCAAATTTTACATTGGATTGTGATGCTGGGGGAAATATCAGGAAGCAATTAAAAAAATAAGGAATGGGGTTGTGTTAAAGAAATTACTTACACTGCCGTGGGGGAAACAGGATGTGTTGGTGCAGTGAAGCTTCAACAAGTTGTACCCTGAGTGACATAGGACCAGGACTAGGACAAAATGGGGGCAGCATGGTAGCACAGTGGTTAGCACTGTGGCTTCACAGCACCAAGGGTCCCAGGTTCGATTCCCTGCTGGGTCACTGTCTGTGCATAGTCTGCACGTTCTCCCCGTGTCTGTGTGGGTTTCCTCCAGGTACTCTGGTTTCCTCCCACAGTCCAAAGACGAGCAGTTTAAGTGGATTGGCCATGATAAATTGCCCTGTGTCCAAAAAGGTTAGGATGGGTTATTGGGTTAGGGGGATAGGGTGAAGTGAGGGCTTACGTGGGTCAGTGCAGCATCAATGGGCCGAATGGCCTCCTTCTGCACTGTATGCTCTATTTAGCTCCTTGAGTCTGTTCCAACATTTATTCAAATGGTGGCTCGAAGTCTTGATATCCAGTGATGCAGACATTGGGCATCTACAATTGGAATTGCTTCATTCACCCGAACAAGCATCAGTCTCTCTTTGATGAGTGGAAAACTATCTGAAAACGCTACACTCCCCCACCCCCCCCCACATACAATCGTCAATACCAGTGTTTAAAGGGTCAAATACGTGCACTGATTGAAGAGTTCAGGTTCTATCAAAGTTTATATCAGGCAGGCAGTGGAGAGAGATCTAAAATTTTCTCTCTCACTCAATATCTCAAAGGCCCGTGCTGCATTTTTAATGAAAGTGGAAATCACTAGCATGAATAAGCTTAGTAGAACTCTAGAACATTGCTCCTGGGGCTTGGAATGAAGATAGTGTGCTATCGGAACACACTGTTAATTAGTACAAATGTTCAAATGAGACATAACAGCCAACGATTATAATGCTGGGCCTTGACCTGCAGCTTTAAGCAAAAAAGACAGATGAAAGAACTTGAAACACGTCACTGCCTCACACATCTGGCAGTGTGGCAACTCTTGCCTGCAATTTGTGCTGATTGTCGACATGAGCTTCCCCGCATTAAATCTTCACCACTCTGAATTATCAAAAGGAGGTTCCTGAAGCTTTAATGGAAGGGGCACGTCTAATAAATGAGCTGGTCCAGACAGATTGGAACATCAAAAAGAAAGACTTGTATTTACATAGAGGCTCATCACCTCTCACAAATACCTCCAAGCCCTTCACAACCAATGAATTACTTTTGAAGTGGAGTCACTGTTGTTCTGAAGTCAGACGAAGCAGACATATTATGTATAAAATTTCACAAAGAGCAATGACAACAAACAGACCAGTGAATTTGCTTTTGGTAGTGTTGGCTGAAGGAGCAAACGTTGAAGGAGGAAATCTTCTCCAGGACACTAAGAGAGCTTCCTGCTTTTCTTTGGAGAGTACCACACGGTCTTTAACGTCCACCTGAACTAGTGGGTCATACAGGTGGGGCCTTGGTTTAACCTATCACCTTTCGAAAGTCAGTAGAGCACTCGAATGTCAGTTTAGGTTTTATGCTCAAGTCCCGTAGCAAGATTTTAACCCTTGTGGTTCAGTAGCCAGTGTCAGCAACTGAATCAAAGCAGAGGCCTAAACATTGGCCTAGGTTTTGGGGCGATTGATGGCTATGATGCGAGTGGTTTCAAAAGGTGTACTATTGGAGCAATAAAAGTAAAAATAAACTGCACTGTTGTAACATTTGAGGAGAAGAATGTGTTGGAAATGGTGTAGAGCGATTGCGAGTTGTTAGGTTGTGGGGGGAGGGGGCGGTGGTTGGATAGTCAAGTGGATCCCAATCCACTCGAAGATCTCATTCTCCAATTGAAAGGGAACTCTTGGATAATTGGCTTCTGGGAGCCAAAGCAGGAACTGGGTAGCTAATGAGTACTTCAGCAAGCAGCAATTACCAGAATCTCTGCACTCTTATATCCGAGAGGGCGTTGTAAAGTGCTCCAATGCAAATTGGGGCAGCGCAGTTTAATTTCACTGCAGGGTGAGCACGGTGCTGCAGAACAGCACACTGAAGCGACTGGGAGAATGGAACACCAGATTAAAAACCAACAGAAATTAGGAGGGAAGAGATATAATGAGACAAAGGGGCTTCATCTTAAATGGAGCGCTAGCACATTGAGAAGAAAATTCGGAACACAGTTTTTCCCCACACAAAAGGCAGCAGAAATCTGGAACGCCCTCTCTCAAAAGGATAGCAGAAGCTTTCATAACTGAGATGTACTGATTTGTGAGGTAAAGAAAGCGGGGGTTTGCCGCAAAGACGGACAGATGAAGTCGGGGTGCTGATCAGCCATGATCTAACTCAACGGCAGAAGATGCTCGAGAAGCTGCATGGGCTACTCTTGGTTTTGTGTTCTTATTATATTTTGCACCTCTTGTTAACTCAGATTTACAATGCACATTAAATGGCTGCTCTGTCCCCTCCCTCATCTTAATCCTGTTCAGTTTATGGCTTCATAACTCTAACTAAAAAAGAATGATGTTATTGAAATTCTTCTCACTGAATGTATAAGAAGCCCTGCCCCGTGCAAACCTTCATCAAGGTTAAACTGTGACTAGGGCAGCATGGTGGCGTAGTGGTTAGCACAGCTGTCAAACTGAGCTGCGGTCCCAGGTTCAATCCTGGCTCTAGGTCACTGTCCGTGTGGGGTTTGCACATTCTCCCCGTGTTTGCGTAGGTTTCGCACCCACAACCCAAAAGATGTGCAGGGTAGGTGGATTGGCCACGCTAAATTACCCCTTTATTAGAAAAAATGAATTGGGTGCTATAAATTTGTTTTAAAAAGGTTAAACTGTGATTGCAGGCCAGCTTCATAAGGTCCTTTTAGAGGGGAGGGGCATACCTGTCCTTGCTGTTATCCGCTCATGGCTGTTTGCTGAGGATTGAGCAAGTTCCACTTACAATCTGTCGGAAATCATGAGGAATCTATCTCCGTGGTTTTCTTACAACAGGAAAAGTTATGGCTCATTATTGCTGGGGTATGGTGAGATTGGGCAATAAACTCCCTGTCTGTCTCACAAAGCCTGGTTTAAAAAACAAATTAGGAATTAAGTGTCTAATGATGACCATGAAACCATTGTCGATTGTTGTAAAAACCCATCTGGTTCACTAATGTCCCTTAAGGTAGGGAATCTGCCACGCTTATCTGGCCTGGCCTACATGTGACTCCAGACCCACAGCAATGTGGTTGACTCTCAACTGAAAAGGCCGAGCAGACCACTCTGTTGGAGAGAAACTAGGGATGGGCAACAAACGCTGTCCTGGCCGGCGACGCCCACATCCCAGGAAATCATTTGTTTTAAAGATTTAGTGGAATTTTCTGTTGCAGCACTTCGGAACTGTTGTTGCACAAACATGTAATTTGCTTGTACCGAATTCCTCTTTTGGGGTACATTAATACAGCTGCAATCCAACTAGGAAGCTCCTCGTGATTTCATTGGACCCTTAATCGGGGGGGGGGGGGAGGGGAAATAAGATCAGACAAGGTTTCTGCTCGTGATCACTATCCAGTAACCTGTGTTTGTGTGGACATTGGGTGAGGACAGGACCAGAGTCAGCGGTGATACTTTTCATGTTAAATACTCCCTCAGGGTACATGGAAAACAATGTCTGTTTAGGCAAGGTGCCAGAGGGTATTGGTGCCCAAGGTTCAGCAGCTCCTCTGCAACATTATAAATATTCTGGCATAGAAAACAAAACATCTGTCCTGGTGTATTTCTCCAAATGGCTTCCTGGTCTAACCCTCATCTTCGGCCTTCTCCACATACTCCATTTCTCCTCTTCAACATGTATGTTTGTTTAAATGGGCTTTGATTGACAGTTCATGGTGCTCTAACTGTTCTGACCTCCTCTTCGATTCTTTTAAAGATTTAAAAAAATTTGGACCTTCTAGCTTCTGTTTCGCCAACTTTATCGCTAGCTACTTCATCGTAGCTTTTCGTTTCATCCTGAAGACCTCTCTCGGGCCACCTCATAATCAACCTGGTTGGGCAGCACGGTGGCACAAATGGCTAGCACTTTGGCTTCACAGCGCCAGGGTCCCAGGGTCGATTCCCCGCTGGGTCACTGTCTGTGCGGAATCTGCTCGTTCTCCCCGTATCTGCGTGGGTTTCTTCCGGGTGCTCCGGTTTTCTCCCACAGTCCAAAGACATGCAGGTTAGGTGGATTGGACATGCTAAATTGCTCTCATGTGTCCAAAATAGGTTTGGAGGAGTTAGTGGGTTAGGGGATAGGGTGGAAGTGGGGGCTTAAGTGGGTCAGTGCAGACTCAATGGGCCGAATGGCCTCCTTCTGCACTGTATATTCTATGTAACTATGTAACCTGGCTCCAGTGGGAGAAACCCTAATTTTCCAGAAGACCTGGGGAGAAACTTGCTGCACAAAGAACATGATACCTGGAGATAAGACACTTCAGTTTTTCAACCTGTGAGCCGCTCTGCTATAGTGACTTACACCTCAATAGAGGAAACCACAGAAGAAATGTGCCATTTATTTTAAAATAGGTTTTATTTTAATTTGCTTGCAATTGAAGCCGCACGCTGAGCTTTTGGTAGCATTCACAGTGCGGGGATAAAACAATTTGAGTCTAAACTTGCCCAGCATAAATTTTCTATTTAGTTTCTTAAATAAATCCATTTTCTTTCAGTATCGGTAGCATTATTTTACCTAATTTACAAAAAAAATAAAAGAACCCCCGAGTGAATGGGAATGCTTTTAAAAAGATGTCGAACTTACAAGTCGTTTCAAACTCCAGTATGCTGCCTTGCGTTACATGCAGGTACCAGGCTCAGAGAATCTGCATAGCGCGTCTGATGGTTTTTGGATTAATGTTCGATCGCTTTACTTCCAAGAAATTTTTCCTTTGAGTTGCTTGACTGAGAATGGGAAGGTCAGGCATCCAGTGGCTGAGAGGAAACCATCTCAATGTATTAATACACTTCACCTTGTCAGAGCTGAGACGGGCAACTCCAATCCTCTTCAGTCTCAGTCCAGTGTTTCTCAGAGCTGGGGCGGGAGTCCAGTTAGTTCCCTCCCCGCATCGCAGATCATGAAGCAGATGACCTGACCCTTCCCACAACCCATGAAGCAGGAAACCTTTCTTTCCCACCCGGCAATTCCTGGAGGCAAGGGTCCCATCCCTCCCCAGAATTTCTGTCCTTCCCAGAGTTGAGCGAACGGCGGCCTAGAGTTGATACCAGGCTCCTAGCGGCCAAGGGGCAGTAACATTAATGAGAAGGCAGTGGCTTTCCTCCCAGCGAAGGCTGCCTCACAAATTGGACAGGCCTGCTTTGCCCCGAGAGACAGCAGAATTGAAATAACTTGCAAGTTCGACAACATCTTAACAGGAATAAAAACCGCTCTCCTTAGAAAACAAAACACAAGACTTACAAAAAATGTCCAACATCCCATGCGGGTTCAGCCCTACAGCTGCTTTTCCAACATCAAGTGATATCACCAGCTCTCCAATTCTGACAGCTCCCTTTGCAAAGTAAGATGGGCAGTTGTATTTCAACAACTCCCCATACAATGGTTGTGTGTTAGTTTGACATTACTTGCAGTTTGACAATCTTTAAAAGAGACCGTATCCCTTGGCTTGGTCTATATGCGTGGAATATTTGGAACATGTTATTCCCCCAGCAATAAGATTGGTCTACAGGTTGCAGTGTCCATTATACATCTCCTCAAATTTATTCATTTTTAATCTTGAATCATTTGGATTTTGCAGTGGTTTAAATAGCTTAGGTCATTTTTGCCGTCTGTGCATTGAGAACAGACAGCAGTGACAGAGACAGAGAACGTTCTCACTGTTACCAGTGCCTTGGAAGTAGTTGGCCCATTTCCTCCAGCTTGGCAGATTGAAAAGTTCCTTTTTAGGAATTACTGCAATTCCGCAATGAACACCCTGGGCTATACTGTTGGATGAAGCATTCACGTTATAACAGCTATGATTAGTAAACAAGGTTTTGAATGTGTCCAATCTCCCAATGATTTATGAACCAATCCTTCTGAATGGCTGTCAATTCACAGCAAGCCACTGTTAAGTAAGCAGGTGATTATTGGTCAGTCTTGGTATGGTTGGAGAGAGGCACAGTGTTGTGGTGGCTCCTGTCGTCAATGCTGATCAAGAGGATATACCTTACGACAGCATAATAACAAGGGTGCAGTATTTAATCTTGTGATTCTCCTCACAATGAATTCCTCACCTTGGTCCTGTCACTGTGGGGGACACAAC
The DNA here is from genome assembly GCF_902713615.1 of Scyliorhinus canicula. Classification (NCBI taxonomy): domain Eukaryota; kingdom Metazoa; phylum Chordata; class Chondrichthyes; order Carcharhiniformes; family Scyliorhinidae; genus Scyliorhinus; species Scyliorhinus canicula. Next base: position 113,843,666 of record NC_052161.1, on the reverse strand, counting down.
AAGTGGAGTCTAGCTACTTACCCACAGAGGGGGCATCACTTTAGGCTCAAGTATGTATGTTGAAGCACTGGGTGACAGCTGTAAGGATTGGTGCAGGGTGTCTGAGGAAATCTTGTTGAAAATGAATGAGTTAAGAGGATTTGTTATAAAAGTCCGATTGCTTTATGCCAAATGGACGGCGTTGCATTTCACAATAAAACACAAAGGATGGAGTTTTACAGCCTTGCCGCAGCAGTGGCGGGCTGGAAAACGTGCCGAGCCGTCCAAACGTCCACTGACTTTGGCAGGACGGGGAATTCCTGTAAATGTCTGCCCAAAATATCCTTCAATGCCAGTTTAAAAAATCAAAACAACATTGGATTCCCAACAGTGTCTCGACATTGGGTGGCCATACGGATGTCAAAATTGAATCGGAACGGGAGCTGAAGTGGACAAATATTTGTCAGTGGAAAGATTTTAGGTGGGAATGTTCGGAACATTAATACTACTGATCGGTAGAAATGGCAATCGACACACTGCCCCCACCAAAAAAAAACCTTCAATAGGCACTCTGCTGATGGTTTAGGGAACAAGAGTGTATTCGATGCTAAGCTGCTTGGGAGTTATTTTGCAGTGAGATCTCAGCTGTCTGTCCACAACAGTCTTGCACTGTGAGGAAGGCTCACAAGTTTTCTTTCCCAAGGTCTATATCCTTAAAGGGGCCACACCACTCATAATCCCTGTAAAATTTGCAGCTGCTTTCGCCACATCAATTGGTACCACTGCGGGTCAGACATGCTGTAGACCACAAAGCTAGGACAAGGTCTCTTTAACAGAACCATCTCATTAATTTAGACAGAGCATGCTCAGCCAATGATTGTGGTGCATCAAAGATACATTCAACTCACTAATAGCTCATTGTATGATTTGGAAGCTGAGCTCTGGGTGTACGGAGGGGTGGGAGATGGAGTTCTTGAGCATGCTCAGTTGAAATGAGGAAGTTCTCTTAAATTGTCAAACCGATGGAACACAACACACACACACACTGGGACATGGGAATAACAAACAGGAGAAAATACCTTACAAATAAGCACAAAGTGCACGATTGCAGTTATTTACAGTTACAGTACACAGCTGTCCTTCAGGATTCCAGTCTCAGTAAGATTAAAACACAGCCGTGTCCCTCCACAAATTCACAGGTGACATTATCCACACAGATTTATATATATATCTATGTATATATATATACACATTAATTACAGAGTGCGCTGGACCAGCCCCAGTGCTCACATATTTCTTAAGTTTAAAAACAGGCAGACCCACACACACACACTCAACGAGCACACACATGTTCTTGCATGCGCAAACACACACACGCCCCCAACAAGCGCGCACACGTGCGTACGCACACACTCGCATAGACACACACAAAGGTTGTGAGTGGATTGCTGTTTATCACCAATCTGCATCTTCCTCTACGTAATAAGCGGTAGAAGTACCATCAAACAGGCCGGGATCCAGAGATTTCCGCTGCTTGCCCCTGGCAAACACCCGTGAAATGGAGCCAAACACCAACTTCTCCTTCTTCTTCTTCCTCTTTTGTTCTTCTAGATCTTCGAGAGACTGGATAATTAAAACAAAAACATTCATTTGTTGCTTTTTATTTACTAGTATGGGGTGAAGGTGGGGTTTTAGCTGCCCTCAGGGCCTCACCTAAGTTACCATGTGTTAGGAGTCAATGCAACCAAACCCAATTCTGTCCTTGCCCAATGTCCATAAGGCTCACTGGTGATTAGGAAGGGGAATCTCTGGCTGATAATGCTTCGGAGATAAGGGTGTAATTGAGGCCAAACTTAACACCCTCCACCTCTGCCACCGCGGCTGCGGGTATCTGATACGGCACAAACCAAGGATTAAATCTGGTAGCTTCTTGGTCTGCAGAGTTCGAGCCTTCTTCCACAGCCAACAGCAATGGAGTGGGTGGAGTACACTACTTCTCGAGAGCGGATGGACTGGGGAAAGGCATTCTGATGACTGACTAGTCTTGCTCTACAACCATCCAAAAAGCAACACCAACCGCAAGGAAGGAGACTTTCTGCATAAAAACCTGCCAGGAAGGTGAGAGAGATTTTTTTTTTTTTTTTTTGTTGAAAATTTAGATTAGCCAATTATTTTTTCTAATTAAGGGGCAATTTAGCGTGTCCAATCCACCTACTCTGCACATTTTTGGGTTGTGGGGGCGAAATCCACGCAGACACGGGGAGAATGTGCAAACTCCACACGGACAGTGACCCAGAGCCGGGATCGAACCTGGGACCTCAGCGCCGTGAGACGATTGTGCTAACCACTAGGCCACCGTGCTGCCCTGGAAGGTGAGAGAGATGACTCTTAGCAAGAACATGTTCAAAAATGCCAAGGCAGGCATTGTGAATGGGAGGGGAGGGGGGGTTAATTTAAACAGCACTAATTTCTCCTCACACCACCCATCCGTATACAGAAAGATGGTTTTGATTTGCTTCGCCCTTTAGAAGCGGTGGTGATACACTTCCCAACCCCTCAGTATTGGTGTCAACCAATTTCTTTTTTTTTTTTTTTAATTTAGATTACCCAATTCATTTTTTCCAATTAAGGGGCAATTTAGCGTGGCCAATCCACCTACTCTGCACATTTTTGGGTTGTGGGGGCGAAACCCACGCAGACACGGGGAGAATGTGCAAACTCCACACAGACAGTGACCCAGAGCCGGGATCGAACCTGGGACCTCAGCGCCGTGAAACCAATTTCTTTTTTGTTGAAAATTTAGAGTACCCAATTCTTTTTTTTCCAATTAAGGGACAATTTAGCGTGGCCAATCCACCTACCCTGCACATATTTTTGGGTTGTGGGGGTGACTCCCACGGAGGCACGGGGAGAATGTGCAAACTCCACATGAACAGTGACCCAGGGCTGGGATCAAACCTGGGTCCTCGGGGCCATGAGGCAGCTGTGCTAACCACTGCGCCACCATGCCGGGTGCTCTCGGTGTCATCCAATTTTCTATTAATAATTTCACTGCAAACTCGAGATTGGATGAAATCAAAGGGTTAGTTTATTTGCACACATTCAAACCACAGGAGGACAGCAACAATGCCTCCTTTGCATTGTCCTTACCCAATGTCCATAAGGCTCACTGGTGATTAGGAGGGGGAAGCCCTGGCTGATAATGCTTAAAGAGAGGTATTGAAAAAAGATTTACAGTGCAGAGACCACAGAGAAAATAATTATTGTTTCATAAACCATAGATCATAGTATTTACAGTGCAGGAGGCCATTCTGCCCATCGGGTCTGCACCAGCCCTTGGAAAGAGCACCCTACTCAAGCCTACTCCATCACTCTATCCCTGTAACCTAGTAACCCCACCCAACCTTTTTTGGACACTAAGGGCAATTTATCCTGGCCAATCCACCTAACCTGCACATCTTTGGACTGTGGGAGGAAACTGAAGCGCCCGGAGGAAACCCACGCGGACACGGGGAGAAAATGCAGACTCAGCACAGACAGTGACCCAAGCCGGGAATCGAACCTGGGACCCTGGAGCTCTGAAGCAACTGTGATAACCACTATGCTACCATACCGCCCCACTGTGCTACCCTGCTGCCCCACTATGCTACCGTGTCTGGTTTCAATGTCCAGAATCAAAATCCAATGAGGTATTCCTTCAAAGGTCAGCGGGTTGAAAACTGATGCTGCATAATCCGGTGGGTTAACTTCCGCCTCCTAATCACCAGAGAGCCTTATGGACATTGGGCAAGGACAGAATTGGGTTTGGTTGCATTGGCCCTTGACACATGGGGTTAACTTCACATAATGAGACAGGCACAGAGATGCATTCGTCTTATACGCGAGGATAGAGATTCCAGCCAAAGCAATGTAAATGGGGCTAGGGTAATGAGGTATTTCTTCACAGAGGTCAGTGGGTTGAAAACTGATTCTGTATAAATCACTTTTCCACTGGGGTTAACTTCATATGATGAGGCAGGCACACAGAGATGTTATCAGTCTTATAGGGGAGGGTACAGAGGTTCCAGCCAAAGCAGTGCAATTGGGGCCAGGGGTTCAACCTGGGTTCTTCTGTGAGGCTGCTTGTCGGATGGTAAACAGCAGACCGAGACTTTGCAGTACAGCAAGGCAATATTTCAGGTTCCACAAGTTAGAGATTCATGTCACATGATTCCCACCTTTCTGCACTCCACGCTATCATGTATTTTCTTTGTCTGGGTCCCCAAGATTGTTAAATGTCGCCACCACTAAGAATTGAAAGAAAGGATGCTGAGATCTTTGTCCCAGCAGATGAGTAGACTCCAGTTGGCCAACCTGGGTTATGAAATGCAGATGGCCTCTGTAGCCTTCTCTTCGAATTTGGTGTTTGTGGCTCAAAGCAGGGTCGTTATGTCTCTTCAGAGATAACGAGGTGCAAGTGTCTTTGACATTGCCAGGTAGTTCCTTTTGTTCAGGGATCATAGACAGACATAGCTTCAGCCATTTTAAAAGGTCTTTATTCAGTTTTTTAAATTTTAGAAGTAGGCATGAAAATATCTATATACATTTCATTAAAATATGTAGTTCAACGTCTCAGTCCCCTCACAGTCCTCGGAGAAAATAAAATCATTTTTTAATATGTGATCTTACGAAGGAAGAATCGGAAGTAAAGAAATGTGCATTAATTCTCTCATTCACACTGGCACAGCAGCTAGCAGGGGTAATGGCAGCTCCCTGTCCCATTTTCCTTACTTTGAAGTTTAAATCTTCATTAATGTGTCAGCAAGGACACTGTCCTGTCTTGGGATGTGGAATGTTTAGCTTACTTGGGAAGATTCAAATCTATCTTTTTGAGGAAGTCTATTCGGGTCTAGAATCCCGAATTCCTTCTGTTGGGGAAATCGGGCAGAAGCAAAACCATTGGTTCTGGAACACTGCCTGTTAAACTCTTGATTAAGTACCCTATAAAGGGCATGGGGGTTTTACAGGATGGTTTGCACTCAAGATGCTTTGGGCTATCCGCAGGGGAACATCTCACTCACAAAGCCAAGCCCTTTGATCATAGGGCTGAGCTGTGCTTGCCCAGCTTAGCTCCTGCCTGTCCATCTGAGTAACCTGCGGGTTCAGCTGTTCAAACCTAGGGATAGTGGTTAGGCTGATTGTTGGCTTTGTTACATTCGAGCGGTCCTTGCACAATGTTTATCGCTGCCATTCTACCCTGAGGGCCCCTGTTCTCCAGCTTTTTGCTGTCCTGTGGATTTCTGCTGGTTGGTGCTGGCCTTTTTTCTTCTGCTGGCTAACACCTTTCTGCCAGCCAAATTGTTTCCAAGGAGGGAAGTGATTGCTGCTGGTATTTCAGGGACAATTCCTACCGTGATAGGGCCTGAAACAAGGCCACAATCTAGGTGGACCCTATGGAGGGGTGAAAACAAGCCGATCCAGAGGTAGATTTCGACTTTGCCTGAAAACATAAGAAATAGGAGCAGGAGTAGGCCATTCGGCCCATTGGGCCTGTTCCACCATTCAATCCGACTGTGGTCTCAACTCCAGTTTCCCTCCTGTCTGCTCCACCATAATCCCCGACTCCATTGTCGATCAAAAGAGAAACTGATCCAACTCCACCGTCCAAACCTGGAATATATTCAAGGTCAGACACCTGTTTGACACTATTCCCCATTTTCATCTCCATGACATCACCTCTTAAGGGCAGCTGATCCAATATCGTCTATTTTACCCTTTCGTCCAAAGCCAAAAAATGGTCTCCTTTGTGTCAGGAAGCCTGAACTACTACCCATAGCGGGTCGCCTCCCTTCACTGGCAACACAGGTCCCAGTCCTATTTTCAGAAGGTGAACCTTCAGGAACTAGAGGGCAAGTGCTGCCACTGAGGAACCTATCCAAACACACAGAGCTCCCAATTCTACTGTCATTTATTATTAAATTGGGAAGCACAGTGAATTGCATGCCCTGACCTCTTTGGTGCAGGTTACTGTATGTGTGCTCAGAGATTTGCCCAGTTACTGAATATGGAACAGGTCAGGGGCCCCACAAGTGTTTCTTACATTACAGAGTGAGTGCGTCCGGTGTCGCGGTGAGTTGATGTCACTTGGTGTGGACGACCTTTCACCTTCAAGCACCGAGGCGTCTGAGATGATGGACGGTTGCCTTGAGTGACATGGACTGATTCGCACTCCTGTGTAAAGATTCAGCATAAAGATTGATCAGTGTGTGATTTTTCACTATAAAAACTCAACTGAACTAAAGTTACACTGGTCCTGCTCTCCCTCAGCTGAAGGCAGCAAGACGTGGGTACGGCTCGGCAATGGGAGGGAAGCTTCGGATTAGGCCTGAGTTTGACAAAGAGTGGAAATCTTTCAAAGAAACCAGAACCAAAAAGAACAGACCCCTCCCCCTCCACCCCACTCCCGGATCACTCTGTTGGTTGCGCAGGTAAATATACCAGGTGCTGTAGCACTGGTGGCAAGGTCCCAGGTTCAATGCCTGTTCAGTATCAAGTTAATTTGAAAAAAATAAATTTAGAATTGCCAATTATCCTTTTCCAATTAAGGGGCAATTTAGCATCGTCAATCCACCAACCCAGCACATCTTTGGATTGTGGGGGGCGAGACACACGCAGACACGGGGAGAATGTGCAAACTCCACAAGGACAGTGACCCGGGGCTTGGATCGAATCTGGGTCCTCGGCGTCATGAGGCAGCAGTGCTAACCATTGCGCCCCTTGTATTACTAGTATTAAGTTAATTGATCATCCACTGGGGAGGCAATGGAGCTCGTCAGCTATACCTGAACTTCTCCAGACTTGCAAAGTTCGACTCCTGATCTCAATTCAGTGGTCCCAGCCACAAAATTCATCAAGGTGGACAAGATCTAACTGGGCTCTAATGCTCACCCATGTTAAAACAGCCTGGCGACACTCCTTATTCTTCTGACCACTCCCAAAATTGGCTAAAGGTCCTTCTGTACTGCCTTTCCATGCACACCCCACTTAGCTCCGGAGTGTAAGTTACAAAGTAAAGCAACCTCACACTGTTGAACAATAACCCGAGACTCAGAGGCACTTTGTGAAAATTCCCTTTATTACACTAACTATTCATTGACCTGGAGAATGAGTCTCCAATGGGTGATGAATTGTGGACAATATTGTGCTGCTGGCTCGCACAAACTAAGTAAGTCAATCTCAATGCATTGCACACAAGACTCTTTTAACCTCGTAGCACAAAGGCCAGTTAGTAAATTTAAAGGAACAATCTTCCATTCCACTCAAAACATCGGATTTACTGGTTAACTGTTCTACATTCACTGCATTTGTCATCGAGTCATTTTTTAAGAGCATGGAAAGAGACCATTTTGAAAAATTGTATATATTCAGAAGAATTTCATGTCAGGTTCACTACCATTCAGCGTGGGGTCTCATGTGTTCATGCCAGTACAAAAGGAATGAGGTATACCCCAGTGAGTGTTACTGGAATCTAATCGAGGAAATTGGACAAGCAACAGTTAAGTGAGGGCCAACCAGCAGGCATTTCACACTTGCGTTCAGGACATATCTTTCATTTGCTGAGCAAAATCAGTGTCCCGCAGTGTTGTGCCCTCCTCTCCCATTCCGACACGGGTCTGGCTGATGACAGGCCAGGTTTGAGCCTCTCTCTCTCTCTTTATAGACAACATTCTAAATGCTTTAGCCCAGCCTGTGGAAATCAAATAAACTGCTAATGGGTATCGACAGATACATTTGGGGCACAGACTCAGGGTTATCATTAGAGGAGTGAGGATTAGTTCCACACAGAAGGTTCTTAGAACATGGAACGCTTTACCACAGGTGTGGCAGGCCTTGGTGTCAATCAAAAGGGAAGTAGATAATTATTTTAAAAGGAAGGGGATAGAAGGATATAGCAAACGGTAGGAAAATGGGATTGGAATACACTGCTTTAGTTGAAGAGCTAGACCGAACAAGGAACAATGGGCTGAACAGTCGTATTCTGCTCTATAAATTCTATAGTTTGATGAAACGTAGATTTGGAAAGATCCAAAAATTGTTAGCTTGAGATTGATTGAAGGGAATCAGTGGTTTTCTGAGCAAAGCATTCACTGTTATTCCATCAAATTTAAGCACCACAAGAGGACATAACTGACAAACTTGAAGATTCCTCGGCGTTTGGCCTCTTACCTTGCCTGTCTACCGAGTGGTGATGTGCGTGATACAACGTCTGCTGGCTCTGTCGGATTGCAGCCGTGAGCGGGAGGTCTGACTGCGTCACCCACTCCTGATTCCCATTCAACATACTCTCGCTTGGCATCGCCAGGGAGTGTCTCTTGGGGACATCCTTGGTCAGTGTGGCTAAGGACTGCTTGGCCTGCAAGGAAAACAGAAGCTGGATGAAATCCTGTGACTGGCTAGCCATCTCTGCTAGGTCTGAAACGGGACCTCTGTACGGAATGAACAACTACAATGGGGAAAAGCGTGCAGGTCTCCCAACTTCATCTACAGCACAATCACCAAAAAAAGGTTAAATGTGTTTCAAAGCAAGTCATTCAGCAAGGTCCTAACACTTCCTCAAATTACTTAGAAACTCATGCAAGACTGCATGCATTCACAAAAACATACAATACTACCTCTGATCAGGATTCGATCACTCTGAAATGTCAGTACTATAGCTGGCGGGCCTACTGGAGGGATACTTGTGTTGGCCTCACAGTTATGTGGCCACCCATTTGAGGTCTGAAGTTGACAGTCCAATTTGATGGTTCCCATAGCAAGCTGAGGCAGCTTCCCACATGGGGTAAGCAAGTCAAACAGTTTTCTGAAGAGCTGTCTTCAGGGAATTTAGGGGTAGCGGCACATTGCGAGGGTAACCAAAGTACTCTTGGATGAGAGGGGAGCAAAGTAAAACTCTGCTGAATGGATCATCTTGGCTGAGCCTTGTTGGCAAGACAATACCATGGGCTTGAGGGTGGAAGTTGAACAAAATTTATTTCAACACCCAATAGTTCCATGGGTGAATGCAGCATCCGGTGCATTAAAGCACAATGCAATGTCAATTTGCCAATGAACCCCTGTCCAATCCAACTGGCCTGAGTGGCCTTAGGCTCAGGAGAGGTGTGGAAAAGATTAACAAGCCCTGCTTCTGATCACTATCCAATATCTCCAGCTGGAAAGCCAATGTGTGTGTGTGTGGCTGTTGGATGAAGGCAAGTTTGGTCTTGGTGCTGATATCACTCACAACTGCAGAGTCCAGGGCTATGAGGCTTGCACACCAGGCATGGACATTTGACTGAGGGTTTAGGCGTGACCAATTCTTTTGGAATTGCTCCCTGGCATCTTCAGGAGCAGAGCTAGAGTTGGGGTGGCAAAATGGCAACTATCAGGTCCATCATAACATTCAAGTATATGGGCCAGGTGCTGGTAAATGGGATTAGGTAGGTAGCTCAGGTGTTTTTCATGTGTCGGTGCAGACTCAATGGGCTGAAGAGCCTCTTCTGCACTGTATCTTCTGTCATTCTGTGAAGACTAAATTCATCAGCTCTGGCTGGCTGTTACTGTGATGAGTTCTGCTCAGGATTAAAAAGCCTGATTGACTTGCAATTTATAAAACTGTCTGAAAGGTCAATTGGACCATCCTCAGCACAAGGTAGTGGTAAAGAATACCAGTCAGATCAGACTTGTTCCTTTAAGGGGGCAACGACAGTTGGATACAGCTTTGTCTCAGAACTGTAAGAGGCAGAAGCATTTTTAGAATTTTCCCACTCGTAAAGCGATTAAATGGCACTTGAAAAAAATATCGAAAGCATTATCTGCAATGGAGCAGGCAGCATCTTGGGAACACAGCCAACAGGCCATTGAAATAAAGGGCAAGAAAATATAAATGTACATAAAGAAGGCACTTTGTCACATCAGAAGCAGGGATTGCGTGTTTGAAGAGGCTGCGGACTGATGCATAAAAACCCTTGGCTTCTTTCCCAGCCAGCAGAACACACACCTTACCTAACATTGTACTGGGTCACTGGAGAACCAACCATTGAGGATTTTGGCTGGCAGAATGAGGAACTTGGGGGATGAAGGCATGTTTCGCAGATGTTAATCTGGGACCTTCTAGATATGAAGGCTCCACCCCCCACCTCTAAAGTATTTCAACACTACATACCCATGGCCTTTTGCATTGTGCCTACCAGTCCACAGTACTGACCATTTCACAGACTCCGAATGCCAGAGGTGAAGGCAAACTAGACTACCACCACATTTAAACATCACTACAGCACCTGGGAGGTTGGCAATCATTTTGCGTATGTGTGTTGGTTTACTGTGCATTTCCCATTTTGCAGACAGAACTGTTGGGTGTTTGCACTGATCCTTGTGCTGCTGGTTATTATCGTCAGCCCAGCACTGCAATACACTCTGAGGAATTGGTACGCAGGACGTTGAGCGTGCTTAACAAAACAATACATCCTTCACAGGGTGGCAATACCCAACACAAACACCCTCGCATTAACCTTACAAATGACCAGCATGACTTAAAAATTTTGCAAATTGGCTTGAAACTCAACATTAGCACTGGGCTGCATTGGTTAAGCACCAAGTCACGGTAAAACTATAAAAATAGCAGGTAAGAAGTTATCAACACATGTGTGGATCGGAAATGTTGAGTAGTGTGCTTGCTCTGTTGGGATTCTCAGTCAAAGGATAGGCGAGCCTAGCACCTCTGTCGTCTTCTATTAGTCGTGCTAGTGATTAGAGGTAGTGGAATCGCCAAAATCAGTAACGTCCAAGCCCCTAAACAATCCAGAAAGTGTATCAGGCAGTGCAGCAACACAACAGATAATCAGAGTGCCTTGTCGCGGAATTTTATTGGGGTTTTGCCGTTACAGTTTGTGCTTTCTCTCTCGCAGCTGCACATTGTTCCTCGTTGCTCGATTATAAGATGCAGCCTGATAGATATGCTGTTTATACCGGAGCCTCCATTATCTACACTATAATCACCCATCCGAGATTGTGTGGGACAAATCAATGCTCGAGATATTGCCTTACAGCCTAGCTTCATCGGTTAGCTTTTCACCACTTCTCATTCAGCAAAAAGCTTCTTTTGTTATTCGCAATGCAGAGAGTGTTATTTGTGTGCAGAGCTTTGCAATACCATACATGTAAGCACTCGGGGATTCGCAATTATCTAATTACCCATTAGGGAGGAGAGAGCGGGCCAATCCATTATAGTTGATAATGGAAGTTCCAGCAGAATGTTTCTTCTCCAGTGACCTGTGGGGTTCACATCACGTGTAGAGAACGTTACAAGTGCTTAATTATATTTTTGAAATCCTTGTGAAAAGGCTTGACAATGTAATTATTAGAACGGAAGGTGGTGTCGACACCTTGAGCGATAAAAGACTCCATTTGATTCCTTCTTTATAATATGTTCCTGTTATTGGAGAAGAAGGAGGCATTTTCTTTATATAAATTTCGAGTACCCAATTATTTTTTCCAATTAAGGGACAATTTAGTGTGGCCAATCCACCTACCCTGCACATCTTTGGGTTGTGGGGGTGAGACCCACGCAGGCACGGGATAATGTGCAAACTCCACACGGACAGTGACCCAGGGCCGGGATTCGAACCTGGATCCTCAGCGCTGTAGGCAGCAATGCTAACCACTGTGCTGCCCTTAGAGGAAGGAGGCATGTTATAGAATCATAGAATCCCTACAGTGCAGAAGGAGACCATTCGGCTCATCAAGTCTGCACCGGCCCTCTGAAAGAGCACTCTATCCAGACCCACTCCCCCACCCCATCCCTGTAATCCCACCGAACCTGCTCACATCTTTGGACACTAATTTGTTTTTATTATGGCCAATCCACTGAACCTGCACATCTTTGGACTGTTGTTGAAAGTTTTTGTCTTGCACACAAATACCACATTTCAAAGGGACGAGCAATTTATGCTCCATGAGAAAAAGGTGCTGACTAGTTGGCAAGTCAATGCTGATAGGTCGAGGCGTAGTCATGAAAAATGCACCAGAGAACTACTGTCCCATGTTTTGGTTTAATTCAAAGAAAGTACAATGCCTGGACATGTTCTTCCTGCTTGCAGTGGACAGGTCCTGCATCTGAATACGTACAGCCAGAGTCGACTTGCCAATCAATCAGCTCTTTTTTCTCATGCAATATAAATTGTTATTCCCTTGAAATTTGGTATTCTTGAGTCTGTTCTGATGAGTATAAGACAAAAAGCTTTGACAGGATGTCTATTTTTTTCTGCACCACTCAAAGGTCTGTACTATCAAGCGATTATATATTCCTGTTAAATGACTGGGCATTATACTGCATGAAATGTCATATATGGCCTATTTATAAAAAATAAATTTAGCGTAACCAATTAATTGTTTCCAATTAAGGCACAATTTAGCATGGCCAATCCACGGCAGATCTTTTTGGGTTGTGGGGGCGAAACCCATGCAGACACGGGGAGAATGCGCAAACTCCACACGGACAGCGACCCAGAGCCAGGATCGAACCCGGGACCTCAGCACCGCGAGGCAGCAGGGCTAACCACTGCGCCATCGTGCTTCCCCCATAAATGACCTATTGATTCCCAGATCTAGAATCTCCCTGAGGATTCGGGGCATATTGCCACGTGTCAGACAGGAGTCTTTGGTGGAATGGAAGTAGTAGGATTGGAAATTTGAGCTGGGTTAGGGAGGCAACACTTACAAGACCTAAATTTTCTGATAAGGGAAAAAGGCAAAGATTCCCTGGGTGACGGGGGGTGGAGATGGGGCACAAATATACACAAATCTACCAACCGTCCTTGGGGGATGGGATCGGGAAGCAAAGAAATGCAGATTCCAGCTGAATTCGTGCTCAGTGTTGTGTTTTGATGAGTGCTGGAAGTACCAAGATGATGTGTGGATTTTGGGTTGCATTGGCTGTGGAGGTAACTCAGCTTCCACATTGTTGAGGGACTCAATGTAACAAAAGCAGTCTGTGAAAAACGCACAAGTCTAGATTTGGATTTTGACTCCTCTATTCCCTATTCAGGCGAGTTCCCAATGTGACGCCAAATGAGGCGAAAAGAGGACTATGAAGCAGTGACATCTATCCTAGAACAGCAGGCAAAAACGTGACCCCGAATCGGTAACCACTACCTAGAAGAGTTATCCAATCCAGCAGTAATTATAAATTACTTAACACATAATAAAGATGGCAGGGCAGGTGATGTATTGCGACTGCAGAACGTGGGAGATCCTGGACATCGGGGCAATCCACGCAAACCTGTCTGCAGTAAGGTGTCTGCGGCTTGAGGAGCTTTGGCTCAGAGTCACTGGGTTCACGACCGAGCTGCAGACACTGCGATGCATCAGGAAGGGGTAAAGTTATTTGGACACTTTATCCTAAGGGGTGTGACTCTCCTGGTACAATGTTTTCTGGTTTGGTCTGTGGTCAGGGACAGGAGGAGGTGGCTGTGAGTGAGGAAGGTGTGGGGACCCAGAAGGCAGAGATGAAAGAGCCTCAGTCTTTGGAATTGTCTAAAAGGTTTGAGGTTCTTGCAGTCTGTACAGAGGGGAGTGGTGGCTTGCAGGGTGGATGATCAAACTGACCATGGCACCATGATAAAGGAGGCCATTCAAGTGGCGGTGCAATGGGGTGGGGGGGGTTTAATGGTAGTTGGAGACAGTATAGTCAGAAACAGTTCTCTGCAGCCGAGACTGGGAGCCCAGACGGCTGAGTTGCCTGCCAGATGCCAGGGTTTGAGATATCTACTCTGGGCTGGAAAGAAACATGAAGTGGGAGGGGTAGGACCCAGTTTCTGTGGTCCATGTGAGTATCAATGACTTGGGTAGAACCAAGGTTCTGCTGAGGGAGTACATGAGCAGATCGGGGATTATCTCTGGGTTACTACCTGAGCCACAAGCAAATTATTGGAGGGTAAATCAGATTAGAGTTAAGCGTGTGGGTTAAAAGATGGGTGTGGGAGAAATGGGGTTTGATTCATGGGGCACTGGCATCAATACTGAGGAAAGTGGAAGCTGTACCGTTTGATCGGTCTTCACTTGAATTGTGCTGGTGCTAGTGTTCTGTCAAATTGTGCAATAACCCCGGTAGAGAGAGCTTTAAACTAAATAGTGGGGGCAAGGGATCAAATTTGGGAAGACGGGATAAATTAAATAAAGACAAGGCAAGAGAACAAAGCAGCAATAACGCAACGATGATCAGAGTGTGGCAGGAAGGGACAAAGTCTACAAACCCAAGCAGAAAAGACAAAAGGTTACAAAAACAGTAAAAAGACAGAACTAAAGGCTTGGTATCTGAATGCAAGTGGTATTTGTCTCAAAACAGATGAATCACTAGCACAGATACAAATAAATCTGTGTCATCTGGTAGCCATTACAGAGACATGGCTGCAGGATGACCTGACTATTCAAGGGTACATGATAGAGGAAGCTACGAAAAAGTGCTGAAGAAAGGACCCGAGATACGAACAAGTGGGTTTACCCAGGGACACTGCCATCAATCTCCTGATAGCTAAAGTGCAAAGATATTCGCGTACAACACGGGAAGACAAACGGGAGAGAAACAAAGCAGCAGTTGTAGCAAAAGAAGAAATGAGGGGGAAAGAAGGAACCTTAAACAAAATACATTGATATCAAGCAGTGATTGTGAGGATGTGGGGTATATTTGGGCGTTAGGGTAGGGCATACAGGAGTGTTGCTATGACGGGTAAGAGGTACATCAGAATGTTGGTTAGGGCTGATGCTCATCTGTCTGCTCTGTAGAAAAATTGGGCACTTTGCGTTGATGTTAACAACAGATTGAATTTGTGTGCATGTTAATGAGCGACTTTCTGTCTGACACCAGACGCTGCAACTGGATCCTTCCTTCAGGGCACCAAACACTTCAGGATTCTTCCAGTCTTTTGATGATGCATTGAAATGATGCATTGAAATCGTTTTTAAAAGATCACTGGGATTTTCATTTATCTGTGGCTGAGTTAGAATTTCAGCTCAGCTGTACTGCGAAAAATCATCCAGTGGCCCGAAGGGAGTGTTTAGTGGCATATATAACTGCGCCGATCGCACCCCCCACCCCACTGATGGGGGAGGGGGCAGGGGAAGCAGAGGGCTAGGATCAGTGGGAGCTCAATATTATTGTGTTGGTTAAAGTGGGTCATTTTTCTGTCCCCGTGCAACTGCCCAGTGTTAACAAGGGAATCTAAACTAACACATTTATAAAATCCACAACCACCACTCTTCCTGGAATAATACAGAGGTTAAGTATCTCGGACGCAGCTTGTTGAACGAGCGAGTGAAAAGTAATCAATTAACCCAAACACAATTTAAGATTCACCTCCGGACGTATGTGAAGGGTGAACAAAGAACATCGATGAAGGCCTAGCCTGTTTGTTTTACCTTAAACATCGTTCTTCCCATCTGCTAAACTGGGAGAGGGAGGAGAAACAGAAAGGAAGGGGGCAAAACAGTGATTCTTCCGCCATGACCCCATCAGGGGATCGAGGAAACTCCAGGAGGCCACGTTCAGTCAAATCAAATGTCACCGGGCAATGAGTTGTCAAAGTGTGTTCACCCTAGAGGTTCAACAACCAACTAGATATTTAGTGTGGTGGGTGGGGGTGGAGGTGACAGGGCAAATGTGAGAGGCAATTACAGTATTTGGAGTAGGGAATAAAGGGGAGGATAACCTAGGCGTAAAAAAATATGGGTGAAAGGTTCCTATTGTTATTGGGTTGGGATTTTCACTTACAAATGAGGGCAAGGTGCTCAGAGAGTGGGTGGCATGAAGCAAATAACATGAAAAGAGGAGCATGGCAGATGGTGGCCCAGTGGTTAGCATTGCTGCCTTATGGCAGCGAGGACCTGGGTTCGATCCCGATCGCAGCCCCGGGTCATTGTCTGTGTGGAGTTTGCACATTCTCCCCATGTCTGCGTGGGTCTCACCCCCACAACCCAAAGATGTGCAGGGTAGGTCGCGCTAATTTGTCCCTTAACTGGAGAAAAAAAGTGAATTGGGTACTTTAAATTGTTAAAAAAAACATGAAAAGAGGAGCAGATGGAAGCAATGAGAGTGACATCTAATCACCAGCACTTGGTTATGAAGGGTCACATCCCTAAAACATTCAGCAGCTTTCAATACTTGCAAGCGAGGTTCTCTTCTCCAAAGGATTTGATATTCCCCCTGCTCTCTGTTTTGCTCCCCCCTCATGCATTTGGGGCCATAGAAGGCAGTACCCTGACCCACTCCCAAAGTCTTAAAACTGTGAGTTCAAGCGCTATCCCTGAACTTCAGTGCAGCAGAGATGGATTTAGATGAGGTGTTAAATAAAAGCTATGGTTATATTCTGTGGTGATTTTGCAAGATCCTAAAAATCCTCTGATACAGTCCGGAAACGGGGGCTCAAGTCTTGGCTAACATTTCTCCCTCAACTGATTATTTAGCTCAGTGTTGTCTATGGGATCCTCATGTGTAAAAAAAAAATACTCATGACATCTGCCTAGGTGACACTGTCTCTGCACTTTAAAGTTGTTGATTGTTCGGGAAGTAGTTTGAAATTTTTCTGAGAGATAGATGGAGGTGGCAAATAAGTGCGGAGTTTCATCCTGGTCTCCATTCAGAACATCATTGAGATGAGGATGTAGGGCAATCACAGCGACAAACTCCACATAACGGGGCCAAGATGTGCAGGGTGTGTCGTGTGTGTGAAAGGTGTTTGTGTGTGGAGAGGTATGCAGGGTGTGAAGTGTGCAAATGGGTGTGGAGGGGTTTGTGTGCGCACATGCACATCTGTGTGAGAGAAATGTGCGCATGTGTCTGTGGTGTGCGTGCCTGAATAAGTACGCGTGGGCAGTCTGTACAAGTGTGCCTGCCAGTGCGCACGTGTTTGTGCACACTGGATGTGCATGTGCCCGTGCGAGTGTGTCAGTATATGGGGTGTGTCGGCCTCGTGTGATGGTGCGTGGGATCAGTGCGTGTCTGTGCGCAGATTGAGTGTGTCTGTGTGCACAAGTTGAGCATGTGTCTGTGTGCACATGTCGGTTTGTGCGCATGACGACTGGAGGGGGAAAGATGGTTGAATCCAGAATTGGGATTAACTATGACACCCTCCTCAGTCACATCCTCTGCTGACTTGTTATCTGGGCTGTGTGTGGTATTGTACACCAGGGCATTTCGCAGATGTTCTTACAAAGGTGACTTGGTTCTGAAGCTGTGATTAAAGGCCGTTTGCAGAGAAGCAGACATGCGCTCTGCAAATTCATGGGCAACACAACCCCAGAACATTGACACAGCCGACACGGAAATATCCCATGGACGTTACACAAGGTTAGAAAATCTGAGGACAGATTCTGAAAAGGTCTCTCTCTTTGAAGAGATCAAGGAGGGTTTTAAAAAAAAAATCATTTTTTGATTGTGATGTGGACATTGCTGGCAAAGGTCAGGATTCATTGTCCATCTCTGGTTGTCCTCGAGAAGGTGTTAGTGAACAGAGGCAGTCCACAAGGTGAAGGTACACCCACAGTGCTGTTAGGAATGGGAGCTTCAGGATTCTGGAAGTGGAACAGAGGGGTACGTGAAGGGTAACTCTGGAGAGTGGGAAATACCTGAAGAGCTCAAACACTGCCTTCATTCAGGGAGGTGGATGCGGTGGGGGGGAAAGGGGAATTGCAGAGTTGGAAGAGGAGAGGACATGAGCGGGGAAACAAGGTTGGGAGTGGCTCAATTGATGAGGGCCCTGGCATAAACCCTACCACACACTCCCGCTACGCAAAGCCCGCCCCAAAGCAGCGTGTGCGGTGCAGGAACGTCCCAATGCCAGTCAAGGGTTAGTAATAGGACACAAACGTGCACACCAGCTCAAGAGCTTCACCAGAGTTGAGGTGGCCTAAGGTGGCCGATTGGTGCCAATTGTACAACAGAACACCATTTAAATACACAGTGCGTGATATATTTTCTCAGTGCACGTCTTACCGCCAGCACCCGAGGGTAGTGCTCCTTCTCAGCTGAACGATCGAAAATGCGATATTCCATTTTCTGGCCCATACGGTTCATTATCTGGGGAGATAGCATGTCAAATAGAATGACCTACTGTGTTCTGCCCTACACGACTTTTGACCTGACCTGCCCTCATTTTTTTTTCTGCAGGCTAATTCCTGCTTTACCAGTAGGTGGCGCAGTGGACCAGGATGTTGGAGGGCGACATGTATTCCAGGAGGGTGAAAGCAGGAGGACTAAAATGAAGCAAAGGACGAAAGGATGAAAACAATAACAGGGAAAGCTGGAAGTCAGTAGATCATGAAAAATATTTTAGACGTGAGAAGGGGGTGAAAATAATCAATAGCATGCACTAAAAGCGAGCTGTACAAACTCAACAGAGGACATGAGCAGCCTGCTACCCGCGGGTCTAAGCAGCAGAACGGAGTGGCCAAGTTCCTGAACTTCCTGCAGCCAAGTGGGGGGAGAACCTCCAATCACCACCCTGAGGTCTCGCCTCTGTCCCTCACAAAGAGTTTCTTTCTGAACCAACACCGCAGCTGTACGGAAGGAACAAATCTTGAATGGAAGACCAAGCCGATCTGTCGCAGCACAAAGAAGACACAGCAGCTAAATGATGACGTTAACAGTGTGGCTCAGCCTGCGGCCTGGTGCTTGGACTGCCTAGGCCTGGATGCCAGCTTTAGCAGCTGACTGCTCACTGTACCTGTGCTACCTTTCTCTTAATGACGATGTAAACTATTCATTTCAAGCAGGTAAACACGTCCAATAAGAGATGTCCAGACAATACCCCCCCCCCCCCCCCCCCCCCCCCCGACTGTATGAAGTGCTAGGCCCGTCTACATGGGGGGGGGGGGGGGGGGAGAGATCCAAATACTGCACCACTGGAACCATAAACTGCGCTGCACGGTGTTAAATGTAGAATTGAAAGCAAGCCTCAGTAATGGTGACCACAACAACTATCATCCACTGTTGTAAAAACCCACCTGGGTCACTAATGTCCTTGAGGGAGGGAAATCTGCTGCATTTATCTGGTCTGACCTACATGTCACTCCAGACCCACAGCCATGCGGTTGACACTTAACTGCCCTTTGAAATGGCCGAGCGAGTCACTCAGTTCCAGGGCAATGAGGATCGGGGCAACAAACACTGGCCCAGCCAGCGATTTCCACACCCCACGATACTGGGACAGTGGGGAGTTAACGCCAAATGTTCCACTGTTTCCACTGGTAATGGGATGAGTGAGTGGATGTCAAACTGCGTGCTAAAATCTCCAATTCAATTCCCAATCTATTGACAAGGTGAAGGTTCAGCTCACCCAACAGTCAAACATCAACAATAAGGGGAGAGCAACTCAAGACCCTTCACTCACTCCCATCACGGTAACAAGCTGAGAATAGTGGTGCCTTCAATCATGGGCGCAGGATGGGACGCACTGGCTTGTGTTCTGTAAGACTCACCAAGTGGTTGGTGAGTTTGAGGTCATGTTAGCCTGTTACAAATAGGCATTTCTATCTAGCAACATAGAAAATAGGAGCAGGAGGAGGCCATTCGGCCCTTAGGCCTGCTCCACCATTCATTATGATCATGGCTGATCATCCAATTCAATAGCCTGATCACCCTCCTTCCGCCTCCTGTGATCCCCCTCGCCTCAAAAGATTTATATGTAACTGCTTCTTGAAAACATACAGGGCGGGTTTCTCCGTCCCGCCATGCCAGATTTCTGGTTCAGCGCACCATCAGGATTGTCCATTTCGCCGGCTGGTCAATGGCGTTTCCCATTGTGGGGCAGCCCCACACCCTCGGGAAACCCCCCGGGCTGCCGGCGAAACAGAACATCCCGACGGCAGAGAAATCAGCCCACGGCGCTTTGCCCTCAAATGCTTTCTATGGTCGTGAATTCCATGGACCGGCCACTCTCTGGGTGACGAAATTTCACCTCATCGCAGTCCTAAATGGTCTACCCTGTATCCTCAGATTATGACCCCTGGTTCTGGATATACCCCCCCCCCCCCCAAAAATCAGGAGCATCCTTCCTGCATCTACCCAGTCAAGTCCTGTTAGAACTTTATAGCTTTTTATGGGTTCCCCTCTGAACTCCAGTCAAAACAATCCTAACCGACTCAATCTCGCCTCACACATCAGTCCTGCCACGCCAGGGATCAGTCTGGTGAAGGTTCGCTGCACTCCCTTTCTAGCATAAACATCCTTCCTCAGATAAGGAGACCAAAACTTCACACAATATTCCAGGTGTGACCTCACCAAGGCCCTGTATAATTGCAGCAATGCATCCCTTCTCTTGTACTCGAATTGTCTCGTAATGAAGGCCAGCGTACCATTTGCCTCTTTACCGCCTGCTGCACCTGTGTGCTTATGACTGCTGCTTTAGCTTAGTGGGCTAGACAGCTGGTTTGTGATGCAGAACAAGGCCAGCAGCGCGGGTTCAATTCCCGTCCCAAATTCTCCCTCCATGTACCCGAACAGGGGCCCGGAATGTGGCGACTAGGGGCTTTTCACAGTAACTTCATTGCAGTGTTAATGTAAGCCTACTTGTGACAATAAAGATCATTGACATTTTTTTTAAAATTACCTTCAGTGACTGGTGCACGACCACACTCAGGTCTCGTTGCACATTCTGCTCTCCTAATTTATGACCATTCAGGTAATAATCTGCCTTCCCGTTTTTGCTACCAAAGTGGATAACCTCACATTGATCCAGATTTTACTGCATCTGCCATTCATTTGCCCACTCACTCACTGTCCCATATTGTAGCTGGTTTGACACACTTACTCCAAATTGCACCAACTAAAGACTCAGCCTCTCAGCAGTGTTAACAGCTCCTGTCAATGTTCCTTAGAACGGTTGAATTGCGTTCCGGAATTGCATTAGTACAAGCCGATCAACTGGTTACAATTCATACTACATCTTCAAAGCTGGCCCCCTTTAAGGGGAGACTCTTGGCTGGATTTTCAAGCCTCCTTGCAGGGCATTAGTGGGCAAAGCTTCACAGAGCATGCCACTGATACACCTTCCATCACTTTATCATACAACACAGGGCGTGGCCAGCCAGCCCACTCTGTCTGTGCGGCTCCCAGCCGGACCAACACTAATTGGGAATGAGCAATCGATAGCCACATTACTTCATGAATCAATTCTACAAGTACCTCTCCCTGGTCTGTACAGGTGACGTTCGGAGAGGAATGAGGAAAATAATAGGGGGGGGTGTCGGAGGGAGAATCCCAGCAGGGCAGAGGTGATTTATCCCTTTCATTCCCTGCGAAGCACTTTATGATCCAGGGGTATAAGTGGCAGCTGAGGAAAAAGCCCGTCTGTCTGTACAGGCACGTCCAAATCATTGCCACATTGTTCTGGGACTAAACAGGGCCCAATTTCCCAAGGAGAACAGGTGCAGGAAGCTGTTTACTCCAAATCACTTCGACACTAAAACCTCTTCGCTCACACACCAGAGAGCACAGGCCTCCCACACCGACACAGAACCAACAGGAATGGACTGAACAGAATATCTATTGGTATCAATACACAGCTAATCCAATGGGTTGCCTGTTTACAGAATCTTGGGCATACCTCTTCACCTATGATGCCTTCATGCTTCATAATGCTGTACATCCCAGAGCCAGTGTAATATCCATCCACCGCCTTAAACATTCACTCCTTCCACCACCAGTGCACAGTGGCAGCAGTGTCTACCATCTACAAGATACAGTGTGGAAAATCGTGGAACTTTCTTCGACAACATTTTTCAAACCTGAACAAGTGCAACAGGTGGGTGGGAACTCCAATGACCAAAACAATGCAAGCTCCTCCCCAAGCCACAGAACGCCCTGACTTGGAACAGTATCACCCATTCACTGTTTCTGGGTCAAAATCCTAGAACCTCCTACCTAACAACACTGTGGATGTCCCTACACCACATAGACGCCAGTGGTCCAAGAAAGATAGATCAAAGGCAATTAAGGACGGGCAATAAATGCTGGCCTTGCCAGCAATGTCCAAACCCCACGAAAGCTTGAAACAAGTTCTCAATGCAGGTCCTGGGCATCGCACCGCGACGTTACACCTCCCCACACATTCTACTTGCTGCATATGTAAACCTGCTCTTTATTTATTTATTATAAATTTAAGAGTACCCAATTATTTTTCTCCATTTAAGGGCAATTTAATGTGGTCAATCCACCTAACCTGCACATCTTTAGGTTTTGGGGGTGAGACCCACACAAACATGGGGAGAATGTACAAACTCCACACGGACAGTGACCCAGAGCCGGGATCGAACCTGGGACCTCGGCGCCGTGAGGCAGTAATGCTAACCACTGAGCCACTGTGCTGCCCCTAAAAACCTGCTCTTTATATCAGTGTGAACAACACCATCATGCTCCAAGTTACTGCCTGCTCTACAGTTTATATTTTCCCCCATTTGCTTCTTTGTCTATCTCTTGTGAAAGGCACAGGCGCCCGGTGTCTGCAGAAACCTCGTCCAACAGTAACTTTCAAAAGGGAATTGCACAAAAGGTAAAAGTTTGCAAGGCTTTAGGGAAAAAGCAGGAGAGTGGAAGCAGTGGGTAGCTGCGTACCAAGGGTTTGACGCAGGGTCAGTAGGCTGAATGGCCTCCTTCTGCACAGCATCATTCGCAATGTCCTATCAGACAAGCAGCGCAACTTAAACCTGGGGAGCATGAGGGCAGGTGGGGGGGAGGTGCTGGATTGCAAGCCTGCTCCCAATTTCTCGACCGGGGTCATTCTGTAAAGGTGTTCCCCCTCCAGCCCCTGCTCCTGGGCCTCTGCGCAGCAAGAGGTGAACAAAAGCCACGAGGACAGCTCCCTCCTGTCCAATTTTGCATCTATCTCCTTAAAATGCTCAGCATCGCCATCCATTTGTTGAACACCGCTGTTAGAATCTGTGTTCATTTCCTGGAACTAAACCTTTGCCAGGAAGGAATTGTGAGAGCACCATTCACAGCCAATAAATCCATGTCTCCTTTCTTAAATTGTAACGGGTTGCTTCTGAATGTAAGCGAATCCTCTTCTTGAAGCTCAGACTGCACGAAATGCAGCAGCCCAAAACTGAAGAGGGAGGGAATCTTTAAAAAGTTACTCCACGTTGTGTTTGATGGCTCACTACCCCCACCAACAACAAAATGACATACAGAGGGGTAAAGAAAAACACACGAGTAATAATGTAGACAAATGCAGAAGGGGAGAAGTGGTGCCTTGAGGGCAATCTAACGCCATATTGTCTCCCTAACTCACTGCCCATTGCTGGACTGTAACTGGCTGCTCGCATGACTTAACAAGAGTAAAATGATTTAAAAAAAAGAGCTCACCCATGAACCAGGGCAGGTACTAATTAGTATGAGAGCCAGTACAGTTACTGGCTGTATGTCACAAAGTGCTCCATTCCCCAGTAGGGCCACGTTGAGATCATTAGAAAATGGAAGGCACTCAATAATGACATTGGACATCCTGCTGTTCATCTCCCTGTTGGTCCATCTGGCCACAGGGCTCCCTGTAAATTCAAGGGCAATGCCAGTGAGATTCTGCATCTGATATGGAACTGGGGGTTGTAGTTCCGGTCACTTACCATGGCCAACTCTGCCTCCAGTTCCTTAATCCTGTTTTCTTTCAGGTCCAGCTGTGATCGGAGTGCAGCCACATGGTCAGTTGCCTCCTTGGCTTGTCTGCGTAGCTCCCATTTCTCCCGTTCCAGCGACTCTTTCTCTTTCGCCAGAACCTTCACTGCATCTTCACTCTCCTGTAAAGGGTAGCAATGGAGTCTGCAGATTTATTGAGGTAGTTGAAAAGCACAGTGAACCAGGAGGTAAACCTTAAAAGACTCCTGAAGGTACTGAGGCCTTTTGATCAAATATTTGGCATCAAATGTTCTTTCACCAGGAGGGAAAAGGAGGGTGGAGGGAGGGGTGTGGGTGCAAGGGGAGGGTGAGAGGGAGGGAGTGGGGGCAAAAAGGGAGAAGGGCAAGGCAAAGAGAGAAAGGGAGATGGAGGCAAACAGAGAGGGGAGAAAGGTAATGAAGAGAGAGGGAAAGGGAGCGTTGGGTTTGTGGAATTCAGCTGCCAGGTCACACAACCAACATTAAACACAGAAAGACCAAAATTTGGAATCAGGGCCTTGGGGTTGGACTGGTCGATGACCCATTAGAAACAGAACTTCTACAGTTCAGAGAAACTGACTCTGAAACCAGGCGAGCTGCCATCAATCACTTCTCTCCCATGCTGGGTGGTATGAAGCTCCAATGTGTCTCAAAGCTTCAGGCATCTTAGTTTGTAGAGAATGATACACAGCGGGATCAGAGAGATGGATAGAAAAATAGAGGTGGGGAGAGAGAGAATAAGAAAGAGAGAACGAGAGAGATTGCAAGCAATTCAAACATATCTTATTTTCACTGAGGGGAGAGCAAGTCATACAGGAGGGAGGTGGACAGAGAAAGTGCAGGATACATCAGTTCCAGAATGCAACATTTAAGCTTGGGCTTCCTGACAGTGGCATCCCAGTGTCTATTTTTAGTGTAAAACAATTACTGAGTCAGAGGAGATTGTCGTAGTCAACTCTGGTTTTCAAATACCTCATCCACCATCTAACAAGGCAAAACTAAAGACTATTAAAGCGTTCTCTGATCAAAGTGCGGGATGTTAATATCAGGAACAGCACATTTTTCAATACATGCACTCACATGTATCGAGTACTCCCAGGTGAGAAGCAGCTTGGATTATATACACTGAGTAAAGCTCCTTTTAACTCCCTCATTAATACCAGTCAGCCCTAACCTCAGAAGAGCGCTTTCTGAGCCAGTATGGCTACAATTTTCTCCAGCCACCTCTGTTCAATCAGCACCAATTGCCACTGAATCAAGGAAGGGTTTCAATTCTGCACTCGCGGGATGCATTACGGAAGCTGGTTCAAAATGAGGACTCCTGTAATGACTGGAGAGGAGGGGATTTTTACACTGAGCGGTATTTGAGACAAGGCCGATAAGTTGAAAGGTCCCAGTGTGGCAGCAGTTCCCCTTCCCCTCACCTCTCTGATGACGAATATTCCCTCTAACCTGCACGGGCAGTGTGTCAAACAGTGAAACAAACAGAACACCCTCAACTTGCATTCCCGTTAACATTTGCACAAAAGCAGCCACGCAGCAATGATAAATGAATCATGTTGTACGACAAGCATCTACACTCGATGCACAAAAATGCAAGAAATCATTGCCGAGGATCTTCCCTTGCCTTCCACATCTGATGAAATGTTCACCTGTCTTCTCCCTGTATCAGGTATGTATTTGCAGCATCCCACACTCTTATTTACCTTTCTGTGTTGCTCATAATTCCTTATAAAATCACGTAACTGCTCCTCTCGGCTCTCGAGTGTTGCGTACAGCTGCTGCATTTGGTTTACCAGGTCGGCCTTCTCCGCTTTTAATCGTTTGCGATCGGTCTTCATGGCTATTTCGGAGCAAAAAGGAGACAATTAGATTGGCGTGTGACCAACATACAAGTGCGGTGACTGGCCTAGTGGTACGAGGAACACCGAGGGCCTATTCATTGACAGAGGCCTATAGCTGTTTCTTCAGTCAAGTCTCAGTAGAAAAACTGTGTTGGAGCAATTATTGTGGTCAGTACAAGGATGGGCAGGTTCTGATGGCAAATGTTTGATTCAGAACATGCCCAAATTAGTGCTGGATTGACTTCAATGGGGCCCTATATTTAAGTGAGCTGCAACTCAGAGCTGCAATCTCACTGAGCAGGGAGTAGGTTTAAAGCGCGACCAGATTTATGCAACACATAGGTATATGTACATACACAAACAAAAATGTAATCACCAGTACTATGACACTTCACCCGCAGCAACTGTAGAGCTACAGAGGGATACATCGCCGGAGGCCATTTGGCCCCTCCTGGTCGTGCTGGCACTCTGCCAGATGAATTCAGTAGACATTCCATTTATCTGCTCTCTTCCTACAGCTCCGAATCTTTTCTCCTTTTCATATATTTAATCATTTTCCCTCTCCCCACCCCCTTTAAAAGTTGCAATTATCTCCACTACGCACACAGGTAACCCTCAATGTGGCAATACTGTTCGGAGTGCGGGGTTGGAAAGGGATGTTTTGGATATTGGCTGTCTCATTCACAAATTAAAACATCAAAACCAGCAGCTTGAGAATAATAAAAACTTGATGGGAGCGGAGATTTAAATTTGACATTTGAACTTGCGGCTTCATGGCGCATATTTATGTGGCCAACAAAGAAATATAGCTTAGATATTCTTGCTTGATTGCTTATTTACCCTCAACTAGTTCTTCCACAGGGCAGCACGGTGGTGCGAGAACCCGGGTCAGTGCGTGGGGTTTGCAAATTCTCCCTGTGTGCGCGTGGGCCTCACCCCCACAACGCAAAGATGTGCAGGGTAGGTGAATTGGCCACGCTCAATTGCCCCTTAATTGGAAAAAAAGAATTGGGTAACGCTAAATTTATTTTTAAAAACGACTTCTTCCACTAAGAAAAAAACTCTCCCATCCCGATTCCTCATCAGCCATGTTGTGCTGTCGTGCTTAGCCAAGATCTACCCCTTTGAGTGAAACAGTTAAATCAAAACTGTGCGGGCAATTGCCCTTTTCACTGCTCTAGTCAATGGCCCCTGGTTATAGGCTGCGTGCTTATGTCAAACATATCACTTAGTGTTGAGTTCGTCTGTACTCCTGAATCTCGGGCTCCTCTGGCCTATTAAACCTAATCGCACATTTATGGCGTATGGTTTCCTGTACACAAGGTGATTCGAAACATATGACTGTGTAAATGAGGCAGGCTGTAGGTAGGGGGGGTGGAGGAGGAAGGAAGTGAAGGAAACGCAAGAGACGGGTGATTCGCACACTTCAAAAGCAAGGAACGCTCAGGCAAATCTAGCTGTTGCACTCGTGATTCTACATTGAGCATGAAGTTGCGCCCCCCACCTCCCGGACATTAATAATTGCTAGGGAGCGGGAGCAAGCTGACAGATTGGCAGGTTGGGTCGGCTGACTAAGGCAATAGCTTCCTATTTAGAATTCATAGGGCACTGCGATACAATCCAAGGCCTGTCTCAAGGTCACCAGCCATCTCTCTGCTGCACATCAGAGGAAAGCATCAGAATGACAAGGGAATCCCAATGGATTTCTGCCAATCACCACCAGGGAAAGGGAGGCAAGTTCAAGCAGCCATGTTAGCGTGGCAGCTTTCCCACAAGGGAGAATTTTCCAATTTTGTTTTTCCAGTCTGCTTTCGGTGAAATCCTGGCCCAGAGGAACTGAAAGAGAAAGTCCTCCCGCACTCCCACCCCAGTCGATGTGTGGTGCACTCTCGTGTGCTTTCCTTGTAGCTGCTGCTCTTCCGTATCGAAGGGTGACTCTCAAATCTGTGATCTTAGGGTTAACTAGAGTGATAATGCTGTAAACCTCTATGACTCTATAGAGGCCGGATTACAGCTCACCAGTCCAGGAAAACATCTGCATCCACAGATTAGCCCGTTAATATTAAAAGTTTCTGACTCCAAAGTGATTGCCCAGTGTCTGTCAGGGTCAAGCACTGCATCAAATATGAAAACAGCTCATTCGCTGTACTGGTTTATAGCAGAAAAGAGAAAAATAGATCAGACTTCAGCCAAGTCACTTAATTTTCTGAATACACAACATTCAGCCCTTCAGATTGCTCCCTTATCAGTGCCAGATATGTGGCAACCAGTCCTGTACCCCCGTGTGTTACAGTGACAGACCTGAAACCACAGTATTGTACGTAACCCAGTGTGTTACAGTGGCAGACCTGTATCCACAGTACTGTACGTAACCCAGTGTTTTACAATGACAGACCTGAATCCACAGTACTGTACCCCAGAGCTATAAAGTGACCGACCTGTGTCCACAATACTGTAACCCAGTGCTATACAGTGACAGTCCTGTATCCACAGTACTGTACCCCAGAGCTATACAGTGACAAACCTGTATCCACAGTACTGTACCCCAGAGCTATACAGTGACAAACCTGTATCCACAGTACTGTACCCCAGAGCTATACAGTGACAAACCTGTATCCACAGTACTGTACCCCAATGCTGTACAGTGACAGCCCTGTATCCACAGTACTGTACCCCAGAGCTATACAGTGACAAACCTGTATCCACAGTACTGTACCCCAATGCTGTACAGTGACAAACCTGTATCCACAATACTGTAACCAAGTGTTTTACAGTGACAGCCCTGTATCCACAGTACTGTACCCCAATGCTGTACAGTGACAAACCTGTATCCACAATACTGTAACCAAGTGTTTTACAGTGACAAACCTGTATCCACAGTACTGTACCCCAGTGCTATACAGTGACAAACCTGTATCCACAGTACTGTACCCCAGTGCTATACAGTGACAGACCTGTATCCACAGTACTGTATCCCCGTGTTTTTCAGTGACAGACCTGTATCCACAATACTGTAACCCAGTGTATCCAGTGACCAATTCGGTATCCACAGGACTGTACCTCAGTGTTATAGTGACAGAGCTGTATCCACCAGGACTGTACCTCAGTGTTATACAGTGACAGAGCTGTATCCACCAGTACTGTACCCCAGTATTACACAGTGACAGACCTGTATCCACCAGTACTGTACCCCAGTGTTACACAGTGACAGACCTGTATCCACCAGGACTGTACCTCAGTGTTATACAGTGACAGAGCTGTATCCACCAGGACTGTACCCCAGTGTATCCAGTGACCAATTCGGTATCCACAGGACTGTACCTCAGTGTTTTACAGTGACAGAGCTGTATCCACCAGTACTGTACCCCAGTGTTTTACAGTGACAGAGCTGTATCCACCAGGACTGTACCTCAGTGTTATAGTGACAGAGCTGTATCCACCAGGACTGTACCTCAGTGTTATAGTGACAGAGCTGTATCCACCAGTACTGTACCCCAGTGTTATACAGTGACAGACCTGTATCCACTAGTACTTTACCCCAGTGTTTTAGTGACAGATCTGTACCCACAGTACTGTACCCCAGTGCTATACAGTGACAGACCTGTATCCACTTGCACTAAGTTTTACAACACCAGGTTAAAGTCCAACAGGTTTGTTTCAAACACTAGCTTTTGGGCACTGCTCCTTCCTCGGGTGAATGGGTCCCCGGAAAAAAAAGTTTGAAAAACACTGCACTAATATATCACTAATGTTACTCAATTGAAAATGCTCTGTTCAGATATGGCCCAAGTTTGGGAGAGCACAGAAAGGCCAATATTAAAATATGTGCTCCTGTCAAAGAGCTGCTCACTCTGTGCATTGGGATTGCCTCTTGGGAATATCACTGCCAAGGTCAATGTGTCCTAGCACGATTTCCGCACAAGAAGAAATGGATGGAAAATTGAATGGAATGCTCTAACCTCTAGGCAGAGGACACATTCTTGCCCTTATGAAGTTTTACATAAGTTCAAAGCTACAGAAATTGGCTCTAATATACAGCTGCCCTGATAGGAGCTTTTCACATCTCAAATGAGCACAACATGGAAGTTTAACTCAGTGACCAATTCTCTGAGATTCATGTGATGGCGGCCCCATACTCAGATTCTTGTCCTCTTGTCTCCCTCATTTCCTGGAGCGGTGGACCAAACCTTGTTGCCTCCTGGTGACACTAATATCAACACCACTCTCCAGGCCGCCAGGATGCTGCCTGTTTGTCTCGCTCTCTCTCACTCAGTTCCACATTTCTGGAGGTATGCCATAGGAGAGCAATGGGATCGCACAGCTTCATCGCTACAATCTCTCGCCGTGTTCCCTAGGCAGCTCCTTTACATCATTGCTCTTCGACCGTGAAACTACTAAAATACTAGGAGCACTGAGAAAGGTCCAAAATATGGCGCCCAGCCTCAGAAACACCAGCTTAATTAAACAATGTCACATACTGGACCCAATTCCAAAACCTTTCCGACATTGGTTTGATAATCGTTTGCTCATTGATAGAGCTGGGGTGGGAGCCAGTGCTGGTCAAGAACCAATTTTAATTTTTCAATATGGACAATTTTGACATAGATCAATCATTCACACATCGCCCACCAGGTGACGGAGCCCCTCAGCGCATCGCCCTTTTCAGCACTCCCACCCGCCCAAAACAGGCCTGCCGTTTGAATGATCACAGCCCACTGTGGTGATTACAAGGCACCATTGATATCTCTTCTGCAAGGAATACAGTGATTAGAACAGTTTTAAATCAAATCCAGCACCTTCATTGCGCTGGAGGTGCATTCACAGAACCATTTACTTTGACCAAACATGACTGACATTTTGTAGGCAAGTGAAATGGGTAACCAGCTGCAAAATTTGGGAAGACAGCCAGAAAAAAACATTGTTCTTTGAGCAGTTCAATAGAATCCTTCACATGAACTAGGACAGAAATACAGGACTTTGGTTGAAGTTACAAGGGAAGCATACATATTGAAAATGTGAGGTTGTGGAATGTACCAATGCGGCACACATACGAAGGAATCTTCTGCGTGATATAGGGCCAATCACTCTACTGGTCTCAGTTGCCGGTCATGGTACGTTTGCAGGAAAGCAGTTAGCATTGCTCCCAGGTGCTCTCACCTAAGTGGCTAGTTTAGGAGGAGGAAAAGTCGCTGCATGCTCTGGGCATGGGGTTCCCACTGCGGTGGAAATTATTACTGCTTGTGCCCAGAGTGAGCCGAGTTAGGCTGAATGAAGAGCAGGTATTCTCCTCTCAGGGAATCAGAGTCAGGTTCAAATCTCACCGTGAGGGAGGGAATATTGGTGTCTTGCTATTAAGGGTGAAACATAGGAGCAGGAATAGGCCATTCAGCCCCTCGAGCCTGCTCTGCCATTCAACTAGACCATGGCTGATCATCTACCTGACCGCCTATTTCCCATGCTATCCCCTTAGATTTCTAGATTCCAATGACACTATCAATCTCTGCTCTGAACATATTCAGTGGCTGAGCTTTCATAGCCCCTGGGCTAGAGAATGCCAAAGATTCACAACACTCGGAGTGAAGGGTTGTGGAAGCTCAATCATCGAGTCAGTTCAAGATAGAAATTGGCAGATTTCTGGATACTAAAGACATCAGCAGATAAGGGAATAGTGGGGGGAAATGGTGGAGGTAGATGTCAGTTTTGATTGGCAGAACAGGCTTGAGGGGCTGAATGGCCTACTCCTGTTTTTATGTTCCTAGATAACAGCCTGCCAACCTGAAAACAACCTAGTGTGCCCCTCACTGTCGAGGGTCACATTGCCGAAGGATGTGTGCTTCTCTCACTGTCGGTGTGTAGTTTACGTCCAGGATGGGTGTCTGGGTGTCTTTTTATTGAAAAACGTTGAATTTATACAACAATAACGCACCATAGTAAAATACCAAAAATAACAATAATATTAGCAATCACAAACATTCGCCCCACCTCCATGAACAACACAGCATTTTAACAACACAAATTAACACAATATAAAGTTACAGAATAGAAACGACAATAAGGAACACCCCCCCCCCCCCCCCAGGGTTGCTGCTGCTATTGACCAAGATACCTATCTTTGAGCCAGGAAGTCCAGAAAAGGCTGCCATCGTTTATAGAACCCTTGTATTGATCCTCTCAGGGCAAATTTGACCTTTTCCAATTTTATAAATCCCGCCATGGCACTGATCCAGGTCTCCACACTTGGGCGCCTCGCATCCTTCCACTGTAGCAGAATCCTTTGTCGGGCTACTAGGGACGCAAAGGCCAGGACACCGGCCTCTTTCGCCTCCTGCACTCCCGGCTCTACCGCAACTCCAAAAATCGCGAGTCCCCACCCTGGTTTCACCCTGGATCCAACCACCCTCGACACCGTCTCCGCCACCCCCTTCCAGAATTCTTCCAGTGCTGGGCATGCCCAGAACATATGGGCGTGGTTCGCAGGACTCCCCGAACATCTGGTGCACCTGTCCTCACCCCCAAAGAACCTACTCATCCTAGTCCCGGACATGTGGGCCCGGTGCAGCACCTTAAATTGGATGAGA
The DNA here is from genome assembly GCF_902713615.1 of Scyliorhinus canicula. Taxonomy (NCBI): domain Eukaryota; kingdom Metazoa; phylum Chordata; class Chondrichthyes; order Carcharhiniformes; family Scyliorhinidae; genus Scyliorhinus; species Scyliorhinus canicula. The sequence continues at coordinate 113,811,612 of NC_052161.1, read as the reverse complement.
CTAAGCCTCGCACAGGAGGAGGAAGAGTTGACTCTCTCCAAGGCATCCGCCCAAGTCCCGTCCTCTATCTGCTCCCCGAGTTCCTCCTCCCATTTAGCCTTCAGCTCCTCCACTGACGACTCCTCCACCTCCTGCATTACCTTATAGATGTCAGACACCTTCCCCTCTCCGACCCACACCCCCGAAAGCACTCTGTCCATCGTCCCCCGCGAGGGCAGCAGAGGGAATCCCTCTACCTGTCGCCTAGCAAACGCCTTTACCTGCAAGTATCTGAACTTGTTCCCTTGGGGAAGCCCAAATTTATCTTCCAGTTCCCCCAGGCCCGCAAACCTCCCGCCAATAAACAGATCCCTCAATTTACTGATGCCCGCCCTTTGCCACCCCCTAAATCCCCCATCTTTGTTCCCCGGGATGAACCGATGATTGCCACCCAGTGGAGCCTCCATTGAGCCCCCTGTTTCCCCCCGATGCCGTCTCCACTGTCCCCAGATTCTTAGGGTCGCCTCCACCACCGGGCTCGTGGTAAACCTCTTAGGGGAGAGCGGCAACGGCGCCGTTACCATGGCACCCAGGCTCGTACCTCTACATGACGCCATCTCCATTCTTTTCCACGCCGCCCCTCCCCCCTCCATCACCCATTTACGTACCATTGACACATTGGCCGCCCAATAGTACCCCAGAAGGTTGGGCAGCGTCAGCCCGCCTCCATCCCTCCCTCGCTCCAGGAACACCCTCTTCACTCTCTGAGTCCCATGTGCCCACACAAAGCTCAAAATACTGCTAGTCACTCTCCTAAAGAAGGCCCTGGGGATAAAGATGGGCAGGCACTGAAAGAGGAACAAGAACCTCGGAAGCACCGTCATTTTGACGGACTGTACCCTCCCCGCCAACGACAATGGCAGCATGTCCCACCTCTTGAACTCCTCCTCCACCTGATCTACAAGTCTGGTGAAATTATGTTTGTGAAGAGTCCCCCAGTCCCTGGCCACCTGCACCCCCAGGTACCTAAAGCTCTCCCCTGCCCGCCTAAGCGGGAGCCTACCAATTCCTTCCTCCTGGTCTCCAGGGTGCACCACAAACACCTCACTCTTGCCTAAATTTAATTTATAACCTGAAAAGGTCCCAAACTCAGCTAGCAGCTCCATCACCCCCGGCATCCCTCCCACTGGGTCCGCCACATACAGTAACAGGTCATCGGCATACAACGACACCCTATGTTCCTCCCCACCTCGCACCAAGCCTCTCCACCTCTCTGAATCCCTCAACGCCATCGCCAGCGGCTCGATTGCCAGTGCAAATAACAAGGGGGACAGGGGGCAATCCTGCCTGGTCCCTCGGTAAAGCCGGAAGTACTCCGACCTCCTCCCATTCGATGGCCACGCACGCCATCGGGGCCTCATATAGCAGCCGTACCCATCTAATGAACCCTTCACCAAATCCAAACCTCCCCAACACCTCCCATAGGTACCCCCACTCCACTCTATCGAAGGCCTTCTCCGCATCCAGCGCCACCACTATCTCTGTCTCCCCCTCAATCGCCGGCATCATGATGACATTCAACAATCTCCGCACATTCGTGTTCAGCTGCCTTCCCTTCACAAAACCTGTCTGGTCCTCGTGCGCAACCCCTGGCACACAGTCCTCTATCCTGCTGGCCAGGATTTTTGCCAGCACCTTAGCATCGACGTTGAGGAGAGATATGGGCCTGTATGAACCACACTGCTGGGGGTCCTTGTCCCTCTTTAAAATTAACGATTTAAAATTAAGTCCCCCCTTCACACACTTCATTGAGTGTCCGCACCAGCAACCGCACCACTAGGTCCACAAACTTTTTATAAAATTCCACCGGGAACCCATCTGGCCCCGGTGCCTTCCCTGACTGCATCTGCCCGATCCCCTTAACTAGCTCCTCCAGCTCAATCGGCGCACCCAACCCCTCCACCTTCTCCTCCTGCACCTTCGTGAAAGGAAGCCCGTCGAGGAACCTCTCCATTTCCCTCCTCTCCCCTGTTGGCTCCGACTGGTACAGTTCCCCGTAAAAGTCCTTGAAGACCTCATTCACCTCTCCCCCCTTCTGCACCACATTCCCACTCGTCTCTCACTCCAGCAATTTCCTTTGCCGCATCCCGCTTGCGGAGCTGCTGAGCCAGCATCCTACTCGCCTTTTCACCATGTTCGTACACTGCCCCTTGTGCCTTCCTCCACTGTGCCTCGCCCTTTCTAGTGGTCCGGGGTGTCTTACCATTGAAGGCGAGTGTGTGAACCTCTCACTGTGGAGGAATGGCTATCCTGTGGCCAGCTGGTGACTTCCAATGTTTATGCTAATACACAAAACCAATGCTCGCACATCTGACCAAGAGATAAATGATCTGACCATTGGGTCACACGGACAGGATTCCCTCCCTCTTACTAACGGGACTCTTGAGACTCCAGTCTTGATTCAGAGCGACAATGGAAAAGGTCTCGGCTCTGTGTAAGCAGCACCTCCCTGCAGCCTCGCTCAACAATCTGAAAGCGTCCTGCTTGTACAGGTCAAGCTGAAATCTATCATTGCACCTACTTCATATTGCCATGGTGATACAACTCTGAGAACCAGCCATCAATCAGTCTGCAAATCTGTAATCACACTGAACAGTATTGACCTGACACTGGGAACCTCATTAAATGGTGCTTTAACGCGACCATGATATTAGTGACTCCTGATGTGCAAATCACTGGCAGTTAATACTCTAACCGCACCCGTATACGTTCAAGACACCAGAAAGGGTGGACATAAGTCTTGCTTCACGCTCCCAAAATCTGGAACAAAGGTAAAAAAAGAGCCGGAAATGGCTCCAACCAGAGTTAATAGAATTTAATATAGAAAATGTGCTTTGGAGCAATGAGAGAAAATAAATGATGTTCATAACAAGGGTGCAGGAATGTGAACCAAGCCACGTTGGGAGAGTTCAGAGTGACGAATGATTAGAGACAGTTGGTCAAGGAGAAGGATCTTGAAGAGATTTTCAAAGATGAAGAGAGAAGTGGAGAGTCAGAGGGGTTGAGGGAGGGAGTTCTGGAGCGTAGCTTGAGATGGCTGCAAAGTCTGTTACCAAAGAGAAGTGCAGAATGAGAGGACTAAGGGGCGTGGGAGAAGATATATGACAAGATAATAGGGTTGGGTAAGGCTAGCTAAATTTGAAAATGTGTACAAGGATTTTCACTTCAGCTTAATTTTAGTTATGAATAGGCTAACCAGAAAACTGCTCAATGAATCTGCAGGGAAAGATAATCAAGATGGCAAATTGGATTTTCCTCATCCCTGACTTTCCTTAAGTAAATATTCATTATTGTGAAGTGCATCACTGCAGAATTCGCCACACCAGGTTCCAGAAAAAACATTTACTGACTAAAAAAGAATTGGTTCTTCGGAGGCAATCACCTCACTAGCAAGCTTTCCTGGTTCATTAGGATTTTTACCCGCACCTATTCTTCCATGATTATCAGACCGAATTTCCGATGGCTTCTACACTTCTGTGCTATCTCCCAGCTGTTAATTGGCATCAAGTGCCACAATATCTGGACGTACAAGGCTACCATCCAATCCCCTCATTCAGGAAGATTTGCATGGCTTTCCTCTCTGCGAATCTCATGGGTAAAAGATAACGCCTGCTTTCATACTGACCCATAGATGTTGCCGGTTCGATCCTGGTTATGTAGCTATTTAGCAGGTTTCAGCAGAGGCAGCTGTTCAAACTATTATTTGCCTCAGTTCCCTTGATCTCAGGAGGAAAGCAAATTAGCTGTGTTCCCTGCTCCCGATCGGTTGATTCCTCCTGTTGGCAAGTGTGTATGTATGTGTGCACATTGGTGGAGGGTAGAATCAGTTGCTGTTGGGATGTGGATTTCATGGGTTCCAAGAACTCTTCAGGCAGCAGGGTAGCACAGTGGTTAGTATTGTTGCTTCACAGCGCTAGGGTCCCAGGTTCGATTCCCAACTTGGGTCACTGTCTCTTCAGAGTCTGCACATTCTCCGTGTCTGCGTGGGTTTCCTCCGGATGCTCTGGTTTCCTCCCACAAGTCTCAAAAGACGTGATGTTAGGTAATTTGGACATTCTGAATTCTCCCTCAGTATACCCGAACAGGTGCTAGAATGTGGCGACTAGGGGATTTTCACAGTAACTTCATTACAGTGTTACTGTGGTAGCACTGTGGTTAGCACTGTTGCTTCACAGCATCAGGGTCCCGGGTTCGATTCTGTCTTGGGTCACTGTCTGTGCAGAGTCTGCACATTCTTCCCATGTCTGCGTGGGTTTCCTCCAGGTGCTCCGGTTTCCTCCCACAAGTCTCGAAAGATGTGATGTTAGGTAATTTGGACATTCTGAATTCTCCCTCTGCGTACCTGAACAGGCGACGGAGTGTGGTGACTGGGGGATTTTCACAGTAACTTCATTGCAGTGTTAATATATCCTACTTGTGACAACAAAAAGATTCTTATTGCGACAATAAAGATTATTACAAAAATTACTTTCCCCATGTGGCTGTTCAATTGCAGGAGATTCACTGCCAGGCCTGATGTTGTCTTCACATACGACCCACACTCCAATAGGCTCAACAGACTGCGGAAGGTTGAACTCTGGCTGATATTTCCCTTCTCCAGGCCAGGCATACAAAGTTACTCTCAGCATCTGCTCTGCCACCTAGACTGGGAGTAGTAGACCCAGAATGGCACCGAGGCCCCTTTTTTGGGCTGGACTCTACCAAGCTAACGAGGAACAGTATTTTCACAGCAAAGTACAAACCACAAATAAACAACACAGGCCTGAAGGTTTAACCCCAGGACACCAATCGGATGACCTTCAAGGATACATGATATTTAGGGCTGGAAATAATGGTGCAAGGCAGTGTGTCAATTGTCAGGCACTGTTACCAGGACCTGCCATTTTGGAGGAGATGAGCTTGGGATACAGGAAGGATGCCCCACCCCATGAGTTGGGCAGGCAGTTGGGCTCGTTAACAGCCTTGCTAAAGGTTGGTGTAGGAGGCCGACTTGGATTTTCCAGACAGCCTCCAGTTTCCCGTTGCAATGAGGGGCAGATTAACTACTTGGAGGCAGGCATCCAGTGGTAGGCTCGCGGGGGCCAGGCCCCAGGCAGGTGTACAGGACCTCCCTATGTGCCTGGGTGGGGTTACAGCTAGAGACCAACATGTATAGGTTTTTCACAGCGGTGGCCTGCCCATTTTTTTTGATTTTACTCAAGTTTGTAAAAAATGACAAGGGGGGGTCGGGGAGACTTTCTTGTTAATGTTGCCTCCCAGTTACCACCTTGTTCCTCAGCCCGGTGCTCCTTTTGAAGCCGGAAGACCTCCGATTGGACCTCGAGCTTTGAGAACAAACCCAGTTCCTGTTTCCCATTTCCACGGTGAAAATTCAGCCCTTATGCTTCAACCTGTGACAATGTCCTTCCTGAACTGAAAAAGTCAATGACCCTCAGTTTGTATATCGAGTGTTCTGGATAGTGTTACACTAAATCGGGGCTTGACTTTGTTCAATGCAATGCAAGCCTGCTTACCCACACCAGCCAAATGCACATACTCTCTGCTTGCAGGTCCAAGTGGTTTATCAAAATATACCTTTCAATAAATAAAAACCCTCCAGACAGTGACTCCAACTCAGCCAAAAATGGACTGGTAGGTCATTATATCAATTCCAATCTCAGTGGATAAAAATCCACTCAAGCATCATCTTCAAGCTTTGAGCACTTTCTTTTGGTGGTTAGCTAGATTTTCTCTTCCTCCCATTCATCAAACGTCCCAATATCAATGAGTTTAGAGAAAATGAAATTGTCCAAAGTAAGGAACGTCTGAGAATTCATTTCAACAAAGTGGGATTATTAATCCAGACTCGATTCTAACTGCAAGTCAAGCAAACCAGGCGAGTGATCATTCAGTAACAGGAATCACATAAGCCACAATCATACTGAGCCGCCTCACCAAATAGTTTCTGTATCAAAATGAGAAGACCCACACCACCATCCATTTGGTGAATCCAGTATTATTGTCAACTCAGCGGATTGTTCCTTTATACGCCGCATTTTGTCCTGGTAAAGATATCGATGATTCGGGTCCCCTCACAATGACTCGAATTTGATGAGATTGCCGGGTGAGAACTGAAGGGCAAATTACCAACACACAAAATGGTTTCTTTCTCTCCCTTTTTTCTAGCCAATTTTTCATCTTGGATCTGCTAGTCTTATGCTCTTGTGACTTGCTGCTGGGGTCTGGTTCCATAGGCACCAGGAACCCTGCAATATCTCAATCAATTGTTTGAGGGGGAGGGGTTGAAGAAAGAGTCACAATGCTAAATCTTCATGACAGAACAGGCTGGGTGGTTTTCATGCAAGCACTTGCCAGCACGGGAGCCACTGAATAGATACCAAGAGCAGGTTTGCTGGCTAACTTGCTTCACTGCCTAGCCCAAGTACGTAGGGGCCAATAATACTGTTCCAACCACTGCCACGGCTGAGACTAGTTAACTGGGCACACGGTCAGGACAGAACATGCAGCCTTCGTGCCTCTCGATGAGTCAGTTTCACACCAGGCAATATCTTCACAATTAGATCCTCTAAATATCTTTTAGTTACGTTCCAAATCATTCAATCAAGGCTGGAATGTTTACATTTTGGGTGCAACAGGAACAAAAAGCACTGGAGATGTTGACCCACAAGCCCGAGGTATGAATCTTTTCCTTTTGCGTACATTTGTTTCCATCATACTCTCCTGCAAGCACCCAACTTGTGTCAGGCGACTGTCAGTGTCCTTCATCCTGGTGTCTAACCCGTTATGTGGGAGATAAGCAAGTGGTTAAATTGCGTGGCTGAGCCCAATCCCCAATCTTACAACCTGCACATTAGCACATCCCACCAGGGAGCCCGAGACAGGCATCAGGAGCTGAGATTTCCTCTTTTTAAACCTAGGAGGGTAACAGTCACACCACATTTTTCAACCCAGCTGAGATTAGCTGGTACAAGATGAATTTTGGATGATTTGGTTTCATGGACAACGTAATCTCCTGGATGGGTTTCCATTGCTTGAGGGGGTGCTGGGAGAAGAATTTCCTCCCCATCCTTACTTTTACCTCTCCGAGGAGATTACTTGGGATACGTCAAGTCACGATGCACCAGACACCATGAGAGTGGGGCATGCTTGATGGATCTAATGGCATTTTCCCTGTCCGTCATTTTGTATGTTCTCAGTATGGCCCAATACCTCAGAGGGCAGCTAAAAATAACATTCCTCTTTCAGCCACCATCACCAAACAACAAACATTTTAACTGGTTTTTCCTCGCACCCTTATTTGTGGAATGCCACTGACACAGAATGGCCAAGATAACCAACAGTCATTGTCCCTCAAAATAACTCATGCCAAGTGCTTTGCAGACGTATTAACGCGATAAGGTGCTAAAGTGCAAGAATTTTTCACTTCCTTATACTAAATGAAATTGCTTCACAGGATACACAGTCTCGGTTACTGCATCTCAAGTGGAGATAGACATCAGCTCTTTATTTATCATGAATAATTCTGCCCACAGATCTCGGGGGTAGGTAGACCGATTTGTCCTCATGGTGGCTGAATTTCATTATCAAAACAGACATTAAATGTTGCAATCTGTGAAAATGTATTTTCCTCATGAAATTTTTATATGATAGATTCCCATTCCACTCCACACTGTGGGACTCCATTAGAAAAAGAGTCATCCCTGAGTAGGTTAAGATCTGCCCATTATCTTAATACATGTGTACACTATTCAGTGCATCATTAGGGAACTAGGACCTTCATAAATATTCAAGCTAATGAATCTAAATGAGACATGAATATTTTTTGCTGGTCTCTTGGTGCTAGATGTCATAGTGACGTGGATTAACACTCGGGACACCAGCTACATTGCACTCATAGCTGTTCCCAATATTCCTCCCTCTTGTATTGGGTGCCTTACACAAGTAACCATACTTGATTTGAACCAAGGTAATGAGTGGGGCAGGCTATTCAGCTATGGAGTACTTTGTACCCATGTCATCATATAGTGACATTATGCAAGAGCTGGGCTGCAACAACAAGCTTCACTGAAATAGAGAAGGCCCCCATCCTCTATTCAGCATTTTTGCTGCCAAAAAACAGGATGACTCACCCCAACTCTTTCTGAGTATGACAACAGCAAGGTGCCATTCTGCTGGAGGACATTCGCTCCATTTTTATTTCCCAAATATCAATGTGCTTCCCTTCCCACCCTTTCTGTCGAGGATTAGCTCTGTGTTAGCTAAAACGCCCCATAGATAGAGGAAATAATGTGCCATTCACTGGCCCTCTCTGCTCCCTTTTGACTTCCTCAGGACTGCTTTAGCTAGGGCAGCACGGTGGCCTAGTGGTTAGCACAACCGCCTCACGGCGCTGAGGTCCCAGGTTCGATCCCGGCTCTGGGTCACTGCCTGTGTGGAGTTTGCACATTCTCCCCGTGTCTGCGTGGGTTTCGCCCCCACAACCCAAAAATGTGCAGAGTAGGTGGATTGACCACTCTAAATTGCCCCTTAATAGAAAAAATAATTGGGTAATCTAAATTTAAAAAAAAAAAAGGACTGCTTTAGCCAACATTTCTGTTTCTTTTTGTACCATCCTCAGCAGAAATGAAACACCTGCGGTGAGGCGTTTGCTCATATAGCCTAGTGAACGGAAAGAGGATAATCCTCTATCTGACAGGGTTCGATGAAATAGGGCGAGAGGACATAGAACAGTACAGGAGGCTGGAGTATAACCATCAGCACAGATCGTTTGGATTGAATGGCTGGTTTCTGTGATGTAAATATAGTGGGTGCACTTGGGCTGAGATTGTCCAGGCCAAAAGCCAGCTACCTACCACATGGCATGAAATATATCCCTTGCCAGATTCCCTGCACAGAGGCCCAGCAGTCTGTCCCTGCTTGTGCAAACTCTCGAGGGGTGTTTGGAGGTCAGCCTCACGGAATTGGTCAGCTTTTCGGTTCCTACTTGCGAAAGGCCGATGCCCCCTTTTATCAGCTGCACGTGCCAAATCCTCCAGCGGAAGGCATTCTGGCAAAGTGGAACCAAATCACAGATGTGCCACCTGGCGCGGCTACCTGGCAGTGAGCTTCGTGATCCAAACACTTTCCCACTTCCCTGCTGCTCCCGCAACCTGCTGCTGCAATCCTCAGCCAGAAGAGGCTTGGCAGAGCCAGCCGCAATTCTAGATCCATTGTGCAATCCAGTAGAATTTGTCCTTTCAAATTTCAGGCCCAGCATCTTTAGGTCCCCATATGCTTCTGTAGAAGGGTCATTTAGATCAGAAACGTTAACCCCTTTTCTCTCCACAGATCCGCTGAGTTTATCCAGACCTTTCTGTTTTTAACCTCAGTCCTTCTGGGTCAGGGGGAAGGTTTTGTTTTTAACAAGCAGTTGGTAGCCCCACTCCTTATCCAGTCGCCCCCTGCAGGAAACTGTTAGTGTGGGCTCAGCTGTGATGCTCTCGATGGTCGAACGAGCTGACTGATACAGTCTCTAGGCAGAGGCCCCCCTTCTGCTGAAGGAAGGGATGGAGGAGGGGGTGCTTTGTATCGTTTGCATTTGACACAGTTTCCAGACACAGTGCGACATTTTAAACCATTTTCACCTTCTCCTTCCTTCCCTTTTCTGATCACAGTTAAGATTCCGTCCTCCTCCTTTCCACTGATATTCCTTCGGATTATTTATTACTTTACTTTTCAGCCCACTAAAACATGTGCTGTTCAGAACAAAATCTGAGTACACTTATAAAATGTTATTTGTCTTACCAAATGACCTGGGAGTGGGGGTGCAGGAGGACAAGGACTGAACTTTTATGACCCAAAATGTACAAATTCCTCACGAGTTAAAACAGAATTAGCATTTAAACTTCACTTTGCTACGTAAAGCAAATAAGAAGCCCGGGTCTTGGCCTAGTCATCATTGTGTGAACACATTAAAATAAATCCTTCAAGATGTGAAATAACTGGATGAAAGGCTTTCTAATTCAATTCTACTCGACTAATTATAAACAGATCGTGCAGGTCGTCCAGGCTCATGTTTACTGTGTTAGTTCAGACCAGCGGTAACCAAGGAAACGCCAGAGAATTTATGAGGATAAGTGCTGTTATCTGACCTTAGCCACTTATGCCAATAAAGGCTGCTGGAAGTCAAAGGTTGCAAATTCGACTCTTTGTGTATCCCAGTCCATGGTGTCACCGATTCAGCCCGTTTGACTTTCCCTAAATCAGCTCTTGCCCTGAAGGATGCCACTTTCTTCCAGGTCTAAAATCTGACAGAGGACGTGGTCATGGGTTGCCTTGATGAATATTCATAAGAAGTCTCAATCACTTCAATAATTAATGCCTTCCACATCACAAGCACAGTAGTGTGCAAGGAAAGCCGACCTTCATTTCAGAAAACACATTTGCTGTCCAATTTACCTAATTTCTAGTTACCAATTGGCGGAACAATGGTTAACGGTGGCACAGTGGTTGGCACTGCTGCCTCACAGCACCAGGAACCCAGGTTCGATTCCGACCGTGGGTGACTGTCTGTGTGGATACGTTCATCCCATGTCTGTGTGGGTTTCCTCCGGATGCTGAGGTTTCCTCCCACGGTCCAAAGATGTGCAGGTTAGGTGGAATGGCCGTGATAAATTGTACCTAAAATATCCAAAGGTTAGGTGGGGTTACTGGGATAGTGCGGGGGTGGGGGGGGAGCCTAGGTCGGGTGCTCTTTCAGATGGGGTACAGACATGGTGGGCCGAATGGCCTCCTTCTGCAATGTTGGGATTTTATGATTCAATTCAAGCCCAAATTCCAACATAGCCTCTCAAACCTCTACTCTAGTTCCAGGCAAAGCTGTACTGCCACATCAAGATGTCCTATTTTGAGGGGATGGGGTGCAGGGTGGGGGGGGGGGGGGGGGGGGGGCAATGTTGCTGAAAGGTAGAGGAGATTGGTAGGAGAGGAAGAGCAGAAATAAGGGGCTATCTCAAAAGGTTGAATAACACTCCACTCAGGGAAGGAAGCGTCTGTGGATTAATTATTAATTCTCCTGCAATCTGACTGGGTAATATGTGGGACAGTGTCAATAAAAAAAAACTGAAGGTGACAGTGCTAGACATGTTATCTCCAAAATAAATACCACCGCCCCCTCCCCCCAACTCTCCAGCAATAAACATTTAGCTCTATTTGTACAAACAAATATAATTGATTTAAACTGGGGTGTAAATTCTTAAAGTTCACGGGCTCTGGCTGTCATCACCACGGCTAGCATTTGTTGCCCATCCCTAATTGGATTGGATTTGATTTGATTAATTGGCTTTGATTTGTCATGTATACTGAGGTACAGTGAAAAGTATGGTTCTGCGTACAGACCAGACAGATCATTCCATACATGAAAAGAACATAGGAAATACATAAATACACAATGTAAATACATAGACACAGACATCGAGTGAAGCATATGGAGTAGTATTACTCAGTAGAGATGGGTGGAGAGATCAGTTCAGTCCTTAAGAGGGTCATTCAGGAGTCTGGCAACAGCAGCGAAGAAGCTGTTCCTCAATCTGTTAGTGCTTGTTCTCAGACCTTTGTATCTCCTGCCCAATGGTGGAAGAGAGAATAACCCGGGTGGGAGAGGTCTTTGATTATGCTGCCCACTTTCCCAAGGCAACGGGAGGTGTGGATAGAGCAAATGGATGGGAGGCGGTTTCACGTGATGAACTGAGCTGTGTTCACGACACTCTGTAGTTTATTCCAGTTGCCATACCAAGCTGTGGCGCACCCAGATTTCTATAGTGCAACTGTAAAAACTGGTAAGAGTCAATGTGCACATGTTGAATTTCCTTTTTAAAAAAAATAAATTTAGGGTACTCAGTTTTCTTTTTCCAATTAAGGGGCAATTTAGCCTGGCCAATCCACCTACAATGTACATCTTTGGGTTGTGGGGGCGAAACCCACGCAGACACGGGAAGAATGTGCAAACTCCACATGGACTGAGACCCGGGGCCGAGATCGAACCTGGGCCCTCGGCGCCGTGAGGCAGCAGCAATGCTAACCACTGCACCACCGTGCTGCCCTTACATGCTGAATTTCCTTAGTTGCCTGAGGAAGTATAGGCACTGTTGTGCTTTCTTGGTTGTAGTGTCACCGTGGGTGGACCAGGACAGACTGTTGATGATGTGCACACCTAGGAATTTGAAGCTGTAAACCATCTCTACCTCTGCATCATTGATGCAGACAGGGGCAGCACGGTGGCCTTGTGGTTAGCACAGCTGCCTCATGGCACTGAGGCCCCAGGTTTGATCTCGGCTCTGGGTCACTGTCCGTGTGGAGTTTGCACATTCTCCCTGTGTCTGCGTGGGTTTCGCCCCCACAACCCAAAAATGTGCAGAGTAGGTGGATTGGCCACGCTAAATTGCCCCTTAATTTGAAAAAATAATTGGGTAATCTAAATTTAAAAATAAAAATTGATGCAGACAGGGTGTGTCCAATACGTTGCTTCCCGAAGTCAATGATCAGCTCCTTAGTTTTTACCCTCAGCAATTACTCCTGAGGTAGTGATGAGGTGCCTTATTGAACCGCTGCAGTCCATGAGGACATAAGGACAGTCGTACTGCTGTTGAGGGGATTGCAGCATGTTGACCCAGTGACAGTGATGAAACAGTGATATATCTCTGAGTCGATGATGTATGGTTTGGAGGGGAACTTGCAGGTGGTGGCACTCACAGGCATCTAGAACATAGATAGAACATTACAGCACAGAACAGGCCCTTCGGCCCTCAATGTTGTGCCGAGCCATGATCACCCTACTCAAACCCACGTATCCACCCTATACCCGTAACCCAACAACCCCCCCCTTAACCTTACTTTTATTAGGACACTACGGGCAATTTGGCATGGCCAATCCACCTAACCCGCACATCTTTGGACTGTGGGAGGAAACCGGAGCACCCGGAGAAAACCCACGCACACAGGGGTAGGACGTGCAGACTCCACACAGACAGTGACCCAGCCGGGAATCGAACCTGGGACCCTGGAGCTGTGAAGCATTTATGCTAACCACCATGCTATCTGCTACCCTTGTTCTTCCAGGAGGCAGAGGGTTTGGAAAGTGCTGTTGAAGAAACCTTTGTGAGTTGCGATAGTGAAACTTGATACACAAATCATCCACAGAACACTGGGGGTGGAGGCAGTGAATGTTTAAGCTGGTGGATGGGATGCGCTGGTGGATGGGATGCACAATCAAGCGGGCTGCGTTGTCCCGGGACATTGACTGCTGGCTGTGATTCTGTGCGCATGGCTATGTCGAGCTGTCACTTGATTAGTCAATGGGACAGCCTTTTCATTTTTGGCATCCGTGAGGCAGGCAGGGTTGACTGCTGTCTGTGCCTCTCTAATATCAGTGCTTTGTTGGATGCCAGGTAATTCGTTTATTCTTATTATACTGTCCTGTGGGTGGTATGATACAACCAAGTGACCAGTCAGGCCATTTCTGAGGACAATTAAAGTACCCACATTACTGCATCGCTGGAATTACATTTGGGCCAGGGTGGCAAATCTCCCTCACCCAAAAGGACGTTGGTGAACCAGATGGGTTTTTACAACTGTTGGGTTAGTTTTCATTGCCCCCATTGCCGATGTTGATGTGTGCACCAGTTAATAAGTTTTGCCAGGCTTGAGCACTCAAGTTTCGATTGTGGACGATACGTGCAACAATTGGGTAATTTTGTGGAGCAGACACTTTTATATCTCTCCGTTTTCATTGCTCTTCAAACAAATCAAAAATGGACACCTTATCCTGGAGTCTGATGTCGGTGAGGAAATGCTAATCGACATGAAAGAATTAGAGGCTTTGAACTTCCAGCACAAGGCTGTGAAGAGACAATGTTGCTGGATTTTGATCCCTAATGAGATTAGAATCCCACCTCTCTGGGGCAGCTTTTCGAATACTGTCCCCTTTGTTCGAAGCTGAGAACAGAAGCCATTCGCCTGTGACTAAACAATGCGCCGCTCGAGCCGGTTAAGAGCAGTTGGGAAAGCCACTCCCCGAGTACGAGCCACAGGAGGCCAAGGGGAGCCAGCTGTCTTCTGCTCTGAACTGGGCCTGGTCAGTGTGGTAGAGACGCTCGAGGTCAGGGTTATCGCCTTAAAGGGTCTTCAGGAGTGCATGAAGCACCATTGCACTATATTTTAACTGCTGCCTCTTTCTGCACTCCAAATCTCGAACACACTCGTGACTAACCTTCAAGAACCTGCCTCCCACAAATTTATTTCCATCGTTTGGCACAGGTCTTTGCTGAACTGAGAATTGCAGTCTCCAACGTAACAGTTTTAATTCCTATGTTTATACAATGACAGATGTAGGTGATTACTTTTCTTCCCCCTTGTGTGGGACCTTTGTGCTAATCAAAACGAGGTATGTAAGTTTTAGGAAATTAGAACATGCCTTTTTTTTGGTACAAGCATCAGCATGAAACATCCCAAGTGATGCCCGATCAGCAGAATTAACATGTGAATTGTCCCTTTTGTTTGCTGCACTGATGTTCCCTTTAGCTTATCTCTCAATTTTACAGATCCATACAGTCTGTGATTCTGTGTTGTGAGGTAAATGAGGTGGCCCAGCCTCAACTCTAGTGATCCTTGCCAAAGCCTCTGGCAGTGGCAACAGACACCTACTCCAAGGGCAAATGCTGCCATTTTTCCTGCTTTCCAGCAGGCAAAGCCCTCAGCCCACCCACGCAGACTGTCATGGAGTGAACTGCATTGTCAAAGCACCACTTTTAAACAACAAGACTGCTGTCTGCTCCTTTAACTCAAAAGAATTAGGGGTGGAATCTTGAAAGTGCAGATCCACTATACATTGCCCCTTTTACTTCCACATTCCACCTCCCCGAAAACTTCCTTCATTGCATTCTATACCCAAGGAAGATGATCCATTTTATCCTTTTACTTCAGAAAGTGTATTAACTCCCAAATTATACGTAACCTTCCATTTGGGGCAGCAGGGTAGCATGGTGGTTAGCATAAATGCTTCACAGCTCCAGGGTCCCAGGTTCGATTCCCGGCTGGGTCACTGTCTGTGTGGAGTCTGCACGTCCTCCCCCTGTGTGCTCTGGTTTCCTCACACAGTCCAAAGATGTGTGGGTTAGGTGGATTGGCCATGCTAAATTGCCCGTAGTGTCCTAATAAAAGTAAGGTTAAGGGGGGGGGGTTGTTGGGTTACGGGTATAGGGTGGATACGTGGGTTTGAGTAGGGTGATCATGGCTCGGCACAACATTGAGGGCCGAAGGGCCTGTTCTGTGCTGTACTGTTCTATGTTCTATGTTTTAGCCCAATTCACTGTTGCCAGTATGGTTTTTAACATGGCGGTTTCCTCAAGCAATCTCTGTCCTGCCTTAGGGACCTGGTCTGGGACACTTTGGGGATCATGTAATATTGCCGTGGACATCTCCAAAGGTACGAACCGGAACCCAAAACATATGGCCTCCCACAACAGCTATGTGTTTTTCAGTCTATGCTGTAGTTGATCACGCACCCTCTGACTCTCTGCCAAGTACTTCAAGGGCTCCTTAGGGCTCAGTCCCCTTTTCCATTTTGGTTTTCCTCATGCTCTTCTTCCAATCCTATCCAGGCTTTAGCAATGATTTGACTTATCATGCATCAGCTTATTGCAGGTGGTATGCCCCAATGATCCTTCAGTCCCCACCATAATCCAATGGCTGGATGTTTCTCTTTCAACTGGCTGAGAAGAATCTGGTTTCCTCCATTTCTTTAAAGCCAGTTTCTTTTTGTAATAAATTACACTCGTTAGCACCCTCATTAGGGGCACTTTTAGAGGTCCTCAATGGTATCTGCGGGCATGCATGCATCTCAGGATGGATCGTGCCAGAGGCCATGTAGATGCAGGCACAAGAGGTGAAGGGAAAGTCACCATAGTCCCAGATGACCATAGACTGCTTTCCTCTTTGAGGGGGGAGAACTGACTGGTAGTGAATTGACCTAAGGATCACCACAACTCAATCAAAGGGCAAGGTTGAGAGGCGGAACCTTCATGAATAAGCTCAGATGGTATAGGAAATGTACCCGCGTTGCTGGCCTCGCTCTGCATCACAAACCAGATGTCTAGCCAACTGAGCTAAACTGGCCCCCCCATGCACAAGAACGCGTGCAATGAACATCCATACGGTTTTCAATGTCAATCAGCGTGCAATGCTGTCCTGACACTCTCAATGCCATTTTAGAGTTCAACACCCCAGCTAATAAAAGCAAATTACTGCGGATGCTGGAAAGAGGCATTTCACAGTAACTTCATTGCAGTGTTAATATAAACCTACTTGTGACAATAAAGATTATTATCTGAAACCAAAAGAGAAAATGCTGGAAAATCTCAGCAGATCTGGCAGCATCTGTCGGGAGAGAAAAGAGCTAATGTTTTGAGTCCAGATGACCCTTTGTCAAAGCTCCAGCTAATAGCCTCTCTTACCCTTGCATGGCTAAAGACAGTTCAGCAGGAGAAGGGAACAAAACCTATCAGCACTACTTAAAGGGATCAATTACTTACAGATGAATTGCTGGTTAATTCCTTCTGTTGGTGCTATAATTCTGAGCGGTTTGGTGCTTTCATTCATTGTTTCAAGTTGCAAAAGTCGACAAGGAGTGGCATGGCGGGTGAAGGATCTTTTGCGGATTTCAAGCCTTTGACACAAATTAGTTGCTCCCAGACATGAATGCACTAGCTGGCATTCCCCTTGCAATACAGCCCAGCTTAGAGAATGTATAGAGGCCATACAAAAAGGACAAGATGCTGTAGCGGAGGGAGGAGGACGACGATTGAGGAGGAAGGGGTCTCAGCAGGAGGCCATTTCGCCCAGAGTATTCAGGGAGGAATTCTCAGATTTGGCCCTCAGTCAGGAATAATTTGAGAGATATCTGTGCTTCAGGAAGGATGTTCCCACTGAAATCCGTCACCTGCTGTAGCCTCAGAGTAGGGCAAGGACTGCACTGCAGTGGCTGTGAAGGTGACCACCATGAACATTTACACATCTGGCTTCTCCCATGCTGGAGCTGGGGATATTGCTAACAACTAAGTTTGCCATTCAATGTTATGCAATGGAAGGCAGTGAGGCTCTCTATCAAAGAGAGCTTGCTACATTTCATTTTCTCTAGAGAGACAAGCAGCTGGAATGAGTGTGTGGCGTTGCTCAGATTCCAGGGTGCCACTGTCACTTATTGGGTGCTGCCTGTGTCAAATTTGTCCCTTTTGTAAAAAAAAAGGGGGGATTCCACTCCTAAAGCATCCAACTGGTGTGTAATCATGGGCAAATTTTAAAAATATATTTTATTCTCCTTTTTCACATTTTCTCCCAAATTTACACCCACCAACAATAAACAATAATCATCAACAAATCTGTCAATTCCCATAACAATAACAACGATCCCATCCTCGTACCAACCCCTAAACATCAGCCCACATGTTTACACAAACAAATGACAAAAAGGAATCAGGGATTACCCATAGTCGCCATTAACACACACAACCCTTCCATCCCCCCCCCCCCAACTAATGTTCGATATTATCCAGTTCTTGAAAGTGCATAATGAACAATGCCCATGCATTGTAGAACCCCTCTGTCCTGCCCCTCAGTTCAAACTTAAACTTCTCAAGAGTCAAGAATTCCAACAGGTCCCCCCGCCACGCCAGGGCACAGGATGGAGAGGCTGCTCTCTATAACAATGGGATCCGCCTTTGGGCGATCAACGAGGCGAAGGCTACGATATCTGCCTCCGCACCCGTTTCCAACCCTGGCTGCTCCGACACCCCAATATTGCCTCCCGGGGACCTGGGTCCAGTTTCACGTGTACCATCTTGGAAATTACCCTAAAAATTACCCTAAAAACCTCCTTCCAGTAATCCTCCAGCTTTGGGCAGGACCAAAACATAGGAACATGATTAGAGGGCCCCACCCGCACGCTCACACACATCTTCTACCCCTTCAAAGAATCGGCTCATCCTTGCCCTCCTGAGGTGTGCTCTGTATACCACCTTCAGCTGTTTCAGCCCCAACCTCGTGCACAAGGTGGAGGTGTTCACTCACACCAGAGCCCCTCTTCCATATCCTCTCCCAACTCTACCCCCTTCTCCAGTCCCCCTGTCGTCAGCACCTCCTCCAGCAATGTGGAGGCCAGTTCTTCCGGGAAGCTCTGTGTCTCCATTCTGGCAAAATCGCGAACCTGCATGTATCTAAACATGTCTCCCCGCTCCAGCCCATACTTCGCTTCCAGCTCCTTCAATCTTGCAAACCGACCCCTAAGAAACAAATCTTTTAGCGCCTTAATCCCCTTCTCTTCCCATTTCCATCCCACCTCCCTGGCTCAAATCTGTGGTTCCCCCGAATCGGCATTTCCATAAGACCATAAGACATAGGAGTGGAAGTAAGGCCATTCGGCCCATCGAGTCCACTCCGCCATTCAATCATGGCTGATGGGCATTTCAACTCCACCTACCAGCATTCTCCCCGTAGCCCTTAATTCCTCGCGACATCAAGAATTTATCTATCTCTGCCTTGAAGCCATTTAGCGTCCCGGCCTCCACTGCACTCCGCGGCAATGAATTCCACAGGCCCACCACTCTCTGGCTGAAGAAATGTCTCCGCATTTCTGTTCTGAATTTACCCCCTCTAATTCTAAGGCTGTGCCCACGGGTCCTCGTCTCCTCGCCTAACGGAAACAGTTTATTTGCGTCCACCCTTTCTAAGCCATGTATTATCTTGTAAGTTTCTATTAGATCTCCCCTTAACTTTCTAAACTCCAATGAATACAATCCCAGGATCCTCAGCCGTTCCTCATATGTTAGACCCGCCATTCCAGGGATCATCCGTGTGAATCTCCGCTGGACACGCTCCAGTGCCAGTATGTCCTTCCTGAGATGTGGGGCCCAAAACTGGACACAGTACTCCAAATGGGGCCTAACCAGAGCCTTATAAAGGCTCAGTAGCACATCGCTGCTTTTATATTCCAACCCTCTTGAGATAAATGACAACATTGCATTCGCTTTCTTAATCACGGATTCAACCTGCATGTTTACCTTTAGGGAATCCTCGACCAGCACTCCCAGATCCCTTTGTACTTTGGCATTATGAATTTTCTCACCGTTTAGAAAGTAGTCTATGCTTGGATTCTTTTTTCCAAAGTGTAAGACCTCACATTTTCTCACGTTGAATTGCATCAGCCATTTCCTGCACCACTCTCCCAAACTGTCCCCCCGCCCAGTAGTAGTACATCAGGTTCAGAAGACCCAAACCCCCTGCCTGCCTTCCCCTCTGTAGCAGCACCTTTCTCACTCTGGCCACCTTCCCTCCCCATCTGAACGAGGTAATCCATCCCTCAATCTCCCTGAAAAAAGCCTTTGGCAGGAAAATCGGTAGGCATTGAAAAATAAACAGAAATCGCGGTAACACATTCATTTTAACCGCCTGTACCCGACCCGCCAGTGACAGAGGGAGACCATCCCACCTTGCCAGATCAGCTTTCACTCTCCCCACCAAACTAGAGAGGTTATACCTGCGAAGCCTCCCCCACTCCCGGGCAACCTGAACCCCCAGATACCTAAAGTGAGTAATCATGGGGAATTTTGCAGTACCATATGGCATTCAATAACCTTGACCACTCATATTAAGTCACTGAAATTCTTGCGACACTCAATCCAGTCCTCGAGGTTTGATCTCCACATCTGGAGGGCCTCTTTTCCTCCTGCAGATACCTGACATCTCTCCTATTTTCCACCTCCTTCACCAAAGTCTCTATTGCAGCATTCAAAAACCTTGCACCCCCTAACTCCAATACTGCGCCAGTCCCCATTCTTTTCCAGCTCAGATTCTCTTCAACTGCGATTCCTAGCACCTGCTCCAGTAATAATTCAATTACGAGGTACAGGTTAGTTTCAAGTAGTGTGTCCAGCCGATGAACAGCTGGCTAGACAAGAGATCGTTCAATGAGCATGTAGTTAACATGCTGCCTATGTTACAATGAACAAGCACAGGTTAATTGCTCATTGTAATCCTCACAATGAAGACCGTCTTCTTTAACCCCCCACAATGTCATCATAAATCCAGCTAAGAACTGCGAGCTCTTCCATTTGAAGGCTACATCTTTAGAACATAGAACATTACAGCGCAGTACAGGCCCTTCGGCCCTCGATGTTGCGCCGTCCTGTGAAACACCTCTAAAGTCCCTCTACACTATTCCCTTATCGTCCATATGCCTATCCAATGACCATTTGAATGCGTTTAGTGTTGGCGAGTCCACTACTGTTGCAGGCAGGGCATTCCACGCCCTTACTACTCTCTGAGTAAAGAACCTACCTCTGCCATCTGTCTTATATCTATCTCCCCTCAATTTAAAGCTATGTCCCCTCGTGCTGGACATCACCAACCGAGGAAAAAGGCTCTCACTGTCCAC
Organism: Scyliorhinus canicula; assembly: GCF_902713615.1. Taxonomy (NCBI): domain Eukaryota; kingdom Metazoa; phylum Chordata; class Chondrichthyes; order Carcharhiniformes; family Scyliorhinidae; genus Scyliorhinus; species Scyliorhinus canicula. The sequence goes on along the minus strand of NC_052161.1, from coordinate 113,791,112 downwards.
CCTATCTAATCCTCTGATCATCTTGTATGCCTCAAGTAAGTCACCTCTTAACCTTCTTCTCTCTAACGAAAACAGCCTCATGTCCTTCAGCCTTTCCTCATATGATCTTCCCTCCATACCAGGCAACATTCTTGTAAATCTCCTCTGTACCCTTTCCAATGCTTACACATCCTTCCTATAATGTGGCGACCAGAACTGCACACAATACTCCAAATGCGGCCGCACCAGAGTTTTGTACAACTGCAACATGACCTCATGGCTCCGAAACTCAATTCCTTTACCAATAAAAGCTAACACACCGTACGCCTTCTTAACAACCCTCTCAACCTGGGTGGCAGCTTTCAGGGATCTATGGACATGGACACCGAGATCTCTCTGCTCGTCCACACTACCAAGAATCTTACCATTAGCCCAGTACTCTGCCTTTCTGTTATTCCTTCCAAAATGAATCACCTCACACTTTTCTGCATTAAACTCCATTTGTCACCTGTCAGCCCAGCTCTGCAGCTTATCTATGTCCCTCTGTAACTTGTAACATCCTTCTGCACTGTCCACAACTCCACCGACTTTAGTGTCATCTGCAAATTTACTCACCCATCCTTCTACGCCCTCCTCCAGGTCATTTATAAAAATGACAAACAGCAACGGCCCCAAAACAGATCCTTGTGGCACACCACTAGTAACTGGACACCAGTCAGAGCATTTCCCATCAACCACCACTCTTTGTCTTCTATCAGCTAGCCAATTTCTGATCCAAACTGCTAAATCACCCTGAATCCCATGCCTCTGTATTTTCTGCAATAGCCTACCATGGGGAACCTTATCAAACGCTTTACTGAAATCCATATACACCACATCAACTGCTTTACCCTCATCCACCTGTTTGGTCACCTTCTCGAAGAACTCAATGAGGTTTGTGAGGCACGACCTACCCTTCACAAAACCATGTTGACTATCTCTAATCAAATTATTCCTTTCCAGATGATTATACATCCTATCTCTTATAAACCTTTCCAAGACTTTTCCCACAACAGAAGTAAGGCTCACTGGCCTATAGTTACTGGGGTTATCTCTACTCCCCTTCTTGTGGCTGGTTTAGCTCACTGGGCTAAATCGCTGGCTTTTAACGCAGACCAAGCAGGCCAGCAGCACGGTTCGATTTTGCAGCACGGTTCGATTCCCGTACCAGCCTCCCCGGACAGGCGCCGGAATGTGGCGACTAGGGGCTTTTCACAGTAACTTCATTGAAGCCTACTCGTGACAATAAGCGATTTTCATTTCATTTCATTTTCATTTCATTTGTACAAGGGGACAACATTTGCTATCCTCCAGTCCTCTGGCACTATTCCTGTAGACAAAGATGACTTAAAGATCAAAGCCAAAGGCTCAGCAATCTCCTCCTTAGCTTCCCAGAGAATCCTAGGATAAATCCCATCCGGCCCAGGGGACTTATCTATTTTCACACTTTCCAGAATCGCTAACACCTCCTCCTTATGAACCTCAAGCCCTTCTAGTCTAGTAGTCTGTATCTCAGTATTCTCCTCGACAACTTTGTCTTTTTCTTGTGTGAATACTGACGAAAAATACTCATTTAGCACCTCTCCTATCTCCTCGGACTCTACGCACAACTTCCCACTACGGTCCTTGACTGGCCCTACTCTTACCTTAGTCATTCTTTTATTCCTGACATACCTATAGAAAGCTTTAGGGTTATCCTTGATCCTACCTGCCAAAGACTTCTCATGACCTCGCTTGGCTCTTCTTAGCTCTCTCTTTAGAGCCTTCCTAGCTAACTTGTAACTCTCAAGCGACCCAACTGAACCATCACGTCTCATCTTCACATAAGCCTCCTTCTTCCTCTTGACAAGTGATTCAACTGCTTTAGTAACCCATGGTTCCCTCACTCGACCACTTCCTCCCTGCCTAACAGGTACATACTTATCAAGGACACGCAGTAGCTGTTCCTTGAACATGCTCCACATTTCCATTGTGTCCATCCCCTGCAGTTTTCCTCTCCAGGCGATGCATCCTAAGTCTTGCCTCATCGCATCATAATTGCCTTTCCCCCAGCAATAACTCTTTCCCTGCGATTTATACCTATCCCTTTCCACCGCTAAAGTAAACGTAATCGAATTGTGGTCACTATCACCAAAATGCTCACCTACCTCCAAATCTAACACCTGTCCTGGTTCATTACCCAGTACCAAATCCAATATGGCCTCGCCTCTTGTTGGCCTATCTACATACTGCATCAGGAAACCCTCCTGCACACATTGGACAAAAACGGATCCATCTACTGATAAGACCTTAAGACATAGGAGTAGGCGATTCAGCCCATCGAGTCTGCCATTCAATAAGGTCATGGCTGATCTGATGTGGTAATCCTCAACTCCATTTTCCCACCTTATTCCCATAACTCTTGATTTCCTCACTGATGGCCTCACACTTCCTATTTCTTGTAACCGCCAATGGGATACCAATGTAGCTAAATGAGTCTTGAAGAAGCCGAATCTGCTCTTATATGACAAACACTTCTTTTATCAGGAACTGTGGATTATAAAGTACAAGCATGTCCAAGAATTGAATCATCTTCCATTACTTGGAGGCTCTCCAGCCTTTGTATTCCCAGGTTACTCCTCAAAACCCTCTCGACACCCTTCAAGTGACTCTTCAAGCCCTCCACTCAATTTCCTGGAGATCCTTTTTAAAACTCCTTCCCCAGAATCCTGAACACGATGTAGAAAGAAAGCTCGTCACTTGCTAGCTGATCCCTCTCTGACCTCCACTTTCCATTCCCTCCCTCTCACACCCATGCTGGTTTCTCTGTTTTATCAATACCAGTAAACTAGGTGCTCCTCCTGGTTACTTCATTAAAATCAAAATACTGTGGATGCTGGAAATCTAAAATAAAAACAGAAAATGCTGGTAAAACTCAGCAGGTGGAGAGAGAAATAGAGGGCACGATCTACCACCTGCGTTGTGCCCGAAAGATGGCGCTGCTGGTAGATGCCGGGAGATCCCTATTCCAGGATCTACCCGGCTAGCCATGCCTCACGGGATCTAATGGAATCTCACGAGATGTCGCGATCACTATTTTGCAAATCAAGTGAGACAGCTAGTTTCACTCTAATAGGCACTCCCCGATCTACCCGAGGTGTTAGGATCTAACCCCTCCGTCTTGGTGAGTGCCGGTCAGTGCTGGTCCCACAAACGGGGACCAGATGGAACGGCACTTGTGGAGGACTCCCAGTGGATCGGAGGCCCCCAGGTACTTGCTCTCTGGACATGGTGGCACCCTGGCACTGATGGTGCCACCTGGGCACCGGTACCCTTGCATTGCCACGTGGTGCCGTGCTGGCATCTTTCCTGCAGGGGGAATCGGGCCCAGGCCCTGAGCCTGTGAGGTGGTAGTACGCCCCCATTGGTAGTGAGGAGGTAGTGCAGCAGCCCATCCCCCAGGACCCTCATAGGTGCGTTGGGGCTTTGGGTGGGGTTCAGGGGTCGCTTGGGGGGAGGGTCGAGAGAGCGAGACGCCATTCCGGTGATCAGAGATCATCAGTGCAGGAAATGGGATTAACTGTGGGTTCGGTGAGAGGTTCCCCGTTGAGGCCCCGAATTGAAACAGAGCCCCAATAGATAGTGTGTTTCTCGGCATCGGGAGTGCTGGGAAGCACCTGGCTAAACGTGCTCGCCATGGGTCTCTTCTTCCAATCTGGTTAGATCGTGCCCAGAGTTAGTGTTTCAAGTCTGTCTGAATCTTCTTCAGAGTTCCTCTGAACGTTCCTCTTTTGTCTCTCCGAAGCAACAAATATATGTTTCCCTGAATCATCACCATGTTATGATCAAGACTCATCACAATGTCTCCTACCGTAAGTTTCTCAGTTTCTATTTTGTCTTTTTCCCACAATCACCAGGCCTTCAAAATTTGAACTTGGCAACATGTAACCTCTACTCCCTGATTTACCTCACTGTCTCGTTAATTCTTTTTGACCGTGATGGTGTCCTGTACCAGACACCATGGTTTTTTTTTGCCCTGTTAGAAGTTCACATCACAGACCATGCTTCACACAGTGATGCCATACTCAAAGGGTCCATGGGTCAGAGATAGGGCTATGACATTGCAGCCTTGATCTTTTCACCCACTCTCCCCGAGAGAAACAAGACAAGACAGAAAAAGTTCACAGAAACGCTGACTGCACCAGCATTGACTGGCAATAGGGAGACCGGAAAGGTTGTGGGGGAGAGATGAGGGAGGGATCAAGGACTGGACTGTAACATATTTGTGCATGTGTGAAACAGAGAAAACTAAATGCGACACAGAATACAATTCAGTGCGAAAAATAAGACACCAGCAGCTCTGTTCTATACAGCTTCTTGTGCAATCTTCCATTTATACAAAGCATATTGTCAGAAATTAATAGGGACATTGAAACCAAGTGAATGACATTGGTATGTCAGTGTAAGAGGAGGAGGTTACAGCCAAGTGCAGCGTAAATGCAGCTCTCAAAAACCCAAACCAACTGATCACACAAAGAAGTAACAGATCATTAGGCAGGCAGGATTACCAACCAGTCTGTACCTTAACCAGACCGCCCCATGTGGAGTGGAAATGGAATCCTGACATCTAATGTTTGGATTTTCAAACGTCTATCCATTTTTTGCCACTTGCTGTCAACTCTTCAATGTGGAGTGGTTATTAATGATCAAAAACTTCAATTAAACCTTTGCATTAAACAATGTGAACTATGCAGCAGCTTCAATGTACAAAATTGTCCCAAAGCACTGTATAGAGGTGAAATGATTCAAGCCAAACAAAAGAGATAGTGTAAATGTTGGCTAAAAGGGTGGTCAAATAGATAAGCTTTAAGGAGACCGAAGGATAGGGGGTTGGAAAGATGGAGATGTTTATGATGGGAACGCATTTCGCACATCTCGGATTTTCACTGGTCTTCAATTGGCAGCTATGCCTTCAGCTGCCTATGCCCCAAGCTCTGGAATTTCCTCTCTAAACCTCCCACTTAACTTTCCTTCCTTAAGGTGCTCCATAAAAGCCATCTTTTTGACCATGAATTGATCCTCATACCCCCCCCCCCCCACCCCAACCCCCCACCCCACTTATGTAGCTTGGTGTCAAATTTTGTTTAATAATGTATCAATTTGTTGAATTCCACAGTCTGCGGTAAAGACTGCTGAAGATAGGACAAAAAGAGCTGAAGAGCCCAAAATCAGAGGGAATGGGGATCTAGAGTTGGTGGAGATGAGAGATATGGAGGCGCCCATCTCATGAAGCAACTTAAACTCAACGGTGAAATTTTAAATTTTGAGGTATTGGGTGACTGGGAGCCACAAGAACAGGGATGATGGGTGAGGAGGACTTCCTATGAGACAGGATACAGGCAGTAGAGTTTTGAATGAGCTGATGTCTATGGTGGGTGTATCATGGGAGACCAGTCAAGAGACCACTGGTCATGGAGTTGATTAAGGCATGAATGGGAAATAAGGTCATGATCCCAATTCACAATGCTACTTTTTTTTTTAACCCTGCTTCTTTTTCCAGTTTTGGAACAGACAGCCCGAGGCACCCACAAATCACTGTGGTGTATGGTCTGTTTCATGTCCAGCAACAGCTTGTATGATGCCTTAGCTCCTGATTATTGGTCACAGATGCTCCTATGGAGTAATTGGTGATGCAGATTAAATTACTCGTTAAAGCTGATCAGTCAGACTCAGTGCATCCCATTTACCAAAAAAAAAAGGATTTGTACAAATGGTTCTGTGTAACTGGGTTGAGCTCCCTCTGTAATCCGATTTGAGTTTTTAGTACAACTGCAGATTTTGGACTAAGTAATTTGAATAAATGCAACACATGGTGTGGCATCAGGTCAGTTCCCTGGCTCTATTCTCAGGTCGACCTCAATCAGTTTGGGTGGATTTCACATTCCTGGTTGCAATCCAATCACTCCAAATGCTCAGCATTCTCATAACTCATAAAGGGCAGCACGGTAGCATGGTGGTTAGCATAAATACTTCACAGCTCCAGGGTCCCAGGTTCGGTTCCCGGCTGGGTCATTGTCTGTGCGGAGTCTGCACGTCCTCCCCGTGTGTGCGTGGGTTTCCTCCGGGTGCTCCGGTTTCCTCCCACAGTCCAAAGATGTGCGGGTTAGGTGGATTGGCCATGCTAAATTGCCCATAGTGTCCTAAAAAGTAAGGTTAAGGGGGGGTTGTTTGGGTTACGGGTATTGGGTGGATACATGGGTTTGAGTAGGGTGATCATTGCTCGGCACAACATCGAGGGCCGAAGGGCCTGTTCTGTGCTGTACTGTTCTATTCTATAAACTCCCTTCAATTCAGTACCCACCCTGGCCACAACATTGCAAAGTCATGATTGCCACCCTCTGTGATAGCCAGCATGATGCAAAACCCTGTTCATTTGGTTTGACCATGCTTCATCTTTTGACACAACTGAGCACACCGCCCGCCCCCCCCCCCCCTCCCCCCTCTCTAATGCCTCTCCTCCGCTGTCACATTCAGTGGGACCTGCCCTCACTTAGTTCCATTCATTTCCAAATGCAGCCAGAGACTCTCCAGCATTGGCTGCTCTTCCTGAGACCACCCCCTCCCTGCTAAAGCATGAATCCATCGTTCGTAGAACATAGAACAGTATCTTTGGTCCCCTCCTCGTCTCCATAGACATGCTGTCCCTGAGGAATACTATTTGGGTACATGAGATCAGCTTCCACATGCACACTGACAACACCCAGTTCTACCTCTCTGCGATCATCTTAGGCCCTTGGCAAAAGTCTGGCACCATTGCCAGCTATTTCATCCCCTTCCCCAGCCCCCATTCAAATGGAAGTAGGCAGTTTCTTCACGCGCTCATGTTCCTACCTCAGCCTACATGCTACTGAAACCTTTTTTTAAAAATCAATTAATGGGATGTTGGTGTCACTGGAAAAGCTAGCATTTATTCTTAAACTGATGCAGTCCACGTGGTAAATGTACTCCTGCAGAGCTATCAGGGAGTGAGTTCCAGAGCCAAAATCTGGTGACAATGAAGGAATATAATATGTTCTCAAACCTGGATGGGCATACACCAGCAGACTCAGCTATTTCAATGTTCTCTTGACCAACCTCCTACCCTCTATAAACATCAGCTCATCCAAAGTTTTGCTGTCCATCTCCTCACTTGCACTGAGCCCCCTCTCACCCTATCATCCTTTGTACACAGTGGCTCCCAAAGTAATTTCTCAAATTTAAAATGCGTTCCCTGCCAATGCCAGATGGCCACGAATACCCATCTGCACATGTGCATTGTCCACTCACACACAAAAAACCTGAAGACTTCATTGGCCAGAGACAAGCGGCAGCAAACCCTGGGCAGGATTTTCCGCCAGCAGGTTGCTCCGCTTTGCCGGCAGCCCAGGGGATTCCCGACAGCGTGGGGCTGCCCCACAATGGGAAACCCCATTGACCAGCCGGAGTAACGGAGCATCCCACCGGCGGGGTGAAACAGAAATGTGGCACGGCGGGGCGGAGAATCCAGCCCCCTGTCTTTTGTTTTAATCCTGTGATAGAGGGGAGGAAAATATTAAAACAATCAGAGAAACCTTGGTTTCCCTTCCCGATTACATGAGCAAAGACTCAATATAAAGCCCTGAATGGCACAGGCTGCGTATATAATTGCTGTGACAAGCTTGTTGCATTGGACTCAGTTGGAGAGCGAGGGGAAAGTAGCACATGCGCCTAGTTTCTGGTTAACATTTAATTTTGTTTGCAAGTTTTTTTGGGGGGGTACATCTTCCTGTTAAACCGCGTGCATTCTTTTTAATTTTGGGAAGATGGTCTAACTTGGTTTCGGTTTTGATTCTGATCTCCGTCGCCGGCAATGATGTCACGGAGTAAAATGGTACAACTGCAAATGTATCGCATTGGCAGCAAACACAAACCTTTAACATTCTCATGTTTAAATACCATGAAAGCCTCAGCCCTCCAAATCTAATCTCCTTCCTAAACTGCATACGGCACCAAACTCTGCATTCCTCCAACCGTGCTTCTTTTGCATCCCCATTCCTTTCCCCCACCATTTTAGTAATGATTCCTTCAGCTGCCCAGCTCCGATATTCTGGAATTCCTGCCTTAAATCCCCATCTGCAAAACTCATCTCTTTGACCAAGTTTTTGGTCATCCTTCCCAATATCATCTTCTTTGGCTTGGCATCTTTTTTTTTGATTGGAAGGTCTCTTGCACCTTTGTACATTGGCCATGCCTCAGTTACCTGTACTCTTACCTCGCTGTGTCACAAGGTTGTGGGTTTAGGGCTTGAGCACAAATATCAAGGCTGACATCCCAGTGCGGTACCGAGAGAATGCTGCACTGGCAAAGAGGCTCGTCTTTCGGATGACACTTTAAACAGAGGTCCTCGCTGCCCTCTCAGGTGGATGTAAAATATCCCGTGGCTCTATTTTGAAGACGAGCTGGGGAGCTATCCCTGGTGTCCCGATCACGATTTATCCCTCAATCAACATCACAAAAACAGATTATCTGGTTATTACTGTGGGAGCTTGTCATGTGCAAATTAGCTGCTGTGTTTCCTCCATTATAACAGTGACAGTGTTTCATTGCTGGAAAGTGCTTCGGGGTGTCTAGTGGTCCTGAAAGATGCTGCATTAATGCAAGTCTTTCTTTTGTGAATCACATATAGTGCTTTTATGTTAAAGACAATATATAAATAAGCGCCGTTGCTGCTGTTACGCAAAAAATGCACATGCAGGCGTGGCTGTAAATTGTCTTGGCCTCAAGTGGTGATGCCCACTACAGACAAATAGCTGGACAATACACATATTATGTAGGTCAAGATAAAATGTCTACATTGCAGCACGTATCAGCCTCCAGAAAAAGAAGAGGCGCAGAGCGATTGGACCAAAAAAAAAAGCTTGTAAATGCTTTAAAAATAAAAAGCACTCATCCCTCAGTCGTCTCGAGATGGGTCGTCCGAAATTCAAATAGATCTGGGAAAACCTGGTGTAGAGTTTTAAATTAATTTGGTAGATTTGGATCAATAGGAGTGATGACTGGAACGCAATGCAGCTGTGTAACCATTCAAGAAAAAACACAGCATGGAGCAGAGGCAGAGAAACAATGTCTGTTCATGACACTAATGGGTTGTGGAGTCGTTAGGGGGGAAAATCTCAACTAATTATACATCCTATCTACCAGATCCAATTATAGATAGAAGGTCTCCATAATAGAGCACAAGTACAGCTGTGGTTGAATCTCTAAATGGACTGTACAGTGGATGGAGAGTGGCCTGATAATTACATACTCCATTGATCAAACCAAATTATAAAATGGATAAGGAATTAATCAGACAAGATAATCAGGACACTGGCTCATTTCATTTCATGTTAGTTGTGTTATGGATTTGAACTGTGGAGGTCACATTCCTCCAATGACATCGAAGTAAAATCATTAAATGGTAAACCATAGACTCGAACCATGAAACAAGAGCATTCCCCTCTTGATGTTTTCCAGGCAGTAATTGTCTCATTTAATGTTTGGGGCCAGCTTAAAAAGCTGTAGCTTGCGGACCCCTGAGAGATCCTCAGTGGCCACCACCTGCTAAAGCACGTGATGGGTCCTTTGATATTAAGGCATTAATATATAATGGAAATATGTAGGACATCTCGAATCTGGTTCGACATTTTCTTCTTTAAAAAATACACTTCAATCTTCTAACCTGCACCAAGATGCTCCCTGCTAGCTTGTTCTGTGTGACATCAGTGATAGGGATTGCTCTGTGCATCAAATGGCTCTGTTGAAGTGTACCCAGGTGGCTTCCTGGGCTTGAACACTTCTGGAGCAGTCTCTGTCCTCATTCTTTTCAATAATGCCGCTGAGGACAGCTCCTCTTCGAATATGTCAAGGAGAGTGTGTGTAGGCAAATTCTGCTATTCTCGTCAGTGTGAATGACTATTCTTCCCCGCACCACCACCACGATCCCCCTCACTTTTGCGATGGTACATCACCTTGACGAAATTTTTCAATGTTTCCTTCCCATGCCTGCATCCATCAATGCCACAAATTACCATCTATTTTTAAAATAAATTTAGAGTACCCAATTCATTTTTTTTCCAATTAAGGGGCAATTTAGCGTGGCCAATCCACCTAGTTTGCACATCTTTGGATTGTGGGAGTGAAACCCACGCAAACGCAGGGAGAAAATGTGCAAACTCTACAGGGACAGTGACCCAGGGCCGGGATCGAACCTGGGACCTCAGCGCCGTGCGGCAGCAGGACTAACCCACTGTGCCACCGTGCGGCCCACAAATTCCCATCTTAACACCATCATTGGAGCATCATTGCTACAAGAACTATAATGGTTCAAGGAAAAGGCCCAAGACCAACTTTCCTGGGTAACTGCAGGAACAACTCATATTTGTGTGTCTTTAATGTAGTAAAATATCCCAAGACACTGCACAGGAGAGCAATTGGATAAACGTTGACACACAGAAGTGGACATATGGTTGCCAATCCCCAGACTGTCCTTGGTTAAGTTTCTCATAAGCTGTGCGGCTGCAGCCTGAAAGCCCCATCACAAGTTAGCTCCTGCGGCTGAAGAAAAGCATTTTTTAAAAAATAAATTTAGAGTACCCAATTCATTTTTTCCAATTAAGGGGCAATTTAGCATGGCCAATCCACCTAGCCTGCACATCTTTGGGTTATGGGGGCGAAACCCACGCAGACACGGGGAGAATGTGCAAACTCCACACGGACAGTGAACCAGAGCCGGGATCGAACCTGGGACCTCGGCGCCGTGAGGCTACAGGGCTAACCCACTGAGCCACCGTGCTGCCCCTAAGAAAAGCATTTATGAAGTAAAGCATTTAAAGAGTTGAGGACTTCATTTTCTTCCAATGCTTTCAGTTATTACTTATTATATTTAAGGTGGAAAAATCGGTTGTTTTAGACGCAGTGAGCCAGTAGAAGGCAGGTCATGTGGTGAAACCTCCTGGAATGTAGCTAACCAGAGTTAGCAGCCTGAATGGACAATTAATGCAGCGTTGGTATTGCCATCCGAGAATAAATAAAGATACGAAGATTCCAGGTATCTGTTCCCATCTTAACACCATTAATATCATCCTATCTGTTCTTGTCTTATGGCATAAGAAATTCAAAAGGGAAAAATGATGGCGGTCACACATTTAGCAAGCTTAGTGGTTTAATTAAGAAAGGGTCCTGCATTTCAAAGCTTCAATTTAACATTTCCCAAGCTGGGATACTTAGTGTCTAGTCTGGTATGGAGATACTTGTTCCAAGTAGTACTCCTGTGGGAAATGCATTTGCCCGCTCTGTGCCCTGGGATGATGCCAGATGCTTTCACTGTTGCAGCTGGTCAGAATGGGTGCAATTTATAGTAAGTGACGAGGCAAGCGTGGTCATTCAGAAAGAGGCAGCAGCAGGATGATTGAATTGGACGGGAATTCAAATGCTGCAATCTGGCCGCGGTCGGGAATCTGAATAATTCCTGATTGAAGAGCACAGGGTGTTGGCAAAACAGATACATCAGGGCTGAGCTCAAAATCATGTTAATTCCTGGTGGTGGATATGGATTGATGAGTATCCCACGTTTCATAAAGCTGCCGCACTCTGTGTCACTTCTAATCCCCTCTCAATACAGGTGCTATTGTTGATTAAATAAATCTATGTACTGGCACCAAGCACTAATGTTCCCTCTAAGTCGGAAGGTTGTGGGCTGACCCTACTCCTGGCACTTGCAAACATAAATTAATATACAACTCAACAAAGCTTTAATGCAATACCGAGGCGAGATTGCCCTTAGTGTCCAAAATTGCCCTTAGTGTTGGGTGGGGTTGCTGGGTTATGGGGATAAGGTGGAGGTGTTGACCTTGGGTAGGGTGCTCTTTCCAAGAGCCGGTGCAGACTCGATGGGCCGAATGGCCTCCTTCTGCACTGCAAATTCTATAAAAGGTAACATCTTTCCTCTCAAGTCGATGAATAGTGCCATGGGATGTTTTACAAAAAGGAGCAGAGTGGTTAGCACTGCTGCCTCGCGGCGGTGAGGACCCGGGTTCGATCCCGGCCCCGGGTCACTGTCAGTGTGGAGTTTGCACACTCTCCCCGTGTCGGTGTGAGTCTCACCCCTACAACCCCAAGATGTGCAGGCTAGGTGGATTGGCCAAACTAAATTCTGCCTTAAAATGGAAAAAAAATAATTGGGCACTTTAAATTTAAAAAACATTGACTGAATTTCAAAGATATAAGGTAAAAGGTACAGTGCTGTTTGTAAAGAATTTTTGACATCTTGGGCAGCACGGTGGCGCAGTGGTTAGCATTGCTGCCTCACGGCGCCGAGGTCCCAGGTTCGATCCCGGCTCTGGGTCACTATCCGTGTGGAGTTAACACATTCTCCCTGTGTTTGCGTGGGTTTCGCCCCCACAGCCCAAAAGATGTGCCGTGTAGGTGGATTGGCCATGCTAAATTGCCCCTTAATTGGAAAAAAATAATTGGGTATTCTAAATGAATTTTTAAAAATTATAAAAAAGAATTTTGGACATCTTGAGGACATGAAAAGGCACTACAGAAATGCAAGTCTTGCTTTCTTTCAGGACTGAAAGGCTTGAAGTGCTGGTAGTAGACAGCTTTAAGGAAGACCGACCACAACAAAGCAAAGATGTAGTTATGGTCAGCATGCTATCTATCAACCTAAAGACACTATATTTTGGCTGTTTTTAAAAAGATTTACAGCTACCTGTTGCTGACACAATGCAGCTGTTCCTTTTACAGTGCATGTCATGAGTGGGTAGAATTGTTCATGCTGAATGCCGCAGTTGCTCCATTACTGAGGTACCACAATCCCCCTGGAAGTTGCTATGGATACCACTCAGTGAGAAGCTCAAGGTAAAAGCTGCCGTGTTTTAAATAGTTCCAGAGTAATCATTTACCCCATAACAAAAGGTTACAAGGACTTATTTTCTGTTTCCCACAATGCCCTTGGCCTCAAGTGTTCTTCAGCAGAATTAAACGAAGGACTCTGTGAATGATATTGGGGGGTGGGGAGGGAAAGAGAGAGAGAGAGAGAGAGAGAGAGAAAGAGAGAAAGAAGAGAAAATCAGCCCAAGTTCCTGCTCCTGAATGCTGTCTTTGATTCCTGCAGAAAATTGTACATGCTGGGGAAAACTGTACACGCTGGAGATTGCTGGGGGAAATTGTACGCGCGATGACAGGATTGGGTTAGATCGGCCTGGTCAATGCCCGCAAGAATTGAAGAAGCGAAAAATGCCTCTCTTCTGGCCAGCATATTATGGAGCAGAATGGAAATTAAACATCAGTTAGGAAAGGCAGCAAGGAAATGAAAAGGAAAATAAACACAGCAAGTGTTGACTATTCCACCCCACCGGCAGCTGATTGCCAGGATAGTGAGTCTCACACAATGCCGGAGTTATATTAACCCCAGTAAATAAAATGTATGTCCTCAGCAGCATTGTATGGCCGTGAAGCTGGACTTTGCAGAAAACGACCAGAGGCGTTTGACGCTGTTGTTGCAGCCGCAGGCTGACAATTAGCTGGACATGAAGGATGGCAAATGAAAGGGACCTTGAACCAGCATGTGAAATGATGAACCTGATTATATTAACAGCAAGGTGATAGATTAGTGGCAGGTTATTCAGGACTAACAGAGAAAAAATGCTGGGTCTGTTTTGTCTGGAAAAATTCAGGGCATTGGAAAGAGCAGGAAAAGAAAGTGATTGAATAAATGTGATGGAACAGGGAGGGGTGGCAAATCCTGTTACCACATCATTATCCTCTTGCTGATGCCCTTGATTCAGGGGCTCACCTCTAAAGAGGCTGCAGAATTACTACACTCTAATGCAATTTTTTACAGATTGCTATATGTTCTGCGGGTAGTCTTTGCTCACGTTCTATGGATTGATTTGTATAATAAATGGCTTTCACTAATCACCTGAGTCAACATAGCAACATTGATTTCACTCAAGGCTTTCTGGTCAGAGTTGAAGAACAGTGAGACGACTTTAAAGTGCATTTTCCACTTGTCCCTCAGGTTTTCAGCAACTTTTGCACCAATTGTTTTGTTGCTTACTTTTCCTCTGAAACTCCATTGACACCAACAAGAGGATTTCCAATGGGAATCTCCAGAATACCAGGATTTTGTGGATTATTATAGGCTAAACTATTAGAGATAGTTTCTACTGGTTAGTGAGATGGCTACGAAGGGTAATAATTTAAGATGGTATGTGGTACGAAAACAGGGGTTAGAAAGATGGTGTTTGGTGAGATCACGCTGACTACCCTTGACATCAATTCAGAATCTGACCAAGTGTGGCATCAAGAGTCCCAGCAAAACTGGAGTGAAAGGGATTCAGGGGGAAAACTCTCTGCTGATTGGACACATTTCGTCCCTCAGGGCGGCGCTGGTTTCCTCCCACAGTCCAAAGATATGCGGGTTAGGTGGATTGGCCATGCTAAATTGCCCGTAGAGTCCTAAAAAGTAAGGTTAAGGGGTGGGGGGTTGTTGGGTTACAGGTATAGGGTGGATACGTGGGTTTGAGTAGGGTGATCATGGCTCGGCACAACATCGAGGGCCGAACGGGCCTGTTCTGTGCTGTACTGTTCTATATTCTAAACAAAGATGGTTGTGGTTGTTGTCAAAGGGAATCAGAGGGAATACTCTCCGCTGATTTGAGTCATACCTGGCAGAAAGGAAGATGGTTGTTGGAGGTCAATCATCTCAGATCCAGGACATCACTGCAGGAGTTCTTCAGGTGAGTGTCTTAGGGCCAAGAACTGAAGAGTGTCTTCAGTTCTTCATCAATGACCTTCCTTCCATTACAAGGTTAGAAGTGGAGATGTTTGCTGACGATTGCACAATGCTCACAATGTTTCGACTATTTGCGACTCCTGAGATATTGAAGCAGTCCATGTCCAAATGACCTGGACAATATCCAGACTTGGGCTGACAAGTAGCATGTAACATTCACGCCACACAAGTGCCAGGCAATGACCATCTCCAACAGAGAATCTGACAATTGCACTTTGGTATTCAATGGCATTACCATCGCTGAATCCCCTGGTATCAACATTCTTGGATTTACCAATGACCAGAAATTGAACTGAACTATCCATTTAAATACTATGGTTATAAGAGCAGGTCAGAGGCTGCCAGAGGCTACCCTCCTGTAGTGGGTAACTCACCTCCTGACTCCCCAAAATATGTCCACCATCTACAAGGCACAAGTCAGGAGTGTGATGGAATACGTCAGTTCCAGAAGCTCGATGTCATCCAGGACCCACCTACAAACATTCACTCCCGCCACCAATGACGCACAGTAGCAACAAGTTGCACTGCAGGAATTCACCAAGACCCCTTGGACAACACTTCCCAAACTCTCAACCACTAACATCTAGAAGGACAAGGGCAGCATATACCTGGGAACACCACCACCTGGAAACTCCCGGCTAAGCCAGTCACCATCCTTACTTGGAAATATATCGCCATTCTGCTATGTTGGGGTTGGTTTAGCACAGGGCTAAATAGCTGGCTTTTAAAGCAGACCAAGGCAGGCCAGCAGCGCGGGTTCAATTCCCGTACCAGCCTCCCCGAACAGACGCCGGAATGTGGCGACTAGGGGCTTATCACAGTAACTTCATTTGAAGCCTACTTGTGACAAGAAGCGATTTTCATTTCATTTCATTTTCATTCCTTCACTGTCACTGGATCAAAATTCCCTGGAACTTCCTCCCAAACAGCCCTGTGGGTGTACCTTTTCCACATGCACTGCAGTGGTTCAAGCAGGCAGCTCACTACCACCTTCTCAAAGGCAATTAGGGGTGGGCAACAAATGTTAGCCTAGCCAGCGGCACCATTAAAAATCTGAAATTCTCTGCTCCAAATCACCATTCATAAGAACATAAGAACTAGGAGCAGGAGTAAGCCATCTGGCCCCTCGAGCCTGCTCCGCCATTCAATTAGATCATGGCTGATCTTTTGTGGACTCAGCTCCACTTTCCGGCCCGAACACCATAACCCTTAATCCCTTTATTCTTCAAAAAACTATCTATCTTTACCTTAAAAACATTTAATGAAGGAGCCTCAACTGCTTCACTGGGCAAGGAATTCCATAGATTCACAACCCTTTGGGTGAAGAAGTTCCTCCTAAACTCAGCCCTAAATTTATTTCCCCTTATTTTGAGGCTATGCCTCCTAGTTCTGCTTTCACCCGCCAGTGGAAACAACCTGCCCGCATCTATCCTATCTATTCCCTTCATAATTTTATATGTTTCTATAAGATACCCCCTCATCCTTCTAAATTCCAACGAGTACAGTCCCAGACTACTCAACCTCTCCTCATAATCTAACTCCTTCAGCTCTGGGATTAACCTAGTGAATCTCCTCTGCACACCCTCCAGTGCCAGTACGTCCTTTCTCAAGTAAGGAGACCAAAACTGAACACAATACTCCAGGTGTGGCCGCACTAACACCTTATACAATTGCAACATAACCTCCCTAGTCTTAAACTCCATCCCTCTAGCAATGAAGGACAAAATTCCATTTGCCTTCTTAATCACCTGTTGCACCTGTAAACCAACTTTCTGTGACTCATGCACTAGCAATTGTTTTTAAAAGGAATTACGGTATTGCTCGACAGACAGAGACAAAATAATCAACAATATGTGGAGTGTAAAGGAGAATGGCTGATAGGAAGAGAAACACTGGCACTAAGTTGATGGGCCGAATAGTCTGTTTCTGTGCTGGAAAACATCGACACCCACTTTCCAGAAGGGAGAGTATGCAGGAGTCAGCAGTGGCAGCACAGACCAAGGTCCAACCTCCTGGATTGTCAAACTCTAATTCACAAACATCTCCCTTATGTTCGGTAACTTCAAAGGACACCACACTCAAAAAACAAACAAAGGCAGCACAGGAACAGGCCCTTTGGCCCTCCAAGCGTGTGGTTTGACCATGGAACCATACGGATTGAACACTACTTCCTCTGATTTGCATTCTTCTATTTTAGCCAAGTGGTTTATTGTTCTGACCAACCGTATATTTTTTACAAATCATTCTGCTGTTTCTGTGGTGCCTCCTCCAAATTCACCACCCCTCTTTGTTTGGCATAATCTACAAAAACCTGCCTCATTTTCATTGAATTCCTTAATCAAGGCCATTTGCATAATTTAGAATCAGTCAACATGAAACTGAGGCCAGTCCCCAACTCAGTACTTCAACACCCCCCCCCCCCCCCCCCCCCCCCCGGCCCCCCACTGAATACTACTAATGAATACCTTTAAAAAACATTTTTTTATTCGCCAGTTTTATCATTTTCACCATACAAAAGAGAAACAAAAACAGCCCCAACAATATACAAAAAGAGACAATCCCCACCTAACCCAACCACCCCCTACCCCGAATCCCCCGCCGTTAACGGTAACCAACTCCCGAAAATGCATAATGAACAAACCCCAAGAATTGTAGAACCCCTCCTTTGACACCCTCAGTTCAAACTTCACCTTCTCCAGGGTCAAAAACTCCAGCAGGTCTCCCTGCCCTGCAGAGGCACAGGGTGGAGAGGCTGACCTCCAATAGGATCCGCCTAAGAGTGATCAGCGAGGTGAAGGCTAAAACATCCACCCCCAATCCCGCCTGCAACTCGGCCGTTCCGACACCATGAATATGACTCTAGGGGGCCGGATTCCACATCCATCTGCAAGACCCCCAAGATTGTACTGAATACTATCCTCCAAAACCTTTCCAACTTTGGGCAGGACCAAAACATATGAACATGGTTTGCAGGGCTTCTCCCACATCGCTCACAGACGTCTTCCACCCCCTCAAACAGCCGGCTCACCCTTGGATTTTGTGAGGTGCACCCTATGGACAACTCTCGGTGGTATCAGCCCCAGCCTCGCACACAAGGTCAAGGCATTCACCCTCCAAAAGCACCTCACACCACAATCCCTCTTCCATCACAAACCCCCCCCCCCAGCTCCTCTTCTTACTCTGCCTTAATCCCCTCCACAGACACCCTATCCTCCCCCAGCATCCTCCCATAGCTCACCGAAACAATCCCCTTCTCCAGCCCTCCTGCTGGCAGCACCACCTCCAGCAACGAGGATATTAATTTGACCACCTCCCCGAAGAAACTTTGAAAAAAAAGACCGGCAAAGATGGGCAGCACGGTAGCATGGTGGTTAGCATAAATGCTTCACAGCTCCAGGGTCCCAGGTTCGATTCCCGGCTGGGTCACTGTCTGTGCGGAGTCTGCACGTCCTCCCCGTGTGTGCGTGGGTTTCCTCCGGGTGCTCCGGTTTCCTCCCACAGTCCAAAGATGTGCGGGTTAGGTGGATTGGCCATGCTAAATTGCCCTTAGTGTCCTACAAATAAGGTTAATGGGGGTGGGGGGTTGTTGAGTTACTGGTATAGGGTGGATACGTTGGCTTGAGTAGGGTGACCATTGCTCGGCACAACATCGAGGGCCGAAGGGCCTGTTCTGTGCTGTACTGTTCTAATTCAGATAACAAGAACAAGAGGTGCAGCAATACATTCATTTTAACTGCCTGCGCACAGCCTGCCAACGGAGGTTGTCCCACCTTGACCGATCGGCCTTTACCCTCCCCCACCAAACTGGTAAAATTGTATTTTTGGAGCCCTCCCATCCCGGGCCACCTGATACCCCAAATACCTAAAGTGGGTTGCCACCAAATGGAATGGCAGCCCCCCCACCACAGGCCCTACTCCCGGCTGGGTCGTCACTTCCTGAAAGACGGATTGGAGGATGTTCATCAGCCTGAAACTTCCTCTTCTGAATACACGTGAATTTGGTTATTGTTGTACTGATAAACCTCAAACCTACTCCGGATACTCCTGCCTCACAGCCCCAGGGATCCGGTTCAATTCCAGCCTTGGGCGACGGTTTGCGCGGGATTCCTCTGGATGCTTTGGTTTCCTTCCACTTGCCAAAGATGCGCAGGTTAGGTGGACTGGCTATGCTAAATTTCCCTGAAGCGTCCAAAGATGCGCAGGTAAGTTTGCGGGGATGGGACGGGGAAATGGACCTCAGTAGCGTGCTGTTTTGGAGGGCCGGTGCAGACTCGATGGGCCGAATGGCCTCCTTCTGCACTGTGGGGATTCTACACTAGTTGACTGTGTCAATTTTGGTATTTGTTTCTCCTTTTTTCAAGTAGATATTGTGAGGGAGTTGAAGTAAGATCTGCATTGTTGAAATAAAAAGTTTGTTGGAGGTTAATTATTGTAGACAATAATGCTAATTCGGCTCCATCTCCAGGATTTAGAAGTCCACTGAGGTTATGAGCCATCCCAACAGTATTACTGGAAGATGCCATACATGACCCTACATGTCATCATATTTTTTAAAATATAAGTTTAGAGTATCCAATTCTTTTTTTCCAATTAAGGGGCAAGCGCCACTCTAGATGCCCTCATGCTGTGACAGTAGTGCCCACTGGGGAAACAAAAATAAATATTTTTAGATCAGCAAAGTTCCTTTTCCTCCTTTAACATTTCTATTTGAACTTCCTGAAAGGATTAGTAGCCACAGACCAGCGCCTGAACCATACACACAGTAAGGCTTCAGGCTGAATTCCTAATCTGCGTTAAGCTGGTTGATCGCAGCTGGGAAGACATTTTACCTCATTGCCCAGTTTGAAGTTTGGGGGGTGGGGGGGGGGGTGGTGGTGGCAGCAGTCAGGTTTTCCAGTCCCAGTTGTTATCGACTGAGCTCTTGTATAAAACGCCTGTCTGTGTGTGTGGAGGACAGGATCGAGTTGGCTATGATGCTCCCTCTCTGGTGAATACCCTATTGGTATTCACCGACAGATCACATATAAAGAATGGATATTTGGATGAAGTTGTTGGGCGAGTTGTGGAAGTGAATTCGACATGAAGCACTGCCTTCAACTGCAGTCACTAGTTAATGGCATAAAATACAGGGAAATTTGTAGAATCTCACAGCCCTACAAACTTACTGTTAATTGCAGCTAGCTACTTATATTTTGTAAATGAAAACAAATACATTCGCAGCCACATGGGATCAATTTGCTATTAAAGTCTTGCATTGATTGTGTGCGATGCTAAAACACTTCAGTAAAACCAGCTGTCAGCCAAGAGCTTCCTGAGTGATGGGGAATGAGTTTGGGCTTCTTGATCCACTGTCACTCTTGCAACTTTCCATGGCAGGATGTGGACTGGCAATTCTGCAGGCATTAAAGGAAATCGAGCTCACACAGCAAAGCAGGGGCCTACACAGAATTTTAGATAGATTGCCTCCAGTTGCTACTGAATCAAAGATGCATGGAGAAGGACTGGGGCAACAGATCCCTAAACGGGGAGTTGTTTGTAACTAGTTGGGTTCTGGGCTCTCCTCCAGCCCACAAACCTCCGAGATAGCTGGCATCTTGAGTGTCACTGATTTTAATCCCTCCACCATTGGTAGCCATCCCTTCCATTGCCTAGGCTCTAAGCTCTGGAATACCCTCGATACACCGCTCCACCTCTCTTTCATCCTTCAAGATACTTCTCAAAACCTACCTCTTTGACCAAGCTTTTGGTCAACCTGACCTAATATGTTCATATGTGTCATATTTTGTTTTGTAACACTGTTGTGCCTTGGACTGTTTTATTACAGTAAAGGTAGAACTGGTTTTCTCCTTTCCTCCCCCAAAGGCACTGGCTCTTGCTGGGCTTTTACTCTTGTGACTTCATCATGTGTGAGCTACGACCATGAGCGTCAGTAAACCATTTAACCTTGGGACAGGTGGAAATGGCAGCCAAGGCAGAACCTGCTCACTCGATGCTCATACACCATTTGAAAAGCGGGTACATGTAGATAAAGCAGGGATCAGAAGCAGAGAAAGCCAGCCTATTTTTCTCCCCTCTGTCGATGAACACTGTGATGAACAGTCCCAGTCCACAAGAGATTCTGTTTCGACTGATCGCATCATTTCAGTCCAAGTTATAGTACAGACTTTGATAAAAGTATGCTGCTGAACGTCGAGTTCTATCCAGTTGGATTTTAGATGGTTCCAGGCTGCTTCTTTTGCTCTGGAAAAATTCAGCTCCTCATTAAATTCACAAACCGAGCTTTTGGATGAATATTTGCACTGACCTGAGTATCCCCCAAGTACCATGGGCGGGATTCTCCCAGCCCCGCGCCAGGCCGGAGAATCCCCGCAACCGCGCCACAACGCCGGCGCACGATTCTCCTCGGAGCGGAGAATCGGCGCCATTGGCACCACTGCGTTTGGCGCGGCGCTGGTCGCAGGCCGCTCTACGCAGCCGGGCCGCCGATTCTCCGGCCCGAATGGGCCGAGCAGCCGCTCTAAAAAGGCAGAGTCCTGCTGGCGCCATCCACCCCTGGTTGCTACCGGCGGGAACTCTGCACGCAGGGTCGGGGTGGTGGCCTGTGGGGGGATTTGGGGGGGGGGGGGGGTGGCTCCGACCTCAGGGGTACCTCCAATGGGGCCGGCCTCTCGCTCCCCAGGCCTATTTTCTTAAGCGGCGGACCCTGAACTCCTGCGTCAAGTTGCGTCGGGGCCGGCACGTAGAGGGAGGCCACTGCGCACACGCAGGTTGGCGCGGTGCACAGTTTGCGCCGGCAAAGACCAGGTGTGGATGGCGCCAGCGGAACTCTGCCTTTTTAGAGCGGCCGCTCGGCCGATCCGGGCCGGAGAATCGGCGGCCCGGCCACGTATGGGAATGGGAGGCTGGAGCGGCGTGAACCGCTCCAGCACCGTGCTGGCACCCTGTAGGGGCCAGAATCGGTACTCCCAGTGGCCCGTTCACGCCGACGGCGTGGACACTCTGCCGCCGAATGGGAGAATCCCGCCCCATGAATGCGTCCTTGAAGTGACAAACGCCATCAAACTGGATTTCCTCTTTTAGTAGAAGGTGGCTGTCAGCAGAAGTACTCCAGTTATTCCCCCCACACATCCCCATAAGTTGCTGTTGAGTTTTTGCTGCTTGTGCAAACAGAACACAAAAAAACCTTGACGGCGAGCTGGCAACAGAGCCACTTTTGTGCCCGGTACATTTTTTTTAGAAACAAATTCACCAGCATTTTGTTACTCTACTCCTGAAGGCGCCGACCCTTGTTAGGATGCTCTTCATGTGAGAACTTAAAACACGGGAGTGGGTGAAATATTGGACCATGGGAAGCACTGGAGCAGAACCGTACAATCTTTTTAAATCCAATATCGTTATACAGATATGTACACAAAAGTTTGCCTGCCAAAATGTTGATATACTGACATGTACACAAACACATGTGCATGCAGAGATATAAACATGTGCACAAATACATGTGCACACCACAATATTGAGATATAGACACACACACAAACACGTGTGCACACAATAAAGATATAGACATGTACACAAACACATGTGCATGCAATAAAGATTATAGACGTACACAAACATGTGTGTGTGCAATAGAGACAGACATGTACACAAACACGTGTCCACGCAATAGAGATTATAGACATGTACACAAACATGTGTGTGTGCAATAGAGACACAGACATGTACACACACACGTGTGCACGCAAGAGATATAGACATTTTTAAAAATTCATTCATGAATGTCAGGATGACAAATTTCCTTCCCTGAAAGATATTAGTGAACCAGATGAGTTTTTACAACAATTGGCGTTGGTTTCATTGTCCTCCTTTGCCATTTAAGTCCAGATTTTTCTGGAATTCAAATTTCACTATCTGCAGTGGCGGGATTTGAACCCAGCTCCCCAAAGCATTACCCTGGGTTTCTGGTTTGCTAGTCCAGTGACAATACCACTACGCCACCAGCTCCCCACATGGACACAAACCTGTGTGCACGAAACAATAGAGATATAAACACATACACACATGCGCACGTGACAATATTGAGATACACACAAACACACCCAGTTCATGTTTCCTCGCCTGCTCAAACACTTGCTGTGCTCAACTTCTGCCTTTGCAGCACAGAGTGAAATAGCAACTCGAGGCTTTCTTGGGCTGTACTTCTCACCAGACACCACACTAATCGAGTCCTCGTGGCAATGTAAGAAGGTGGATTGCTTTCACAATTATTTGCTTGAATAGTAGCCCGGCGCAGGATTCTGTTACAGTGGAGGGACACGCGGCCCCCGAGTTCGGAGGCCTGGATCAACGACATGGCTGGGTTTATCAAGCTGGAGAAGGTTAAGTTTGCCCTGAGGGGGTCGGTACAGGGGTTCTTTCGGCGTTGGCAGCCCTTTCTTGATTTCCTGGCGAAGGGGTAGAGGGTGGGAAGTCTCAGCAGCAACCTGGGGGGTACGGGGGAGGTGGGTTCGGGGCTGGTTAAGGGGGTTTGTTTTTGCGACGGTGGGCTTGTTATAATCTTCTTTCTTGTATTGTTGTTTGTTATTATTTATTATTCTGTTTGGGGGGGGGGGTGTTATTTTCTTGTTTCGGTGTAGAACCACACCTTGTCTACTTTTACTGTGGGGAGAACATTTGTTGTTGAAAAACTTGAATAAAAATTATTTTTTTAAAAATTGATTTGCTTGAATTCTGTGCTCGTCGGGATGAGGGGCATTGGTACTGGGAAGTCACAACCAACTGTGACGCTCTCAGAATTACCCTCGTAGGCCTCTCGCCCACTAAATAGGTAGTAAAAAAAGGAAATGTTGGATCAGTGAAACTGTGGCCACAATTTAACAGAAATGTTTCTAAGTATCACTTGTGGCCAGTTTTTCAGGGAGAGCTGGTGTGTTCCCCACCACTATCAAACGACACTTTTAAAAAATAAATTTAAGAGTACTCAATTCTTTTCCAATTAAGGGGCAATTTAGCGTAGCCAATCCACCTACCCAAACATAGATACATAGAGATAGGAGCGGCAGACGGCCTTTTGGCCCTTCGAGCCTGCTCCGCCATTCATCACGATCATGGCTGATCATCCAACTCAATAGCCTAATCCTGCTTTCTCCCCATAGCCTTTGATCCCATTCTCCCCAAGTGCCGCCTCTTGAATATATTCAAAGTTTTATCATCAACTACTTCCTGTGGTAATGAATTCCACAAGCTCACCACTCTGTGTGAATAAATGACTCCTTATCTCTGTACGGAATGTTTTACCCTGAATCCTCAGGCTGTGACCCCTGGTTCTGGACACACATCATTGGTAACATCTTCCGTGCATCTACCCTGTCCAGTCCTGTTAGAATTTTATATGTCTCTATGAGATCCCCCCCCATTCTTCTGAACTCCAGCGAGAACAATCCCAACCTCGTCAATCTCACCTCATATGACAGTCCCGCCATCCCTAAAATCAGTCTGGTAAACCTTCGCTGCACTCCCTCGAGAGCAAGAACATCTTTCCTCAGAGAAGGAGACCAAGGAAACATCTTTGGATTGTGGGGGTGAGACCCATGCAGACACAGGAAGAATGTGCAAACTCCACACGGACAGTGACCTGGGACAGGGATCGAAAAGTGAGCCTCGGCGCTGTGAGGCAGCAGCGCTAACCACTGCGCCACCGTGTTGCTCATTGTCAAATGACACAGACACTGTTTTGGGCCCTGGGAATTTCTCACTGGTTTAGCCCACACTTCGAATTTTTTTCAGCACTGGGCGCTGAACTCAAGAGATTGGCCTGCCATTTTGAAAGCGTGCCTCAACCTCTAAGTGAGTTTGTGGGTCCCCACACGGCCCACCCACAGGCAATATATTCCCCCCCCCCCCCCCACCAACCAAGTGAGCACAACCCCCCATACCCTCTTACAGGCACCCCCCCTTCCAAAACCCCCACCTGTCACTCCCCATCAAACCTCCCAGATGCCCCTTCACCCTGCACCCTCCTCACCCTTCATACCCCACACCACCCTCCTTTCATGAGCATGGCCCCATGGGCCTTGACCTTTGGCAGTGCCACCCTGGCACCCCCACTCTGCTGGCTTGGCAGTGTCAGGGTGACAGTACCAAGTTGTCCAAGTTCCAGGGGGAGGGCCAAGGGGACACTCTGCATTATCCCTAGCCACCGAGGTTGAAAGGCACCAGGTTGGGTGCCTCCCTTGGGAGGCTGGTCGATCCCGGGAGGCCGGTAGATACCGGGTAAGTAGGCCTTAAGTAGGTCTAAAGCCTACGTACACGAGCGTGGCTTGATACCGCCCATTGTAGGTGGGTTCCTGATCCCAACGTCTTACGGACTTGGGTAGATCCCACAAGGTCTCATGGCTGTTGGGGAGCCCACGGGAGACTTCACCCACATCTACCGGCCTCATCGCACTCCCATTGGGTGAATATCTGAGTTCAATTGTTGGACCATTAAAAATTCCACAAGTTATTGCTCCTACTAATGTCACCACAAATACCCAAACTAAGAAATACTAAAACTAAGAGTTACATTTCCATTTGTAAAGAACAACTACAGCCAATATCCTGATGGAAGAGCCAAACAGACTTTAAACGTTAAATCGGTTTCTCTCTCTCTACAGATGTTGCCAGATCGGAGTTTTTCCAGCACCTTCTGTTCTTGTTACAGCCAATATTCTTTGCCTTGAAAAGTTACAAGCTCATTCATTAAAGTTTGTTGTTTCAGTTAAAGAAAAAACAAGTTTAAAAGGTGTCCGCCCTGGCTCACAGCTGCATGGCACATCTTCCCCATCACTCATACATTGTCCTCTCCTGAAGTCATTGACATCTTGCTGGGGAAGAGCTCCAATCAAGTTTGCATTCTGTGTGTGCTGGTCTGCACAGTGAGGGCTGGGTGGCTATTCCAATTGTGCATTACAATCAAGCTGGATTCCCAAATGAGCAGTCACTGAACAGTAACCACCCCAACACACTATTCTCTAAGGGCACTAAAAGCTAACAATAGTGTTCCGACCACTGCCTTGGCTCAGATCAGATAGTTCGGGGCAAACTGGGAACCAAACCTGGGGTATAGAAAGGTTACTGCAAATGGTTTGCTGAGCTGAAAGTTGGTACACATTTAGTGAGAGAGTTCATTGTTCCAACAGTCCACTGTAAAGCATAGTTGTTCCACTCACCTTGCAGGGCCTCTTTGGCTCGGGCAAGCTCGGTCTCCTTCTGTGCAAGCTGTACTTTCAGCTCGGTCACCGACAGGATCTCAGCTGATTTCCCCGCGTTCGAATCCTCCAGCTCCTTCGACAGCATTTCCTTCATTTGCCTCAACCACTGCACCTCCTCTTGGAGTTGGGAAACTTCCTCACGGAGAAGCACTGTCAAAAAACCAAACGCAAACACTTCAGTATCATGATGTAGAGATGCCGGTGTTGGACTGGGGTGGGCACAGTAGGAAGTCTTACAACACCAGGTTAAAGTCCAACAGGTTTGTTTCAAATCAAATCACTAGCTTTCAGAGCACTGCTCCTTCCTCAGGTGAATGAAGAGGTATGTTCCAGAAACATATATACAGACAAAGTCAAAGATGCCAGACAATACTTTGAATGCGAGCATTTGCAGGTAATTAAGCTTGTTCAGATCCAGAGATAGGGGTAACCCCAGGTAAGCGCTAGCTCCGAAACCTGTTGGACTTTAACCTGGTGTTATAAGACTTCTTACTGTACTTCAATATCAGGCAGACGGCTGTGGAAAATGCACTTGGGAGAGGAGGGGGGGAAAGGGTGAGGGAAAGACAGGTTCACACCCGAGTAACTCTGAGTAAGGGTATCCAACTGAAAAATGAACTCTTTTCCAACAATGGCTGACACAAACAGCCTCTTCGTTATTGAATTATACATTAGCATTGCACAGGAGCCCATTCTTTCTGGCTTGAAGATCAACCCAGTTACACTCCATTGCTCTTTCCCCATAACCCTGTAATTATTTTTCCTTCAAGCATTTATCCAATTCCCTTTTGAAGACTACTACTGAATCCAGAAATTGTTCATTTGCGAATGGGGTGCAAAACATTTAACATAGAGCCACATGGCGATCTGTAAAGTTTTACCAACATGTGTGTGACCAGAGGAATGCAGGAAGTTCACGTAAAGGAGCAGGGGCAGTGCTGATGTCAAGCCACTAACTTCAGATATGCAACATGCACTGATTTGCAGCTAATATACAGGGTTGTTGGGCTAATGTTCCTTTATATGACAGTCTGGACTGCAAGTATTGGTAGGTTAGTGACGTCACAGCCAAGTCAGAACCAGTTTGTACCTCACTGGATCCAGACTTACCATTCACCTACGACTGCTCTCTATATCCTAGCTTGCACCAAGTCCCATTCACCCACAACCTTACTGACCCAGAGCCAGTGTACATCAGCAATGTGTCAATTTGCAAATATAGCCATGATTAGGAAGTGGGTAGTGAGAGGAAGGGGGGGTCGGTCCGGTCGGTATGCGGGCGAGTAGAGGCGGCAAGAGACACAAATTTGGGGGCATTGGTATCTGCCGTTCACGATGGCCCAGTACTCCACAGGTCCGGTGGTAGTGGGGGCCCTGAGACTTTGGGGGAAGTGGAGGAAGCATATGAAAGTGGAGGGAGCATCGATCTGGGCCCCGATTTGCAGTGACCATCGGTTTGTACCGGGAAGGCTGGATAGGGGGTTTCGGAGATGGCAGAGAGCAGGGATTGAGAGGATGGGGGATCTATTTATAGAGGGGAGCTTCCCCTGTTTGAAGGATTAGAGGAGAAATTTGAACTGCCAGCAGGAAATGGATTCAGATATCTGCAGGTACGGGATATTTTGCGAAGGCAGGTTTCGACCTTTCTGCTCCTACCGCCACGGGGGATACAGGACAGGGTAGTTTCCAGGACGGGGGTGGGAGAGGGGAAGGTTTCGGATATTTATAAAGAATTCATGGAGTAGGAGAAACAGCAGACGGAGGAGCTAAAGCACAATTGGAAAGATGAGCTTGAGGAGAGGGGGGGGGGGGGGGGGGGGGGGGGGGAAAGAGAGAGAGAGAGAGAGAGAGAGGAAATAAAGGCAGGTCTTTGGGCGGATGCATTAAGCAGTGTCTACACATCCTCATCATATGCCAGGCTCAGTCTGATTCCGTTTAAGGTTGTCCACCGGGCACACATGACGGTGGCCCGGATGAGCAAGTTTTTTGGGATAGAGGACAGGTGTGCGAGATGTGCGGGAGGGCCAGCAAACCATGTCCATATATGCTTTGGGCATGTCCGAAGCTTAGGGGATTTTGGCAGGGTTTTACAGAGGTCATGTCCACGGTGTTAAAAACAAGGGAGGTGCTGAGTCCAGAGGTGGCGTTTTTTGGAGTGTCGGAAGGTCCGGGAGTCCAGGGGGTGAGAGAGGCTGATATCTTGGCCTTTGCCTTCTTGGTAGCCTGGAGACGGATATTGTTAGCGTGGAGAGACTCGAAGCCCCCGAATTCAGAGATCTGGCTTAGTGACATGGCTGGCTTTCTCAGATTATTGTTTAGAGGAGGTGGGACCTGCGAGGGAGGGAGGCGGGCTTTGCACTATGTTTATATTTGTATTTGTACTGTTTACTGTTATTATTATAAAATTATAAATGCCTTAATAAAATGTTTTTCAAAAAAAAAGCAATGTGTCAATTTTAAAATCCTCACCCTGGTGTTCAAATCCCACTATCGCCTCACCCTTTTCTATCACCTCCTCCAGCCCCACGGCCCCCAAAATCTCTGCATTCCTACAGTTACAGTCTTCTGCACATCTCCATTGGCAGCCACTTCTTTCTCCTCCATTAAGCCTCTCCTGACATTGCAGCCTTTCGTATTCCACCTTGTATGTTATTTACATCGATACAGTCTCCTCATTCACCTCCCTGTATGGGTAAGGAATATGAGATTTGTTACAATTGAGGCTCAGCTTTGGGGATTTTCTCTGTACCAGGTCTGATGCTGGATGCTTCTTCCCCTGTGCTTCAGCAACCAGAACTGAACAGAGACATTGCCAGGCATGCAGAAAGTTCCAAAAATCCATGAGGGATCATTGATAGGGTTCACTGGTTATGCTAGCAGCAGGCGGTCCCACTTCTAAATAAAACACATTGCACTCCCCTCCCTACACTGAGACAATAGAAATGAAATCTGGAAGAGGCATTATCAGGAGAGACACAGCAAAGTGCTATGATCTGGAATGTACTGACTGAAAGTAGATTCCATGGTAGTTTCCGAATGGGAATTGGGAAAAACTCTCACAGAGGCGTCCTAAGGGCAGCTGGATTGATCCTGCCTGTTGTGCGCAATGGCACATTTGAAACGACCCCTACTATCTCCAGGAGAGGAAGACAAAGGAGAAACCTGGAGAAGAAAGAATAGACAATGCCCCTAGTTTGTTCACATCTATTGTTTTCACTCTTGCCAAACATCTGCCATCCTTCGCCCTCTTGAACGCAGCCAAAGAAACCTCACTTAATTGGCAGTTGTACATGTACGAGCGTTGACAGGATATACAAAGTGACTGCTGCAATTCCCTACAGCAGAACGTCAGCAACTGCTCGTCAAACTACAACACTGTGCAATATATTCCATGAGGTTTTAACAAGACAAGGCATTAGATCAATGCAAGTATAGCTGTAACAAAGCCTTTTGAGTGTTAAAAATGATTCTATTAGTTTCCAATTAAAAGGGTAAGCCAGATGAGGGGAAAACAGAAGAAAATCAAGGGCCCAGCTCCCTCCAATCTGAACAGATACTGTATTGCCAGCAGATTGA
Source organism: Scyliorhinus canicula (assembly GCF_902713615.1). Classification (NCBI taxonomy): domain Eukaryota; kingdom Metazoa; phylum Chordata; class Chondrichthyes; order Carcharhiniformes; family Scyliorhinidae; genus Scyliorhinus; species Scyliorhinus canicula. The sequence continues at coordinate 113,761,427 of NC_052161.1, read as the reverse complement.
AGGGAGATGGCTGGCAGAGTGAAATGGACCATCACAGCTAACATTCCCACCCATCATGGTCTCCTCCTGCCCGAGTCACTGGATCAGAACAGTGTAATAGCTGGGAGATGTCTAGCAGGAACAAGACACAGAATTTCATCAATTTTATACTAACTGGGAGAAGCAAAGAGCCATACAACAAAACCTACATCTTCAAAATCATTCCCTTGGCCCACTCCCAAAGCCAAAATCAGTAACCCCCCCCCCCAAACCTATGATTTGTCAGTGCGAAACAGCCTGGGAGCTTCCAAAAGACGTTCATCAATCAGTTGAGCTAAGAAGCAAGAATATGGTTCAATATCAATCCAGAGCCAATAAAATAAACCCTGTGGCTTCAATAAAGCATCTTTCTGTTCGATCTCATTGATATCGACACTTGTACCTTATAAACCAGATGCCAACAGAGACCAAGAGCTTGATTTGAAATGTAAACTGTAACGCTGGATTACCCTCAATTAAGCTGTGGGAAATCACAGCTTTCCAGTTTGTAGTGTAAGCAAAGACGGGGAGAGCAAGGCTCTTGGTCAAGAGAATCTTCAGCAAGTAAAAATACTTATTTTAAAGGGGTTGGCAGTGGACAGGTAAAAACACAACTGCCTGACAAAGATTCACTAGTAACCAGACTCCACATGTCCGCCGTCACTCAATAGGTAGCATTCTCCCCTCTGGAGTCAGAGTTTCATGGGTTCAAGTCCCACTCCATAGAGGGCAGCAAGGTGGCACAGTGGTTAGCACTGCGGCCTCAGGTTCGATCCCAGCTCTGGGTCACTGTCCGTGTGGAGTTTGCCCCTCTCCATAGACTTGAACACATAATCGGAGGTGAAAATCCAGTGTTGTATAGAGGGAGTGCTGCACTGTTAGAGGTGCGATCTTTTGGATGAGATGATAAACCAAGGGCCCACCCGTCCCCTCAGGTAGATGGAAAAGGCATTATTCCAAATAAGAGCTCTTGGTCTTTATTTATTCCTGAATCAATACGACCATCTGGTCACCATTTCATTACTGTGCACAGAATGGCAGCTGCACTTCATAAATAGTAAAGCAATTTAGGTTATCCTGATATCACTTTTTTTAAACAAACAATTTTTAATGAGGTATTTTTGGCATAACTAAAAAACCACAGTACAAAAAACAATAGAGTACAAAGAACAGTAATCAAAAAATAGCCGCCAATGTCCGTCCCTCCAATTTAACCCCCTTCTCTATACTACCCTAGCCCCCCCCCCCCCGACAATTAATTCCCCGCAAAGTAGTCAATGAATGGTTGCCACCTCTGGCCGAACCCTGACACCGACCCTCTCAAGGCGAACTTGATCTTTTCCAGGTCGAGAAAACTCGCCATGTCAGTTAACCAGGCCTCTGACGTCGGAGGCCTAGACTCCCTCCAAGCCAGTAATATCCATTGCCGGGCTTCCAAGGAGGAAAAGGCCAGAACATCTGCCTCTCTCTCCTCCTGAACACCCAGGTCCTCCCAACACCCCAAAGATCACTACTCCTGGACTCATTTCCACCCTTGGCTTCAATACCCTGGACATGACATCCGCGAATCCCTGCCAATGAATCGCTGTCATGTGTGCCCGGTGCACCACCTTAAATTGGATCAAGCTGAGCCTTGCGCAAGTAGCGGTCGCATTGATCCTACCCAGCGCCTCCGCCCATAGGCCATCCTCCATCTCACCCCCCAATCCCTCCTCCCACTTACACTTCAGCTACTCCGTATCCCACTAATTCTTTGTAGATGTCGGAGATGCTCCCCTCCCCCACCCATCCCCTGGACACTACCCTATCTTGAAAATGAAATGAAATGAAAATCGCTTATTGTCACGAGTAGGCTTCAATGAAGTTACTGTGAAAAGCCCCTAGTCGCCACATTCCAGCGCCTGTCCGGGGAGGCTGGTACGGGAATCGAATCGTGCTGCTGGCCTGCTTTAAAAGCCAGTGATTTAGCCGAGTGAGCTAAACCAGCCTCTTGAATCCCTCTTCGTGGCGGGAGTGGGAAGGATGGCATTTGCCTGTGCAGAAAGTCCCGCACATGTAGATATCTGAAATCATTCCCTGCTGTCAGCCCGAACTTCTCCTCCTGCACCCTTAAGCTAGGAAAGCTCTCTTCCAGAAACAGGTCCCCCATCTTCTCAATCCCCGCACTTTGCCATACCCGAAATCCCCCATCTAAGCTCCCTGGAGTGAGCCAATGATTGTTGCATATTGGGGACCAAACCAAAGCCCTCACTGCACCAACAGATCTCCTCCATTGACCCCAGATCCTCAGGGCCATAACCACCAGAGGACTGGTGGAATATCGCGCTAGCGGGAACGGCAATGGTGCCGCTATCTGCGCCCCTAAACTGGTGCCCCTGCATGAGGCCACTTCCATCCGCTCCCGGTATCACTTTTTTATAATAAATTTAGAGTACCAATTCATTTTTTCCAATTAAGGGGCAATTTAGCATGGCCAATCCACCCAGCTTGCACCTCTTTGGCTTGTGCGGGTGAAACCCACGCAAACACGGGGAGAACTCCACATGGACAGTCCCAGAGCCGGGATTGAAACTGGAACCTCGGCGCCGTGAGGCAGCAGGGCTAACGCCACCTCGCTGCCCTGATATCACTTAAGCTTGTTTGTAAAAACAAGTCTTTCTTTCAAACCTGCCAAAAGGTCTGATCTGCAGTGTTGAGACGGGAATTACTTTTCACTTCAACGGGAAACTCTGGTAAACAAATAAGTGAGAGCGCGATAAAAAGAGAAAATGGTGAGAATACTCAGTAGATCAGGCTGCAACAATGGAGAGAGAACCAGAGTTAATATTTCAGGTCGATAAACAGTTGCCAGAACTGGAAAACTTTACTGATGTAACTGATTCTAAGTGCTGGCAAGTACCGAGGGAAGGTCGGTGATAGGGTGGAAGGCAAAAGAGCAATCAAATGATTAAAGGGATGATGGTGCATGGCAAAAGGTGATGGTACACAAGAAGCACAAGATTGTAGGAGCAGGAGTCAAGCCTGTTCCACCATTCAATACGTTCAAGGCTGGTTTTGGGCTTGAACCCCACTTTGCTGCCAGCTCCCCATATACCTTAATTCCCTGAGACATTCAAAATCTGTCCGTCCCGGTCTTAAATATTTTCAGCGGCAGAGCATCCAGAACCCTCTGAAGCAGAGTATTCTAAATGTTCCTGACTCTTAGTAATGGGACAAGTAAAGATACAAAAGGTGTGAGTAGCAGAATTATGACTAGTATTTGCTGTCCGTGAAAAATGGGGACAGTGATGAAGACCTGAAATTGTTGGATTCCATGTTGAATCCAAAAGGTAATAAACAGTCTAATCGAAAGAGGAGGTGTTGTTCGTTCGGCATGTTGCATTAGCAGAGAGCAGGAGGTTGAGAGCAGAAAGGTCAAACTGGGGATGCGACAGAGTATATTGTCTTTTTTTATAAATGAGAAAGTAATGTTTAACTTTGGTTGAATATTTGCTGTTGATGTCAAGGGAGGGGGTGCTGACCGTGGAGTCACTTTAGTCACACATCCCTTACACGTGCCGAGATCAGGGCTGCAGGGTTACTGAGGTGGCTCCAGCGTGGCAGCACAAGCAGGCAATCTCTGCACGTGCCCACACTGGCCCTGCTGCCAAGAAGAGCAGAGACAGGGTATTTGGATAGGGGCAGCAGCTGCTCCCAGTTAAGTACCTACCTGGTCAAGTTATAGTCATGGGAAGCAGTGGTCAACCCGAGACTCACAACCTGCGCATGGCACTTTCCTCTTCTTCGTTGGTACTATAATTCCTTATCATGTGTCTCCCTAGCAGGCAGTACATGTACATAACACAGAGCCTGATCTGTGCATCTGTGGGCTAATGGCATGGCAGCGTGCGGGTGTGTTTGTGTGCACGCGCGCGCACACGCACGGCTGTCAGGATGCAAATGGGTTGGTTCGGGGCAGATATCCAATTTTAAAATATAAAAATAATTTAGAGTATCCAATTATTTTTTTCCAATTAAGGGGCAAATTAGCATAGTTAATCCACCTATCCTGCACATCTTTGGGTTGTGGGGGTGAAACCCATGCAGACACAATTAGAACGTGCACACTCCACACAGTGACCCGGATCGAACCTGGGTCCTTAGTGCCGTAGGCAGCAGTGCTAACCACTGCACCGCCCTCTGATACCCAATTTACAGCCAATTGAAGTTTATGGCGACGTGTAAAATGGGCATGGGGCCCACATTGCTCAGGTGATCAAGTTAAAGTCAGGGCCTGTGTTTAACAACCTGGCAAAAATGGTACCTTTTGTGGCAGAGAAAACCCAGGGGTAAGGGGCAGGGGGTAAGGAGAAAGAGGGGGAGAAGGCTGTGCGTCACAAAGTGATAACAATTCATCAGGGCAAAGGCTTCTTTCATTTCTCCTCTTTCTCAATGTGACCCAGTGTGATATTCCAACAAAAAAGGGTGGGTAGATAAATTCTAATCCTCTGCAAATATTTGGCTTTGAATGTCCATGGGGAGCTCGATTTTGTTGAAAGGTTTTCCCAAGTAATCATATTTAATGTAAAGTGGCACCTACGCATTCATGTTGAGAGAGTCTGACATGTAAAGGTGAAGTGATGGCTATCTTATTTCGTTGAATTTTGCTCCGGTGAGCTCCAAAAAACTTTGAATAATCAACCAAGAAATTACACATCCCTGCAAATCATTGAATGCTGATATTAAAGCTTGGCTCAGTGGTAGCAATTTCTGTGTCAGAATACTGCAGTTTAAAGGATTGGCCATAAAATCTAGGCTGACATAGCATTTCATTTACTAGAGCAGTGATGCTTTGTGTGATGTGCTGTGCTTGGGCTGACACTAATAATTGGCTCTTCCTATGCAGAAAATGACTGCTGTGTTTGTCCACATAATCATGGCACCTGGAGGTAGTTCATTGTCCTTGAAATTGTTTCAAAATATTTATCAGAGATGTGATAAGATGCCTGCTTTTTGTTCACTGAAAAACACAACAAACAAAATCAGGAAGGAACTATCAGTCTAATTTTGCGGAGAGTTTTCTGTTGAAGTTTTCCAGCCTCCTGGTCTCTCCTGAAAACCCAGATTTTTGCTGAAGTACAGTTAATTCTACAGGCCATCTACCACCATGCCCCGACCAAATCCAAGGCCTTGCTGCTCTTCATCTCAATCTAACTATTTACCAGTCAACTTCTGAAGTATCGCAGCCCTGTCACGAAACACTGACTACTTGGCACAACCTGCTCGAAAGTTTGTCCAGGCGATGCTAGTTGAGGCCTATTCATTGTGAGCACTTTGATATTAAAGACTTCATCTGTCTGTGTAAAGCAGAAGGGTCATTGTGCTTAGGGACAGCAAAGGATTGTCAAAAAAAACGTGACTCTCTAATAATCTTTATTAGTGTCACAAGTAGGCTTATATTAACACTACAATGACGTTACTGTGAAAATCGCCACACTCCGGCACCTGTTCGGGTATACTGAAGGAAAATTCAGAATGTCCAATTCACCTAACAACACAAAGTATGGAGAATAAGCACCATACTGTGGAAAAATCCAACTAGGCCCCCTTCACTGACCCCATACTCAATCTCAGGACCTCCAATACATCGCCAGTTTGGGTCTGACTGCACAGGAATGAAACAGAATTACAACAGGAATTGGCATTGGTGGTTACTGTTCGGTCCTTAGTAGTTAAGACTACAATGTATGTGGTTACAGGGAACTTGTGGGAAGTGCACGAGTTGAGCATCACCGGCCAATTTACCAATATGCAATCTCCATAGTCACTATTTCCAGGCAGATTAACACCAGGAGATTCCTAGTCATCTGGCACCAGGATCATTCGGACGATCCAGGTGTGGATGCCTTTAGCCTGTACCAACCAGACCAACTTGCACATCACAATCCTAATCCAGGCTTCCTAAGCAGCTTCGTTGAAGGGCTCACTTAGGGGCCAATAAGAGAGAGAAAATTGAGGTAATTAATATCAGCAGAGGAAAAAGTACTGGAGAAACTCAAGTCTAAAATACCCAGGGAGCTGGTGGCCTACATTCTAGGATTCTAAAAGAGATGGCTGTAGAGATTGTGGATGCACCAGCTAAGATTTGCCGAATTCCCTAGATTCTGGAACATTCCCAGCAAATTGCAAGTTAGCAAATGCAATACCCCTCGTCGGTACACATGACAATAAGCAAATCCAAATCCAAAGAAGGAGGCTGAGAGACATTAGGGAATCAATGATAGGGGCAGAACATGGCGCAGTGGCTAGCTCTGGGACTGTGGTGCTGAGGACCCAGGTTCGAATCCCGGCTCTGGGTCACTGTCCGAGTGGAGTTTGCACATTCTCCCCGTGTGTGCGTGGGTTTCACCCCCACAACCCAAAGATATGCAGGCCAGGTGGATTGGCCACGCTAAATTGCCCCTTAATTGGAAAACATTAATTGGGTATTCTAAATTTATAGAAAAAGAAATTCTGATGAAAAGGTTCCAAGTTTTCAGTGCAGCACCATACTGTCAGAGTCACTTCCCTTGTACTATTCATCGACACAATGATTTCCTGAAGCAGTGATTTTCAGCGTGTGGTCTGCAGACCATTGGTCGTCCGTGAGGTCTGCCAGCGCTGATCCAAAATGTAAGTCGCTAATGCGCAATACCACAGCCGAGACCATATGTAGCACGGTAGGTTGCACTGTTGGTTCACAGTTCCAGGGTCCCAGTTTCGTGTGTGGAGTCTGCACGTTCTCCCTGTGTCTTGAGTGGGTTTTCTCTGGGTGCTCCGGTTTCTTCCCACAAGTCACGAAAGACGTGCTGTTAGGCAATTTGGTCATTCTGAATTTTCCCTCTGTGTACCCGAACAGGCACCGGAATGTGGCGACTTAGGGCTTTTCACAATAACTTCATTGCAGTGTTAATATAAGCCGACTTGTGATTATAAAGATTATTATTATTATTATTATGAGCTAACACACCAAAACCCTCATCCCTGCCACTCCTGTGGTGTCACACCTAGACCGGCTTCCGTGTATTTGTGGTCGTGAGAGCAAGCAACATTAGTTAATAATTTACTCATGATATTTAAGAAAAAAACACATAGGTTAATTGCATTTAGTAATGAAAAAGCAACAAAATATTTTTAATTTCAGTAAATTCCTATCAATTCAGATTTATTTTATGTGGTGGACAACAAAAGTGGGTGGAATAGGATCGGTAGTTAGTCTGTGGGGTCTTTTGCCCTGCTTAAGTGGTCTGTGGGAGAAAAGGTTTGGGAAGCACTGCCTTAAAAGGACGAGGGTCAGGCCATTTGCAGCAGGGGTTGGGACTGCAGCAGGGGCTGGAGCCTGTGTCGTGTTCAGCTCTGCAGACCTCAACCTTGCCTGTGACCAGAAGCACAGCGCTGTCACTGACGTAACATGAGGGAGAGGGGGAAATTTCAGCCTGTATCGACTGCACTCTGGGGAGAAATATCAACATAATTGATGGAGCATTTCCAACCCTCGGGTTGAGAATTCCGAAGACTCACACCCGTTTGAAGAAATTTCCCCTCATCTCAGTCCAAATGATCGGCCCCTCATTCTGAAGCAATGTCTTTAAAACCACGTCAGAATCTTCTGTGTTTCAATGAGATCACCTCTCACTCTTCTAAACTCCCGGAAACATAGACCCACTTTACTCAACTGCTCAGCATAAGACAACCCTCTCATTCCAGGGGCCAATCTAGTGAGCCTTTGCTATACCGCCTCCGATGTGAGTGTATCTGTTCTTAAATATGGAGACCAAAATTTGCACACTGCCTTCCAAGTGTGGTGTCACCAAACTCTGTATAACTGTAGGAAGACTTCTTTATTCTTGTTCTCCAATCCCCTTGCCAGAATGGCCAATGGGGGTAGGCAGGAATGTGAAGTTGAGGTTTAAATTAGATCAGCCATGACCTTACTGAATGGCGGAGCAGGCTCGAAGGGCTGAGTAGCCTACTCCTGCTTCTAATTATTATGCTTGTAACATGCCATTTGCTCTCCTTTTTTAAAATAAATTTAGAGTACCCAATTATTTTTTTTTTACAATTATCGGGCAATTTAGCGTGGCCAATCCACCTATAATGCACATCTTTTGAGTTGTGGGGGTAAGACCCATGCAGACACGGGGAGAAGGTGCAAACTCTGCACGGACAGTGACCCAGGGCCAGGATCAAACCTGGGTCCTATGCGCTATCCACTGCGCCACCGTGCCGCACTCTATTTGCTTTCCTTTTTTAAAAAATAAATTTAGAGTACCCAATTATATATTTTTTTCCAATTAAGGGGCGATTAGCATGGCCAATCCACCTAACCTGCACATCTTTGGGTTGTGGGGGTGAAACACACGCAAACATGGGAGAATGTGCAAACTCCACACAGACAGTGACCCAGGGCTGGGATTCAAACCCGGGTCCTCAGCGCCGCAGTCCCAGTGCTAACCACTACGCCACATGCCGCCCTTCATTTGCTTTGCTAATTGCTTGCTGTATCTGCAAGCTAACCTTCTGTGTTCCTTGTACGAGTAAACCGAAGACTTTCTGAACATCAACATTTACAAGTTCCGCGCCCGTTAAATATTCTGCTTTTCCATTTTGCAACCAAAATGAATAACTTTGCACTTCCCCACATTATATTCCTCTGCCACCTTGATGCCATTGATTTAACCTGTTGATATCTCATTGCAGCCTCTTCTGTGTCCTCCTAGAAGCTTGCATTCCCTAGCTTTGTAACGTCAAAAAATATATAGATACATTATTCTTTGTCTCGGTCATTGGTGGGCAACCTGCGGCCCAGGTGCCACATGCAGCCTATCTGGGTCTGAGTGCGGACCACAGGACCATTTTATTGACTATTATTGCCCACGTGTAGGGTTGTTACATTTCACTAATTTCCTTCCGCATAGTTTTTGTACTGCTGGTAAGGTACGGTAAAGTCGCCATAGTCCCAGTTAGGCATAGGCTGCTTTTCCCCTTTTGAGGGGGAGAGCTGACTGGTGGTGATTTAACCTGAGGATCACCATACCTCAGGCAAGGGGCAAGGTTGAGAAGGCCTTCATGAATAACCTCAGCCGGTATGAGAATTGAACCTGCGTTGCTGGCCTTGTTCTGCATCACGAACCAGCTGTCCAACCAACTGAGCTAAACCGGCCTCCATGTACTGCTGGTATGACTGAAGTGAAACACACGTAAAGCAAGTACAGTGAAGTGAGGTACGTGCTGACTGCCCACAATATTGACTATGGGAGCTCTGTGGTCCCTCTGCATCCGAAGTGCCAATTTCTTTTTTGTTTTTACCATTTGAAGCTGATGACAGTTCTAGCGAAGTATAAATGATGAAGCATTTTCTACAACTCGTTATCAAATATTCGGCGTGTATTTAAATGTATGTAATTTTTTTCATGGGATCATAGTGAACAAGCTTGATTTTAATCTTGCGGCCCTCTTGAGATGAAGGAGGGCTACTCTTGCGGCTCATTCACTAGCCTTGGTTGTCCATCACTGATCTAGGTCAATAATATAGAATGTAAATAGTTGAGGCCACAGCACTGATTCTTGCCGCATTCTGTTAGTCACAGCCTGCCAACTTGAAAATGCCACACTTATCCTTAACCTCTGGCTCCTGTCCATTAACCAATCTTTTCTCCATGCTAATATATTACCTCCAATTCCATGACTTGTATCTTAATTTTTGTGTGTGGCACTTTCTCACATGCTTTTTGGAAATGCAAGTATAATGCATCTACCATTTCCCCTTTATCTACCCGACTGGATAAATCTCAAATAATTCTGAATTTGTCAAACAGGGTTTCCCTTTCTTAAAACAATGTTGGCTTTTTCTAATCACACTATGCTTTTCTAAGTGAATTGTTAAGATTTCCTTAATAATAGATGCCAACACTTTCCCAATGATAAATGTCAGGCTAACTGGCCTATCATTGATTCCCTTTTTTCTTTAAATTTAGAGTACCTAATTATTATTTTTTTTCCCAATTGAGGGGCAATTTAGCATGGCCAATCCACCCAACCTGCACAACTTTGGGTTGTGGGGGTGAAACCCACGCAGACATGGGAAGAATGTGCAAACTCCACACAGACAGTGACCCAGAGCCAGGATTCGAACCTGGGTCCTCAGCACCACAGTCCCAGTGCTAGCCACTGCACCACGTTCTGCCCCTATCATTGATTCTCTAATGTCTCTCTGCCTCCTTCCTTGGATTTGGATTTGTTTATTATCATGTGTACCGACGAGGGGTATTGCATTTGCTAACTTTGCTGGGAATGTTCCAGAATCTAGGGAATTCGGCAAATCTTAGCTGGTGCATCCACAATCTCTACAGCCATCTCTTTTAGAATCCTAGAATGTAGGCCACCAGCTCCCTGGGTATTTTAGACTTGAGTTTCTCCAGTACCCACTCAAGACACAGGGAGAACGTGCAGACTCCACACAGAGTGACCCAAGCCAGGATTCGAAACTGGGACCCTGGAACTGTGAACCAACAGTGCAACCTACCATGCTACATATGGTCTCGGCTGTGGCATTGCGCATTAGCGACTTACATTTTGGATCAGCGCTGGCAGACCTCACGGACGACCAATGGTCTGCAGACCACACGCTGAAAATCACTGCTTCAGGAAATCATTGTGTCGATGAATAGTACAAGGGAAGTGACTCTGACAGTATGGTGCTGCACTGAAAACTTGGAACCTTTTCATCAGAATTTCTTTTTCTATAAATTTAGAATACCCAATTAATGTTTTCCAATTAAGGGGCAATTTAGCGTGGCCAATCCACCTGGCCTGCATATCTTTGGGTTGTGGGGGCGAAACCCACGCAAACATGGGGAGAATGTGCAAACTCCACTCGGACAGTGACCCAGAACCGGGATCGATCTGGGACCTCGGAGCCGTGATGCAACAGGGCTAACCCACTGCACCTTCCATCAGAAAATTTGACCACCAAGCTGAATGGTGAATTTCTCCAGCTGAGATACTTGGGATTCACTGGGAGATTTAATGGAAAAATGTTGGCCCATGGTAGGACCGACCACTGAGAAAACATTTGACAATCATTCTACCGATAAAATTATCCCCATGTGGGGCAGCATGGTAGGCAGTGGTTACACTCCGGCCTCACGCCGCCGAGGACCCAGGTTCGATCCCGATTCTGGGTCAATGTCCCAGTGGAACAACATGGAACAGTACAGCACAGTTTGCACATTTCCCTTGTGTCTGCATGGGTCTCACTCCCACAACCTAAAAAGATGTGCAGGGCAGGTGAACTGGCCACGCTAAATTGCCCCTTAATTGGGGAAAAAAAAAAGAATTGGGTACGCTAATTTTTAAAAAAATTATCCCCCTGCGCCAGGTTTAGGTTATGAATTAGCACTGTTAAAAATCATAGCACAGTCCCTGTGGTGTTTGCACATTCTCCTCGTGTCTGTGTGGATCTCACCCCCACAACCCAAAGATGTGCAGGGTAGGTGGATTGGCCACGCTAAATTGCCCCCTTAAATGGAAAAAATAATTGGGTACACTAGAATTAGAAAAAAAAATCTTTGCACAGCAGACATCGCACTGAGAACATGGGTGGTGGCCCTGCATGATGTTTCTCCCCTTCAAGGACAAGACCCTGCACTCCTGATACACAACCCCTCATGTGAAACTCTGTACTGCAAGGGAAAATTCATAAAATCTACTTGTACTGTCTGCACCTGTTAATGATCACAATGGTAATATTTTGTGTTAAAAAATAGACTGCCATGTACATAAAAGTGAGTGAGGAAATGATATGGTACATTTCCAGCTATTATAACCAATAATCTGCCTTCCAGTTCCTTACTGGGTCCTGTATTATTTTACACTACAATTTTACAACAGAATGAAAGTGCAACAGCACAATGACCAGACACACATTTGTGCAATCACACACTCAGCAATGGCACAAGAGTTCAAGGTCCATCTAACAGGCACATCATTTCAGCTCAACAAACATGTGAAACTTCCTGCTGTTTGTATCAAGTTAACCCTTAAGAGGGATGAGTTTGTATTGGACAATCCAA